>NC_140607.1:37283741-37663741 GCF_057381915.1 Diplotaxodon limnothrissa
GACAGTTTGTCCCAATTTGTATTGATTTCTCTTTTAAAACTTTTTTGGTAATATGTCTGAGACAGAGTTGTTTCTTGCTGGGGGTCAAATCTAACCAAATTTAGAGACAGTTGTATTTATTATGTTTTTCTGTCTTCTCAGCATCATACTAATTTTCCTAAATGTACTAAATTAGTTTACAAAAATAATTTTTTACAGAAAAAAACAAAGTAAATAGAGTTTACAGCTAGCTTATACATGACCATCTTTAAGTGTGATGCAGTGTGCTGCAGATCCAGCCCTGTGTTGCCATCTAGTGTCCGACATCAGCATTTTTACAAAACGACTGCTGCTGTTAGATTTCTTTAATGTTGCAGTAATAATGAAAAAATGAAGGTTATTAAGATTTCATATATTCCACCTCTCTGTCTTTCTCTCTGCAGGGAGCTCAGCTCCTCACAGCAGCTAAAGGACTTTCTAACCTCAAGGTAACACACGTAGACTGTCGATAAAGGGCGTAGCTGCCTTTATGTTTCATTGTAAATTCTTATTACAGTTCAATAATAACCCTGCAGTTTGAATCGTAGGTAAAGTCAGTAAACCTGCACAAGTCGCAGTACATTCAAATCCATTTTACCACCTTCACAGCTCATAACTGCAAACTTCCAGACTTTCTTTAATAGTTAGCTGTAGTTATTATCCAGCATCAGGACTTACTGATGTGTGCTGTGTGCTCATGATCTGGTTTTGTGTATCTGTGATGTATAACTTCTCTGACTTCTGTAGGGAGGAGGTGAAGCCAAAACCCTGACGCCCAAGCAGTGCATAATTATTGATGCAAGCCTCGAGTCAATCAAGGTAGGTGAACACCTACATCTCTTTTACAGCTTCATTTTTCCGTCTCGCTGCCGTATTTGAAGTGCCTGGATGAGCTTAGAGTTTAGAAGAAAACTGTATTACTCTTCAATACTCTTCAGTATTGAGATGTTCCTCTAAAGTGAGCATTTCCTCACTTCCACCTTGCCACTTCCTTTCCTTTCAGCAATATTTCCACGCAGGAGGAAATGGGCTGAAGAAGGCGTTCGTCGAGAAAAGTCCTGAACTGGCATCGCTGCGTTACGCCCTCTCCCTCTACTCCCAGAGCACCGATGCTCTCATCAAGACCTTTGTCACCACACAGCACTCCCAAGGTGATCGCACACACACAAAGTTCACTCGCTGCACGCACAGTGTGGATGATTTTTGTCTTCTCTGTGGTTCAAACCGAGCTAAAATGTTCCTTAAACTTTTCTCCCCCTCCCTGTCCTCTCAGTGCATGATGGGATGGGCATCAGAATCACCGCCAATGAGAAGATCAGACCTGATAGGGGTAAGTCTTTGATACAAGAAGAACTCGCTAAACTCCGAGTAAAATAGACCCCAGGAGGTGGAGTGCTCCTCACCATGAATCAACACAGAAACAGAACCAACACCTTCACACTCGTGTAGAGCTGGAGCCCCTCGCAGCTCACAGTTAATATTAAAGAGGAAAATAATGAGAAAAGTTTGGAGAATTTTGGAAATGTTGCTATCACAGCGATGAGCTTTAATGAAAGGTCCTTTTGCACCCTTGAAACAAAGCGCATGCCTCCTCTCCTCCTCCCTGTATTTGACTGGACTTTGGTGATTCGCTGTTGTTGATGGTGTAACATTTCTGCCACCCAACTCTCCATTATCAGCTTGTGTGGAGATTAAATTAACAAGCTTGCCCAAAGCAGAAATAAAGAAATGAAAATGGGTCACTGAAGCCGCCATAAGAAGTGAATTACACAGTGAGTGAAGTTTAAAGATGTGTTTAATCGCGTTAGTGTGTGATACCGCTCCGGCTGTGTCGTGCAGGTTCGGGGGTAGATAAGCCGATCGGAGAGGCCTTGCTGCAGATCGACATGCTGCTCGGCAAAGAGCGCAAGGTCAACGTCAAAGGTGAGACGCACGCATACAGATGTGTTTAAATCACAACAACAGACCTCGTCTCCACACGGAGCAGATCTGTTCAAACATTTGAATTTAAACTTATAGCGAGGAGCAAATTTTGACCAAATCAAGTAAACTTGGGGTGAACTCGAAATGCTTTCTTATATCTTCAGTAGTTTCTTATCATTTTTTCACTCTTGTGTTTGTAAATCTACATGCGTGCATGCAGTAGCATCACCCCCACTGCTTTGTGTTTGTCTCTCTTGTCCTTTATCTGCTCACCCTCTCTCTCATCTCCCCTCCAGTCATCGCGGTGAACGACATGAAGTGGCAGACGTCTGGGATGTTTCGGCCTTTCGTCGACGTCTCCATGGTCGGTCCATTCCTGGCTGACAAGAAGCGCAAGTTCACCACAAAATCCAAGAACAACAGCTGGACGGCTAAATTCAACGAGGCTTTCCAGTTGTGAGTTGGAAATCTGAAGCGCCAGCAAGTAAGATTGTTGAGTGGGTTGAGATACCGCAGATGGTTAATTGTTTCCTCTGCTCGCAGCGTCCTGGGTAAAGAATCCCCGGACTGCTACGAGCTGCAGGTGACGGTGAAGGATTACTGCTTTGGACGGGCGGACCGGGTGGTCGGCGTGGCCGTCGTTCAGCTGCGCGACGTGGCCGACCGCAAGAGCTGCGTGTGCTGGTGTCCTCTCGGGCCACGCGTTCACACCGACGAGACGGGCATGACGGTGATGCGTATCCTGTCCCAGCGTCCTGCTGACGAGGTGGCCAAAGAGTTTGTCAAGCTGAAATCGGAAACTCGCCCCGCGGAGGAAGGCAGATGAGCCGAAACGGGCTTTACTGAAAGCGAGGTTTAGAAGCGCGGCTTTGTCTGTGAGCAGCGTTTCACCTTCATCCTTAACTAACGGAGACCCTTCTGACTGATGACGTACGAGTTTATCATAGTTGGAATAAGAAAAATGGATTTGTTAAAAAGGGCAAATTTTGAGGAAGAGATCGTCTCTCAAAATGTAAAAAAAAGACTTTTCATAGCACCAGTTTGCGATACCAGTCCTGTCAATGGATTTTATATCAGACGATGACTTTAGAGAGAATCACCGATCCAACCAACCCTACGAGAAAGCTCTCAGCAACGACAGAGACAAAACAAAACTCTAAACAGGAAGAAACTTCTGAAAACGTTCTCAGGAACGGCAGCTGTGATCGTTTCAGGTGAAGGGAAGCTCAGCATAGCATCTATCCAGTTAACTTTGCTTTTTTTTGTGGTGTCATTTCATAATTTAATATTTTAGTGAGTTAATCTGGATAAAATCATTCTGACTTTCAAAAACCACCGAGATACTTGACCGCGCGACACATTTTAAAACTAGACCTGATCAGTAACCTCTGAAGTTTAGCAGCAGGACGACAGCTCAAACACTCCCCTTTCACTCATGCGTCTATAAACGACCTCCCTCTGTTTTTTCATGACTCCAGGGGCCCCTGCTGACCCTCAGTGAGGCCGACGCCACTGTAGGCCTAAGTCTTTGCTCACCCTCCATAAACTTTGTCTAAATGTGTTTCAGGGTGTAGTCCTTGCTGGTGAATTGACTGTCTGTTGACTGTGAGTATCACTGAGATTACACGAGCCCATATTCTTCTATAATGTTTGAGCCTTTGAGGCCTTTAAACTCTTTACAGACACCGTGTGTGTGGAACAACCTCTGGATCCAAAACCTAATGTCATGAAAACACACTACAGTGAACAAATGCTTTATTTGATTTGTTGCAGAAAGCCGAAACTTTTAAGACTGATACACAATTTAGTCGTAGACGGAGTTGTAACTGTAACGCACATATGTTTATTAACACAACTTAAGAAAGGACTAGTCGTCACACAGTAGTCAGGCTATGCATTATCCACAGAGTGAGCGTCACACATTTGCAGCCAAATTTAACAGTGTGAAATATTGTGATACAGCGTCAGATCCTGATGATTTGCAGGTAATTAAACAGGAAATGCCTCAGACGTGTTTTTCCCTTTGATGTTAGCTTCAGACTGATCTATAGAACCTGCAGGAGCACTAATACGGGCTGTGGTTTGATTTTGTAGCAAGTTTTTATGGATTGCGTTGCCTTAAAATAAGCAGATGAGTTAGCTAACGAAGCTAGCCTGCTTTAAGAGACTTGAAATATGACAACACTGACTTGTAAATTAAAAGAAAAGAAAAGATGTTATTCAGAAGCAAAAACTCTGACTGACTGCTGGGCCGTTGGGTGTTTGAGGTTTTGATCTAATGCTAATTTGTGATGGTGACAAAATGCTGTGAATGGAAACAACAGCTGAAAAACCCTTTTAAGTGTTACGTAGCGTGAACACGAATATAGGACCAAACATGATCATTCCATTTCGTTTACTTTAACAGTTTTTACAAACTAGGACAGATGCAATCAGCCGCCGCAGCCTCGCCGCGCGTGCACCGTCACATATTTGACCGTGGCATTTTGCATTAACGTAAAACTTTGAAGGAAAATACAGGCAGAGCAAACAGGCCGGTTTGAACGGACTGACTGTAAGTGGGGTTTTTTCCACCCTCTTGTCTGTTTATGTGCCAAGGACCTCCGTGTTCAGCGAGCCTCATTCAGCTTTCTCTCATGTTTCGGGTTGTATTTGACAGATGTGGCCTTTGCAGACATCCCACTTTTTACTTTTCCAAACTGGCTGCACGAAAGCAACTAGAAGTGAGCCACATCTGTAGTTACACCCGAACTCTTGCACTCTGTTTCACTGTAAGTTTGTAAGAAATGAAACCAATGCCTACATCCAGAGCATGTATTTATTGTAAACAGTCAGCTAGAATTGTGATTTCCTTCCCCCATGTATGTACTGTGAAATATGAAGACTGTATGTAAAGTACTTATCATTATTCTAATGTGACACATGTTAAATATACTTGTAACATTATTTTGTACATAAAATATTTATGAATCAAGGCAGCGCCTCGTGTCTTTGGTCACAGAGCTCGCTGTTCCCGCTCAGCACGGCAGCTCCGGTCAGTGATTCCTGCCTTACCTGAGCGCCACACTCAGTTGCACACCTGCTCTCCAGGTTTAATCTTTCTGTCTTTGCAAACACACACCTTCAGTCTTCATCACGGTAACTGTTGGTTTAGCTATAAAAATTCACAGAAAAAAAACAGTTTAAACTAAAGAGCACGAACCACAAGGCCCCGGGTACTGTGGGTGTTCTGGGGTAGCGGTGCTTGGGATGTTTTGCGTGGCTTGTGCAGGCTCTATTATTCTGGGTACTCAGAGACTGTTAAGTGCACTGGTGATTTTAAATGGTTGTGGGCTGGATAAGTACTTAAAGGTGTATTGCATAAAGTGCTGCATGAATGGCCAGTAAGACTGCAAAAGCGCTGTATACATGCAGGTCGATTCTGTTTTTGTCTGATTTGTAGCTCATCTTTATGATGCATTAATACTGTAATCCTGCTCAGCCGGTCGTTGATGAACATACAGTCAGGGAGAGCTGCTCATTTAAGTCTGAATGACTGTTTTTTATAATTTGGAAGAAATAAATAATGTCGAGAAAATAACTGACTATTCCCCAGATGTCACAGCACAGAGTTTACTACACGTTCGAATGACCACAGCGTGAATCATCAGGTGAGTAATGCTGCTGTGGTGTTTGATTCTAATTTCCAGGTGTTTCACAGTTACCTTATGTTGATGCTTTTTTCTGGTTGCTTTAAAGGTAATCCACAGGTGACAGGGAAAAAACATGAGCCCAGAACTGAATGACTGGCATCTACATTCACTTCCTTTTTGGATGCCTTCCTTGTTTTATTTAACGATTATTAAAAAATTTTTGATCACGTTCAGAAAAATAACCGGTGAAGCAAATTCCCAGAAGAGAGAGCAGGTCATCTACTGATCGGAAGGTTGGTGGTTCGATTCCTGGCTTTCCCTAGCCTGCGTGCCAAATATCCTTGGGTAAGATATTAACCCCAAATTGCTCTCTGATGCATCCATCGGAGTATGAATGTGTGTGAATGTTACTTAGAAAGCACTTAGAACAATGTGCTTGTGCGAATGGGTGAATGTACAAGTTGTGTAAAGCGCTTTGAGTGTTCAGAAAGAAGAAAAGATAAGAACAAGTCCATTTACAATTTACCATAGTGTCACATTCTGAGTTATTACAACACTGCCTGTATCTAAACTCTGTCCAGTTTGGTTTTTACATTTGTTTTGCATCAGTATAGTTTTTGGTCTTTGAATCTGTGAAGCATCAATGTTGGAACGTACCATGAAAGCTTCAAATCAAACAAAACAAATATTACAATTATTCCATTTTTATTTCTGCACAGCTGTGTTAGTACAGCTTTGAGTCAGACTAACACGATTCACTCACTGGAATAGCAGGAATAATATATACTGTATATTTTACCAAACAAGAGGACTTATTATATTCATTTCTGCCTTCATATTTTTAGTCTTGGACTTAAAACTTAAATAGTAAATTATATAATAAATTACATTAATGCAATTCTTTGAAAAACATTCAGATGAAAGCGTTTTTTGTTTTTTTTTGTGAATGCAAGTTGATTGTTAACACAGTCATGTGAAAAAGAAAGCAATGAGCTCAAGCGCAGCAGCAAATCTCCAACAGAATGCTGAAAAAGAAAAGACTCGTGGTGCTGCAATGGTCCGGTCAATATCCAGACCTCAACCTGACTGAGATGCTGTTACAGGACCTTAGGAGAGCTGTGCATAAACCAATACCTGCAAATGTCAACGAGCTGAAGTAATGACGGTGCTGAAGGTGGTTCTATGAGCTACTGAATGACGCGATTCTTAGTTTTCACTGCAGAGTCCTGTGAAATGTTCTTTTTGACATGACAGTGTATGTTCAGGGAAAGCGTGATCACTAGAGGCACAGCTGATAAATGATGAATCAAAAAAAGGACAAATAGCACAAAATTTAGTGCATTTTGCAATAAATTCAAATATTTAGAGTTTTACTTTAATTTTACTGCATCTATAGAAAATACTTCCTTGCACATGGACAAAGTTTGATACTAATTGAACATTACTGGTTTCAGCTGTTTGTTTACACCGTATCACGCTGTGGTATAACCAGGGGCCCGTTCTTCGTACGTCGCTTACTACATCCAAGATCAAATGACACATCCAAGATCAAATCATCGCGCTAACCGTGAGCTCGCTAATCCGGTTCCCCGAACACACCTGCTGTTGACGATTACTACAGCTGGACGCAGTAATGTGACATCACTGGGTGTAGTAAAAGGGGCTACGCATCGATAGTAGAAACATTGATCGGCAACCCTCTGATTGGTCGCCTGAGTGAGGGATTTCAGGAGTTTCAGAGTTTAATCAGAACGCAAGGGAACACTGCAAAGGCTGCAAAAGCAAGGAGCGAGGGCTGGCAGAAAGTTGCTGACAAATCAAACTCGTAAGTAATTTAATAATAATAATAATAATATATTGGATTTATATAGCGCTTTTCAAGGCACCCAAAGCGCTTTACAATGCCACTATTCAGTCACTCTCACATTCACACACTGGTGGAGGCAGCTACGGTTGTAGCCACAGCTGCCCTGGGGCAGACTGACAGAAGCCAGGCTGCCATATCGCGCCATCGGCCCCTCTGGCCAACACCAGTAGGCGGTAGGGTAGATTTATTATATTACACTATATTATCCAATATTATATTACATTACATTATATTATAATATGTTATATTTTATCCTCTTTCACATTAGAGCCACGACAGGACCCACTAGAACATGGGAACAGGTAAAAGTGAAATATAAGAATATCCTACAGAATGGTAATATTTATCACTTATATTGCTTTTAGTCTCTTGGAAAGAGACCCTGGAATAATCTGTTTGTTTATAACAGCAACCAAGAAAAGGGCAGAGGAAAAAAAGACAGGTGGTGGTCCTGCACCCCCTCGTCAACAAGTTGGTTAAGTGAATAATACCCTCACGGGAAAATCGATATCTCTCTATGAGCACACTGTCGCGCTGAGCTAAAGGATCCTGTCTGTCCCGCAATATACGCTGAATTCTGAAAACTCTCCTTATCAATCTTGCACCTTCCGCAATGGGTGGCTCGCGTATACGGACAGGACATGGCTTCCCAAATCCACCTTCGCTTTTATAGCCGTGGTCTCTCATCTTGATTACACGAAGTAATTTACAATTGCTACTCTGAAATATGAATTAAATCTGTAATAATCACATACATGTAATAGAATGTTAATAGTACATTTCCCTTTTTTAGGAAATGACCTGTGTGAAATCAATAAATGGATCAGGTGCTGCATTGTCTTTAGTTACATTGATGTTATTTATTTATGGTGAAACAGTGGTGGAATATCGCTGTTGCTTTCGTATAAATGAAGCGGACATACCTGCGTGGCCGCGATCTAATCCTGTTTACATAAAGTAAACCTGCTCCCGAGCAGGTTTACGCTTACGGCTCTGTTGCTATGACAGCAAGTCCCGGATGAGCTTCGGGGAACCGACTGATCCAGGATCACGCGAAATCGTCAACAATCTAATCCGGCTAACCTACTTAGCGAGGTACGAAGAACGGGCCCCAGCTCATTTATTTGGCGCCTGTTTGAAACACCAGTGCTGAGTAAAGATAAAATGGGCTGAAAATCTGGGATCCGTGATGTCGGAGAGGAGAGTGGGTAGAGTTTCTAAATAGATGCCACATGAATACGAGTCACCCAGCACTGAGATATAACACTATTAATCCACACGACATGTTCAAATCAACTATGTCAGGCTGTGCTTTCTGAGCGGCTAAACATCGCTGATCTGATGACATCATCTTTGTTATAACTGACTGTCGCACTCCACTTCCACGTGGTCGCCAGACTTCCCGTTGTTCTGCGCGGGCTGTAAATGATCAGGAAGCAGGACCTCAACACTGTAGCTGATGCGTTTGGCCTGGAAGATGCTGTAGGTGTTGTCGAATCTCAGCACATCTGTGGAGGACAGAATGGAGTATTTAGACAGTTGGGTTTAACATCACAGAAGCACTCGAACACAAGGCCACTCACAGACTCCTGGACGCTCACAGGTCAGTGAGCCATCCTCGGGTACTAAGTGGGCGTTGTATCGCTGACTGGGCACGATTTCCTCCATCTCAGCCGCCTTCTTCCATTCACCCTTTTTGGCCTTTTGAAAGACCCCAAATCCGATGTCTCCACCGTCACTGGCAAACTGCCACCTAACAGGATGTAAAAATGCTTTGAATTAGCAAAGCCTTTATTTTGAAAGCTAGACTGTGCTCTACAGTGGTACGGACGTTAGCCGTGGTTTCTCACAACCAAGATGGTGATGGCAGAAACGCTTGTCTCGAGGCTACACAATGGGACTTTAGAAACCAGTGAATGATGTCACTATGGTCTCACTACAGCTGGGAGAGGACGAACTACGACGGGGCACATTCTTCCCGAGCAATAAGTGGCAGCTCAGGTTGACTGGGACCCTACTCACTTGATTTTACGTTGTCAGCATGACTGTCACATGTTCAAAATAGCAAACCTAACTTTGTTCTGTTTCTTCTTTTGTCACGATTCTGTGCTTAAAGTTTAAAGATGTAGCTGATTTAATCTTCCTATTTTTCCAGCTGTAGCTTGAACAGAGACCCTTTTGGTTTGTCGTTTGATTTCTTGTGATATAAGTGAACGGAATAAGATCATTTTAAAGATATGGATTGATCTATTTCCCCACGCTCCAAAAATGGATGGCGTGCGTCAACCTTTAATCGCACAATGAATGAAGTGAGTGACTTCACAACAAGCTGGCGTGATGAGCCATAATCATATCAGAGCTCTGCGGCTTTGAGTCACGCTGTCTCTGTAATGATTCTTTTTAAGACCTCTTAGCTACGGCTCATCGACTCCACTCTGAGAAATTTACAGACACTATTCTTTCTACATGACTGTCTCCTTTTGACAGGACCTTTAATCATAGACTCTGTATGACTTTTATCACTGACCTGAGAACGCAGCCGGGGAACAAGATCTCAAAGTCCACTTGCTCTGAAGAAACTCGGCTGATGGTCACAGACTGCTCGTAATCCACCTTCACATGGTCGCGCACGTAGTAGGAGGGAGGAACTGGTCCAACATGGTTTATCTGCAGCAGAGAGTCAAAAAAAACAGGCGTCAAATACTCACATAGACAATGAGTGAGAGGTTTGAGAGCAGAAAAGTGAAGGAAAGAAGAAAAGGCTTCACTTACTGTGCCATTATACAGCTATGAAAGCCTGTAAAATGTCTAGTTGTGCACAAAACTGGTAAAAATGTTATAAAGGAGCAAAGTGTTCTCTCTTTTCGGTTTTTCTTTTTATTCACATAAAGTCAAACCAATGATGTTCAGCGATTTCCCATAACAGTGCAATACAGGATGCAACCAGCAGAGGGCAGTGACTTCCTGATGAGACCTGAGCTGCCTGTATTGTTGAATTAATGTCCATCGGTCCAGCAGGTGACGAGCAGGTTAACAGCACGAACAGACAGACAGAGCTCCCAACTGCAGGTCGAGGTTGAGAAAAGCTGTCACGGTTTCACAAAGTGTCCCGTAAAGTTTTCAGCTGCTTTTGGATGTCAGCTTTATTGTGGAGGAAGTCAAACTATTGTGTAACCACTTCTCTAAAAATCTTGCAGATATGAACCTTTAGATGATTTTATTTTATGACTGCCACAGAAAAACGAACAGGTACAGAAAAGAAAGGCAGAGGCAAAGAATGAAAACAAAACTAACAGCAAGTGAGAAGAACATCAGTCTGATTCATTTACACAGTTCATACAGAAGGAGGAAGAGTGACGGGGAAAAAACCCTGTGAGGTGCATAAGGCGCTATGTATGTTTCATTTTGTTTAAAGTAGGTTTTTAAAATGAAGTAAATTTCTCAGATTTGTGTCCCCGACCACTCGGCTCCTGTTGGAAACAGAAAGTTGCATTTATCGATTTTCTCTTCTCTCCTTTTACACTCGTGTTGTTCCAGAGAGTTTTATTAGTAAAGCACTTAATAATCTTGTTATTTTAAAAGCTATATAAAAATGATGTTATCAAAGCTGTTTCAAAGCCACTAACTGTTTAACAGTACCTGAAAATAACGAGGCGTCATATCCAGAAACAAATCAGCACAAACTCTTAAACCTTTCTAGTTAAACACTCGTTCTGCAACACAACTACACTGGGCAGCACAAGTTCACACGTGGACCAAAATCAAAATAACACAATAGAAAATCAATGACACACAGCTAGCTAAAGGACAACTAGTTAAACACACAAGGTTAAAAAAAAGAAGCAAAACATTTGAGGCTGAGCGTCTGTTCCCTTCAACGAAGTCAAAATGAATTTCTCTCGTTCTGTTCCTCATCTGTTCTCGGCCCAATTTTTTATCTACAGAAACAGTGACAAACACGGGTCAGTTGTGTCACCTGGAGCTGCGTCTACGGCTGCAGGACTACCAAAGCTGCTGTTTTCTGCGGGGTGAGGCCACTACTCGCTTCACAGAACATCTGACATCTACTCAGCAGGGGGGGAGGTTTAGCTGATTGTTTTTATTTGCAGGTCTGCAAACATATTATTGGTCATTCATTTTAGTGCAACACACAGGCCCTTTGTATTGTATCAAGAAAGATCTGCTGAACAGTTTTTTCGTGTGTGTGTGTAGCTGTATTGATTTATCCTGCAGCAGGCAGCCAGTCTGGAATAGCCCGTTCATCATCAGTGACCTGCAGTGACTGGACTGGTTCATCCATGTGTAACAGGATCGCTCACACACAGAGCCAGCAGAACATTTTATGATTCAGCGTTAGTAGCCTGGTGGTAGTTTGTTTGGCTGTAGCAGGAGGTTATGTAAAACATAGGCAAATGTAAACCCACAACATATTAGGATGATATCAAAGCACAGGGGAAGCTGCTAAAACTGTAGGAGCACACGATGCAGATCAGTGAAGGGAAACTACAAGACGGGACTCGGGACGGTAAACTGGTGACTATTTCTGCGTCTACGGGAGGGCTGATTGGCTGTAGTTGGAGTCAGACGCTATCCACTCACAGCAGTTTTGAAAATTAAAGTTGTCACATTGCTTTGTTAATTTGAAAGCTTAATAAAAAATAACTCATTAATCTTACAATTTTCTGTTATTAACTGTGATTAATCGCCATTACTTGATCAATAGCCTGACTGTAATTACACTTTTCAACTTTATATTTAAGCTTGTAACAGATATTTATGCAACATAATGAAGTAAATGCAGAATAAACACAAAGGGAAAATATACGCACTTAACATGTTTACTGAACATCTTGAACATTCACGTCTCTGTAAACATGGATCCACTCTCTCTGTCACTTTGTGAGGCACTTCAAGTCTTTGAAACGAGGAACCAAAGCTATGTAAAGCTTCTTTTCACCTGATTTGTGACCTCAGTGATGAGGTCCTGAGGAGTTTATAAACTTAGTTTCAAGTGTTGTGTCATCCAAATTAATGTGGATATTATATTATGGCCACAGTTAGAGTAAAACAGCTTTATAAGCAGAGAACGCTTTAGGGTGTGGCTGCATAGTGACTGACAAGTCTGCCTTCAAAACCCAAAGATGGCGAAGGGCATTGTGCTTAAGACTTCAAGACAGATCGTCCAATGAGTGATGTCAAGGTGGCTACATCCATCTTTTATATACAGTCTTTATCAACATGGGCAAAACAACTACAATAGAATAACAGTCGATAATTTACCCGGCAACCAAAGAAAACATCTTCATACTACTACAGCGACCGAGGCTGCTCTTTTAGAGATGTTGAGATTATATGCAGCAGATATATTAATGTCTTATGAGTGAGTCCAAAGCACAAGGTTTTAATCTTGGGTGATATGAATATTCATGTGTGTTGTCCTACTAAACCATTGGCAAAGGACTTTTTAAACCTACTTGATGCTTTTAATGTTTTGCAGTCTGTCACTGGTCCCACTCATAAATATGGACACACTCTGGATCTGGTTTTGTCTTATGGTTTACCTGTTTATAATCTTCAAATTTATGATGTCGTCTTTTCTGATCATATGCCTGTATTGTTTGAAACTTCTCTTCCCTGTAATATCACCACCTGTGGCCCTCCTACTGCTTCTCGCATGTTTAAACCATCAAGTGCCGTCCAGTTCTCTACCGCCTTTAATAAGGCCTTAAATGTTGACTCAGAGCTCTCAGTCTGTGCCGACACTGAGGTGCTGACTGCAAAATTCTTATCTACTTGTCAAATCATTCTGGATACTGTTGCTCCTCTGAAGGTCAGGCGGCCTAAATTGAAGTCTGAGCCGTGGCTGAACGACATCACTCGGGCTGCTCGAAGAGAGTGCAGAAAAGCAGAACGCAAATGGGAAAAAGACAAGCTACAAGTGTCTTATGATATCTTAAGAGATAGCTGGCATAGATATCAGAAAATTGTCAAGAACCAGAAATCCGCCTATTTTGCAGGTGTTATTAATGACAACTGCCATAAGCCCCGTGTCTTATTTAGTATTTTAAGCTCTGTTCTTAACCCTCCCCAATCCTACTGTATAGAAGCTTCTGCTGAAACTTGTGAAGCTTTTTTAAAATTCTTTGTGGAGAAGATTTTATCTATTAGAGCACATATTTTACTCCCTTCTTATGACCCTTCTGTTATTTTTACGCCTTTAGCAATTTTTAGCCATTTTGAACCTGTGTCTCTATTTAAACTGGGTAAAATTGTCACCCAAATCAAGTCTGGCTCTCCCAGTGATGTTCTTCCCCCTCGCTTTTTTAAAGAAGTTTGGGGCACTATTGGACCTTATATTCAAAGGCTTATAAACAGCAGCCTGACTTTAGGCCATGTACCTGCAATTTTTAAACAGGCAGTGGTCCAGCCTCTGCTGAAACGCCCTGGCTTGGATGCCTCTTTGTTGAGTAATTTCAGACCTATTTCAAAGCTGCCTTTTGTTTCTAAAATTTTAGAAAAAGAAGTGTGCTCACAGCTGCAGACTTTTTTAGAGAGTCAAAACATTTTTGAGGTATTTCAATCTGGTTTTAAAGCACTTCACAGCACAGAGACTGCACTTTTGAGAGTTTTTAATGATATCTTATTAACTGCTGACTCTGGGAAGTCTGTCTTACTTGTGCTTTTGGATCTCACAGCAGCTTTTGATACAGTAGATCACAATATTTTGATTTATCGTCTAGCACATCATGTTGGAATTAGAGGCACTGCTTTGGAGTGGTTTAAATCATACCTCTCTGATAGAAGTTTTTCAGTCTCACTTGGTAAATTTCATTCATCTTCCGCCCCCCTCCCATGTGGTGTACCTCAAGGATCCATCCTTGGGCCCCTTCTTTTTAGTATTTATTTACTTCCCCTTGGAAGTCTCATTTCATTTTTATGCAGATGATTGTCAAATTTATCTACCGATGAAACACAATGACCTTAACCCCCTCAGGCCTATTTTAGAATGTCTTAAGGATATCAGAGCATGGTTGGCTCTGAATTTTTTAAATTTTAACGAAAAGAAGACTGAAGTCATTATATTTGGGCCGAATGGACCTGGTGTCCCTCCATCTGACTTGGGTCCTCTTACATCGTGTGTCAAATCAATTGTCACCAACCTTGGAGTAAAATTTGACACAGCTCTTAAAATGGACAAACAAGTAAATACAGTGGTGAGAAAAAGCTTTTTTCAGTTGAGGCAGCTCTCTAAAGTAAAACCTTTTATTTCTTTTTGTGACTTGGAGAGAGTTTTGCACGCATTTGTGACCACTCGCCTTGATTACTGTAATGGACTTTATATTGGTATTGATCAGGCTTCACTATCACGCTTGCAAATGGTCCAGAATGCTGCTGCTCGCCTGTTGACAGGGACACGCAAACGTGAGCACATTACCCCTGTTCTTGCCTCCTTACACTGGTTGCCTGTCCATTTTAGAATTCATTTTAAAATTTTATTGCTTGCTTTTAAAGTTTTAAATGGCCTGGCTCCGTCTTACCTGTCAGACCTTTTACACCAATACACTCCACAAAGGTCTCTCAGATCATCTGACCAGTCACTCCTTGTTGTCCCCATGTCGAGACTTAAACACCGAGGAGACCGAGCTTTCGCTGTTGTGGCCCCCAAACTATGGAACAAACTGCCCCTCCATATTAGGCTGGCCCCAACACTTGAAATGTTTAAATCACTTTTAAAAACACACTTTTTTTCAAAGGCCTTCTAGGAGTGTTATCAGAGCCAGTTTGTAGTCAGTTTTTAGTCAGCTGTTGGTCATTCTTAATCTTTTTACTTTGTTAATTTTATTCATTGTATATCTTATTGTTTATTCTACTCATGTTGATTTATTTTTATCTTCTTTTTCAATTATATATTTGTTTTGTTTATTGATTTCATTGTATGCTTAAAGTATGGGTTTAACTGCTATCTCTGTTTTATTATTGGAAAGCACTTTGGTCAACTTTGTTGTTTTTAAATGTGCTATATAAATAAAGTTGGATTGGATTGGATTGTAAATCTGTGATGGATATTTTTTGCCTCCAACTTTTCAGCCATTTTTAATTCAAAAACAAACTAAAACGAGCTAAAACAAGTCAGGATGCTGCAGCCTGACTCACCTTGTTGCGACAGCGAGGGTCTCCGTCAGGATCCGTCAGTTTACCCCCGTATATCGCCGGCAGCTCCTCAGCATCGATGTGGTTCAATAAGACCTCCTGCCAGTTGGCTGTGAAAGCGGCGAAACCGTAACACTAAATTTCACTCTTTCGGGTGACGTCCTGTAAACAGGAGGTAGTGACATGCAGTGTTTTTGTCTCACCTCCCAGGATGCAGATCTTTTGTCGCGTGGCCTCACTCAGAAAGTGCTTGACGAGGTTGTAAGCCACAGGAAAGATTTTAGGGGCTGTGACAGAAAAAGCAGAAATCTGTCAATCGGACGTTCAGCTAAATTTGTCATTTTAAAAAAGTATGAAATCACCTTTGATAACAAACAGTTTCTTCAGCCCTTCTGGATAGTTGTCTTCAAACATCTGGAGGATCTGGTGCAACAGAGAAACATCAGCACCAACTTCTCTTCTGCTCTTTCTGCTTTTACACTACGTGCATACAAGTCTATACCTCTCCATATGTTTCTATAGCTGGTTTCCATAAGTGCTTCAGGCCCAGACCTTCAACATCGTAGATCATTGTGATCGACTCCACGTTTTTCCCCAGCTGGAAGGAAACGGTGACATAAAGACAGTAAAACATGTTTTTAATCATTTTTAAAAAGTGGCAGAGATGCATGTTTACTGCAGAGTTAACAGTCAAGTTGCTACAAACAGCCACAGTGTGATTAAATAATGTTAGAGCATTAAATAATTCCGTTTCAGTGACATCCAAATAAGACAAGCAGAGTAAAATAAAATGTAAACATTAGGACGCGATTATTTAGTATTTATAAAATTAATGAATTCATGAAGATTAAAGAATGCTAATTTTGAGCTAATTTTCAATAACTGTGATCTTAAACAGTTGTTGAACTTTAAAACAGCTGCATTAACTTTGATCCTTATTCAAATAAATTAAAGATGCAGTGCTGGAGGCCAAAGGGTCACCAGGTGGGGAGTTATCCCAGGAATATGGCAAACGTGCACAGTATTCAGGCTGGTTGATTTTCAAAATAAAAAGCCCAACCAGGAAAGATCCTGTTTCTGAAACACTCCTGGTTGTTCTGAAGCCGTGCAAACGATGAAACGATACCGTGCTATCGAAGATGAGGTGGGTTTGCGGGATTGGACCCAAACTAGCAAGTTTTTGTTGATAAATGGTCTGTATTTGTATAGCGCTTTACTTGGTCCTAAGGACCCCAAAGCCATCATCCACCCATTCACGCACACATTCACACACTGGTGATGGCAAGCTACAGTGTAGCCACAGCCACCCTGGGGCGCACTGACAGAGGCGAGGCTGCCGGACACTGGCGCCACTGGGCCCTCTGACCACCACCAGTAGGCAACGGGTGAAGTGTCTTGCCCAAGAACACAACGACCGAGACTGTCGGAGTCGGGGCTCGAACAGGCAACCTTCTGATTACAAGACGAACGCCCAACTCTTGAGCCATGATCGCCCTCATAAAAATTCCCAGCTTCCGAGGGTACCCGCTGGTCCCTGTCAGCCTGCAGCACCACGGGCCTGTGGGTGCGGACGACTTAACGACTGTTAAGAACTAAAAGTTGAATCCTAACGATCTTGTTTTTTAACTGGTGAAAGACAAAATCAGATTTTGCACCACCTGAATGCAGTTTTGCTGCAGCAGAGCTTTGAGTTAATCAGATTTTAGTCTGAGGTGTGAACAGGAACGCTGCGTCTGCTCTTACTCTCTCCGACTGGAGGTTACACTCCTTCTGAAGCACCTCGCAGTCTCTGATCTTGGACTTGATGAAGTCTTGCTTGGAGGCAGACAGAAAGAGGCCCTTAGGATCTACGGGTCCGATGACATCGTACCAGATGGGGCTGCCCTCGCGGTCATAACCGCACATGCCTCCTGACAGATATTTCTCGATTACCTGCAAGAAAACCCCCATGTTGATATCAAACACTGCTTGGAATAGTAGCGAAGAAGCCGTGTCATTTTCTAAAAGTACAATGAAGCTACATTACATGTACATAAAACCTTTTTAGGGGGTTACCTCTGGTGGACGCCACTCAGTGATTATTGTGTCTACTTTCATCTGTCTCCTGAACTCCAAATGCTGGAAGAAAAGATGGACGCATGTTAGCTTCTGTTGTTATTGTTGTGCCATCTGTGCTTCTGTTGTCCTCATCTCTTATTGATTCCTGTATGTTTACTCTTGTTTTGCTCACTTTCCATCCTCCTTGTGAGTCTTTCTGTTGTCTGTGTGAGTACAGTTAACTTTTCGTTAACTTCCTGTTTTATTTGGTGCAATTCTCTGTCGCTTGCTACATTTTCACTTCCTTCTTCTGTTCTTTTCCACACTCTGAGTGTCTGATTTATTTCAGCTCTTTGCCTGAACCTTTCCCTCCATGCGTGTATTCAGTCTGTGTCTATGCCCTCAGTTGTTGTGTCTCCTGTTGTGCTTCTTGTTTGATTTTATGAGGCCATCATTGTGCAGTTTCCTGTTGTTTTTATTTGAGATAGTAACTGGGGATTGTTAGCCTCTGGTTTCCCGTTCACTTCTTATTGGAGTTTGTTTGTAACTTCTTTTTTCAAGATTAGAGGTCATCACTTCAAAAGTTATTAATTTTTTTTCATTTGTTATTTAGTAGTTCTCACCATTAAATATCAGCAGGGCTGCAGTTGAAACAAACAACTGTGTTACCCACATTAATAATCTGTCTCAATGACAGAGCTGAAACACTGAGAACTTTCTTTTTTATATACACAGCAGGGGTGAGGAACTCCAGGCCTCGAGGGCCAGTGTCCTGCAGGTTTGGATGTGTTCTTGATCCAACACAGCTGATTTACATGGTTAAACAACCTCCTCAACAAGTCCTGAAGTTCTCCAGAGGCCTGGTAATGAACTAATCATGTGATTCAGGTGAATTGACACAGGGTGAGATCTAAAACCTGCAGGACACTGGTCCGCATACAGCATAAGAACCTGGGATTTTATTCAGATGCCAACTTGGAGTGAAACGTGAAGGTGGCAAACAACAGAGGAAATCTGCCTTCAGCGAAAACATGAACGCGAACCGGATCCTACCTGCAGCATTCAGGTTTGAAAATACGGGACATTTTCTCAGAGGTGTCTGATGTCATCAGGGGCTAAAGTGTTGGTTGACATTTATTTTCTCATTTCCTATCCTCCCTTCAGACTTTGCATAAAGTACGTGTGCATTTTTTGTTGAAGATGACAACTAGCAATGGAAGCAACACGTGAATGATTAGTAGTCGCTTTAATCCCTGGTTGAATCATGGTTTGAAACTGTGTTTCATAGAAGGCAACAATGATACAAACACGACAAATACAGAAACAGCAAATAATCGCAAACGCAGCTTCACATATTCTGCCCCTAGTGGACAACAGCAAATTTAGTCACTGTAAATCTTATCCCATCAATGGAAATGCTTCTTTAATCCTTTTTATCTACATCTTATCTCTTTGGTGGCAGTGATGACTCAGTTTATCCACAGCGTAAAATTACCACACTGCTCCTCTCTAATCTGGAGCCACTCCCACACTAATGAGCATTGTGTGCTGCAGCTAAGCGCATGAATGTCGTTCACTACATGGGAACGCATTATGGTCGTACTTTGGCTCGCGGTTCAGCAGTGCAATGCATTTCTAGAAGAGTGTTACACGTGGAAGCCCTTTAAAAGTCCAGGCCTACAAAACTGAAAGTCCACGTTTATTACCTTTCGCAGCATTGCCTCAGACTTCTGGATATTGAAGTTCCTGGCTGAAAAGGAGAAATAAAAAGCAATGATCAATGCTGAAATCCATCTTCTATTCCACATTGTAGAGAGATGAAGCTTGAATGGGATTATACAACAGGTGCAAATTAAAATGATAAAATAAGAGAGCGCAGAAAAGAGACAAGAAACATAATTTTGCTGCGATTCTTAAAATTTAGATAGTAAAATTTTATATTTTAAACAAATGTTTAATGCTGAATTATACAATGTAGGATATGTTACATAAAGCTAAAACCACTGCGCAAACACATGGTGCTGTAATTAAAGGGGCAGCTGGTGATGTAGAAAGGCTTTCATTTATATAAGCTTCCTCTGGAATTTTCTCTCATTATTCCTAAATCTGCTTATCAACAGGAATCTAACGGAAATATTAGCAGGAATAATGGCAGTACAGTGCTCATGTTGGAACTATGTCATTCCAACTTTGGCCAAATAACATTAAAATAAATCGTGTAAAGGTGTCAGACACAACGAGCCGAGAAGCCAGGAGTTATTAAAATGTTGCCGCTGATGTTTTTGAATGATGGTGGCGCCATTATGCAGAAATATAAACCAGTCTCTTAAATGATCAAACTTTGGTCGGCGTGCAGCTCTTCTCCGTAACGCTGTCGGCATTAAGACCACGGTGTGAGTACGAGTGATGCAGGGCAGAGTGCACACACAGGCTAATGCTCCTTTTAAGGTGATTAGCTCTGCAGCTGACAGTCCGGTGGAAAGACACGACAGTGCTGTGAACCGAGACATCTTACTCAACCACTAGATTACACTGCAGCTAATGCTTCCCCCTGGCACACTAACAGCAACCTTGAGGACACTCAAGCACAAAGCAGGGCCAGGATTAAGACCTGGCCACCTCTTACTCTGGGTCAGTAATGACATGCATGTCACCTTAATGGTCTGAAGTAACGGTTTCAACCTTTTAAATTTTAGATGACAGTTATTCTTTCAAACGCCACTTGGTCTATATGATATTAGAGGCCAGAATGTCCAAATTTACAGCATTGAAAACACAAAAATAAGACAAATGGGTAGTTGTCCACTTCATCAACCATCCACCCCACCATGCTTTGACACTGTTTGACACTTCACCCGTTGCCTGCTGGAGGTGGTCAGAGGGCCCGGTGGCGCCAGTGTCCGGCAGCCTCGCCTCTGTCAGTGCGCCCCAGGGTGGCTGTGGCTACAATGTAGCTGCCATCACCAGTGTGTGAATGGGTGGATGACTGGTTGTGTAAAGCGCTTTGGGGTCCTTAGGGACTAAGTAAAGTGCTATACAAACACAGGCCATTTACTGTTTCTGCAGATATCAGTGCCTTTGTGCGCATCAGTGCTGTTTATGACTGCTGCTTGTTAATGAACCTCGCCACGCTCTCTGGCTTCCTGTTTTCCATTTGCTATTTTATGTTGTTGATTGCTTTTCCCCGGGTTTCTTTCTTGGGTGCTTTCGCTCCCTGTCTGTCGTCCTGATCCTCTGCAGCCGTCTCCCACCTGTGCTCTGTTCCCACCTGTGCTCTGTTCCCACCTGTGTCTCGCTGCTTTCTAACTGACTGAAGTCACCTGGAGGTGTCTGTGTGGCAAAAGTGCTTCAGCGCTTCCCTTATGACCCCCTTTAGCAGAGGCTTCACAGGAGCGTCCTTTACCTTTACCACCATTAACCAAAGCTAATGATTAACGTGGCTGACAAGTGGCACACCTGTAAATGCTGGTTAATAGTATTTTTCACTCCAGGCCATAACTTGCCGTTGTGTTCTGAGCCTTCAATGAAAGGCTGGTAAAACCACAGATGTAATCGCAGCTCTGATGAAATCTGCTTCTTACATGAAGAAAGTGGATTTATACACACAAACAGTCTTTACATAAAGATTAGAATTATCCAATTACATTTAAGTTATACAATCACTTAATTCTAATGCCAGCTTTTAGAAACTTTCATTAATTGACTACATTTGATAAGAAGTAATAAGGAGTAGTACTGGATCCTCTCTCCAACAGGAAGAATGAATAACATGATTAACCTCCTAGGACCTGGCGTCCACATATGTGGACATCACCTTTTGCGTTATTTAGACCAAAATACTCAATTTTGCTCTACAAGGGCCTGATATCCACTTACGAGGACGTTATAATGCTACTGTTCTATCGAAATTTTAAATCAATATCCTCATATGTGGCTCTCATTTTTCTTAGAAACAAAAATAAGGTTTAAAAAAAAAATAAAATCTGGTAATTCTTTGTTTTTACATTCATCAGGACCCAATCAGCCCAAATATCAAAGAGAAATTAAAAATGCAAGTCGTGGAAGAGTTCGGGTCTTAGGAGGTTAATCAGCTCTGTGCATCATGGATCTCTTTTCCTTATAAAATTCCTTATGAGCTCATGATGCTTTCCCTCATAAAAATATTAAGGAAAAGACCCTCGAGGTCATTTTGGAGTATTCGACTGCAGCTAGTCTGTCAGGGCTTCTGTTTAAGCTGCCTGGTGATCTCTGCACTGGATTCCTATTTTGTAGCTACTTCTGGGGATTCTGCTTGTACCAGTAAAGGCTCCTTTTTATGTTTCACATTTGGGCTCTATCCATGCACCTTCACTTCACAGCTCCAGACATTTTCAGCGTCGACTTTAGGTGTAATAAAAGTTTACGATGTGCCTCATTACGGGTACAAAGCCTCCGTGTGCAGCTCATTGTCGGATAACTCTGATAGTCTCGCTGCTATCACTGGTGCATGCTCGCTAAAAAACAATGCAGGGAGATCAAACTCCAAAATTAAGCGATAATGTATTTGTGCACCTTACAGGGACTCTTACTGTTTACTGTTCTAAAGAAAGAACGCGTGCTAATATCAAAGGAAAACAAAATGTCATCATATGAACATGTTCCCACAAACGTGATTAACACCGTGGTCGTCAGAAGAGGAAGTCTCTGTACAAAATGTTGGCGCTTGTGGTTAATAAACGCTGACTCAGCAGACTCTGTTTGATGATCACAGGCTGAAGTGGTAACATTTTCTCTGCCATTTAACTCTCCTGCTGATCCTTGCTGCACTCACAGCACACAGACATCCCTGACTGGCTTTAATGGAAGTGATCGGGCTTTTCACATTTCTTCTCATTCCCACAGTATATGTTCTATTCTCGTTTATTTACCAGGAAACCAAGATGGAAGGTTGGTGGTTCAATCCCTGGCTCCCCCAGTCTGCACAGAATTTGATATTTTAATGGTGATCATGCGTCCTCACCATGTGCCAAGTCGAGCTATTTGCTTCACACCAATAAACCACACCACTGTTTTTCATCTAAAAGCTCCCGTCAGATGGGCTCTACAACATCTCCACCAACAACACCTCTGATGTTTAACGTTCAAATTGTGGCTTGTAATCTAAAATTCTTTGAGTGGTGTACAAGCACAACATAAATGGCACTCCAGGCCCACGTAAATCTGGACATTCAGATTATCGCAGACTTGCAGTTATGACCAGCAAACAGTGACGACCATCAATTACTACTAGAATTCGCTTTCAATCACTCATCCAGTTAATTTCAGTTATTTCTTTCTTTAAAAGCTACTCTAAATTGTGTTTAGTGAACACTGAAAATAACCGGTCCTTTATTTTAAGCTAGCTATACGTTTAGTTAATTAAACTTGTTATTCATAATTTTAGGAAGCTATTGCAACTTTTTATCCAGTGCAGTCTACCTACCAAGTGTAAAAACCCATGGTTTAATCTGAGGAGAAGACATAAATCCTTTTAAGGTTGCATCAGGAAGGGCATCCCACCTGCTGTGGTGAATTTGGTGAATAAGGAAGCAGATGAAAAGAGCTTTTATCCTCTACGTTTAGCTAAGACTATGCATTTCCATATTCTTAACCAACAGCTTGAACTGCCAGCCACACTTTAATCAATATTTCCTAACTGTGTCATCCTCATAGTTTAACTACAGTACCGTGCAAAAGTGTCGAGCCACCCCTCATTGCCTTATATTTTGTTAGGAAAATGGGAAACAGGTGCAGCATGTGTACATACAGATGGAAATATATGTAAGGTAAATATCGAGTTTTTACATTTCCAATGATCCATGATCTTGAAAGTCAATATGGTTCGACCAGGCGCCATCTTCGAGTGCTTATTCATCACTTTTAGGCAACTTTTCAGCTCAGATTTGTTCAGGTTGCATGCAGGTTTTTTCAGATTGGTTACAGATACAGAACTAATCTGTTCATGTACCCCATGGCACAAATACCTCCTGGGCTACTTTTGCCTCTTGGGAATCACTAAGCTGCACTGTTCCTACAGTGTGATGCTGAGCGTGACATAACTCGTATCATTTAGAGCATGCATTGTCCAAACAGACCTTCATTGTCGATGTTTGGAGCTGTGACGCTCAGCTTTCTGAGAAGCAAATCAGGCATTTCACAGCATTTACGCTCATTTAGTAAGGCCGACTTAAAGAGAACAGCACGCCCTAATCGCCAGTCTAAATGCTCATTATGAGACACTTCTTCATTGTTATCAAAAATCCAGGGAACTGAAACCTAGAAGAGCAGCAGACAGCCGTAGTGCACCTTTAATGCGATTAGCCGTGGATTAGCCTGATACACAGAGTGCTAGGCTTCTGCTTCAGGACTTAATCAGAACAAGGCCTGCTTTAATCGCTGCGCTTCCTCCAGGGTGCAAAACTACCACCTATTCAGACTCTGGATATCAGTTACACAAAGAAGACCTCCAATTTTTGTATTTATCGCTTATTTATTTGTCACCTTTTGGCAAAAGAACTTCTCCTCTCGACAGCAACTTTAGCAATCGTGATCTGATGGCACCGTTTTGCCAAACACATTTGCTTCGCAAAAAGAAGCTCAATAAACTCTCTATAGGCTCCCCTTGTTAGTCTGCATCGTGTTATTTTATTGTATTTATTCACATTTGTATATTTTACAGTGTCAGAGCTGACAGGCAGGGAGGGGCAGATTAGTGTGTGTGTGTGTGTGTGTGTGTGTGTGTGTGTGTGTGTGTGTGTGTGTGTGTGTGTGTGTGTCAAAATGTGAACCAGACGCAGACAGAAGGGTGGGGCCTACGGGGGCATTAAAAAGGGGTACAAGAAGACCCGCCTCCCCCTCTCTCAACGGTATAAGAGGTGTCGTGCTGAGTGCACATGTTGGTTTATGTGAGCAGAGTCATGAAAACACGTTGCTTCATGTCTTTTCATGCAATAAGCCACCACGTTATTTCACTCGTCTTACTCCACAAGTGAAATAACGTAACCAGATTTTTTTCCCAGTTTGCATTACAGGAGAAAATAACTTTAGCGTGTAGGATGTGGAATTATGGGAAAACTTCTGCTTTTTGCCATTTTCAGTTTGGGAGAAGTGACAGATGCAAAGTGGTAGTAAACTCACCTCTGAGCCAACGTAAGAGGAAGTGGTCATGCTGTGCAGGAAGTTGAGGAAGAATATCTTGTACCCGTACTCGAAACTGCAATCAGACACGGGAGAAAAGAAGAGGCATATGACTTCAGAGGAAACGTTTCACTAAATGTCTCCAGCTGTGAGCCTGGGAGTGAAAACCGGACTTAAAAGAGGTTTTCCTTCACAGTGGTGTGTGTCACCGAATCTTGTGACTTAATGACTATTTTCCATTACAGCTGATGCCTGTAAACATGTTTGCAGAGCCCGAGGCAGGCTCACGTGACATTTTAGGCTCTAAACTTACTTTATAGCCAACAGCATGTCAAACAAATACATATAGATAAGGACGAGTATGGAATCATTTCCCCTTGCAACACATGCAGGTTGATTCCTTTCTACAGATTGTGACTTACAAGAGTCACTGGCACAAATAAATGTGAATGCAAGCTTTGCAAAATTGCTGTATCATGATTTATATTCACTCAATGTATCAACTCATTGTATCACATTGATAACAGCTCTCCCCCTTATCTGTTATCAATGCGAACAGATAAGGCACAAGTTTATTTTGAAATAAGCAGATTCTACTGATAAAACATGCAAATAAAATCAAGTCAAATAATAAGTTTGGGGCCCATAAAAGAGGTCATATAAACTCAAATCAACCCCGTGTTGGTGCAGGAGGTTAATTCTTGGGGGTGTGGCTGCAGGTTTTGCAATCATAGAAAAGTATTTGTTGAGAAAAGAAACAGATGGAGGATGGATTTGTCAGATTTCTTCCTAAAACAAAGAAGAAATATTTGTATCGCTGGTTTTGTCAGTTTAATGTAAAACAAAGGGCAGAAATAAACGGCAAATATTAAAAGTTCAGTTGCTGCAAAATGCAGGATGGTCAGGTTTTCCATTAGGATGGTGGAGTTTGTTCCCATACAGCCACTACAGCTCAGTCAGTGTGTCTGTCCATCCCTGAGGTGTTGGATGAGGTGGAGGTTTCATGTATCTGTGCGGACTAGTTCAGTTCTGAAATAATAAACCCAGTTCTTTAAGTGCCTGGCTTTATGTGCACTATCATGTTGAAACATGTCAAGTGTCCTGATATCAGTGTGTCACCTTGATCACGTGACGTTACCTGAAATCCACACACCTTCCACTTAACACCATATTCCGGCAAAATACGAGACACACCCAGAAAGCCAGACAACCCAACCGACCTCTCAGGCCTGAAATACTTTTTCAACCACTGAAAACCACTGCTGTAAAAAGATATTGATTAAACCTACAATTTTATTGGTCTAACTGTATGTATTTTAATGTCTTTTCATATATAGAAATAAAGTCACATCCTTCTGTCCACGCACCAAACCTACAGTAACTGCTGCTGGTTTTAACCATAAATCACTAAAACGTTTTTTTGCACCCACAGTTTAAATCAGATACTTTGCCAGGCAATGAAAATCAGTTTTTTCAGCAGCACCAAAACTTCCCATAAACCCATAACTTAACGGATGTGGATAAGAGACACAGGAGCATCTCATATGCTTCACAGCACCAGACTGAGAAAAGAAGAGCAAACAATTTTATTATTTTTTGGTTTGTTACTCGATTAAAACGATCATGACCCATCATTTTAAATGACAGTTAATGAGATCTTTAATTTCCATCTTTAATTTAATAAGCCTGAGATCATTTTAGAAAAATATGTGCAATTTTAGCAATATACCACACTGCATGTGGATTACAATGTTCACATAATAGTGAACTTTTAAAGACACATGGAACTAAACGGCTGTTTAGTAAAGCTGGAATCACCACGATCGCCTGGAGCAAACTACTAAACCCTGATGCTGTGTGAGTGTGCGCACAGATCAACAAAGATAAAAGCACTGTATGAATGTGGGTGTGACTCGGTGAAGGAGCCTTGCAGTAGAAATGCTAGTCTATGTATAATTTATCTACCTTTATCATAACAGTGTAGTATATGTCTCAATCTTTCTTACTGTAAAAACACTCCTGCCCTGCAGCAGAGACCTCTGCTGTGGAGGGTTAATATGAACTAATAGAACATGTCCATAAACTTTTGGCCTTATCGTACACTTTGCAGTGTGTATAGATGCAGATAACAGACTTTCCCTTCAGCTAAATGATGAATGACAGCAGACCCCTGACATCATATGATAACAGATGTGGAGCTGAACGTGGTCTTCCAACAGGACTGCTCTTAATGGGGTGCAGCTGATAATGTTGCTAATGACTAAGAACTGCTTTGTTTTTTTCAATGTTTATTTATCCAGAAAGGAATTATTTTGCGAGAAAGTCGTGGCAGAGCCTGTTTTTTCATAAACAAATTTCCGTACCCACTGTGACGTTTCCCATCATTTAGGGCAGTCGTGTTATGAACCCTGTGTTTTGTGTTTTTGGACCTTTAAGTTCTCTTATTATAAACTTTCTTCAGTTTAATTCTCAGTGTCTTGTGTTCTCACTCTTCTGCCTTTTTTTACAGTTACTGTTGTGTGTATTGTGTTCCCTGTCTCAGTTCACCCTTCCTCACCCGTGTTGCCTGTGTCTAGTTAAGTCTCCATCGCTATGTTAAGTTCCTTCCTGTTTTATTCTGATATTCTCCATATTTTTGTGCCCTATATTCAGTTTTGCTTCCCTTGTCTTGTTTTCCCTGATTGGTTTCAGCTGTGTACCCTGGTGTTTCTAATTGCCTACACTGAACTGAATGTTTGTCTGCCTGTGGCTTTTCCATTGTGTTGCTCCTGTTTGGCTTTATGTGATTTGTTTCCTGCTGGATTTAAACAACACAAACATAAAGGTTTGTTTTTTCTTCCTTAATTAATTCCATCTGATGAGTCCAGTAATCTACACAATCCATCACATGACAAAGGGTGGATCTGACTGTGAAACCACAAGCTCACTGGCTTGTGATTAGCCGCTCACAAGCTGTTAACCAATAACTGTATCTAGAAATGTTCCAGTAAAACACTGTCCTTGTGGGTTTATTGGATGAGTTACTGTTTTTTTGTCATAACAAATACAAAATTAAGTCCATTTTGTAAACTACAGGGACCCTAAGAGTCAGAAGGATTATTCAGGATATGCTCACTTGTTACTAACCTGTGCAAGGACAAAAAATGTTATTTTTCTTGACAGCTCAATGACCGCAGCATGTTTCAAAAGTAATTTATGTAATTTATTGGTTAAAGGAAATCACTGTTTCACTGTCTGAAATACTAGTTTGAACTTATGTTTTGCAAAGGTCTTGAGCCACATCAGATTTCTTTATAGTTAATAATTTGTTAGAAAAATGGGAAATGGGTGCAACGACTTACTGAAACATAAGGCACAAACAGGAGCTTGAAAGTCAATATTTGGTTTGACGTCTTTAGGAATAGTTCTCTATGGTTCATGAAGGACATTCGAAGCTCTTCTTTAGATGTTGGTGGCTTTTTGTTTCCCATTGTCTGTCTATATGATCCCACACTGCAGTGATAATGTTGAAATCCAGGCTCTGGAGAGGCCGATCATGACTGCTAGTGCTCCATTTGGTGTTGTTTGTTTGTTTTCTATCCATGATGGGTTTACTGCACTGGCTGTGTGGTTGGGATCAGTGTCATGCTGAAAAACGAAGCCGTTGCCAATCACATGCTTTCCAGATGGTTTTGTATGGTGGATGAAAATCTGATTGTACTTTCCCAAGTTCATAATTCCATTCATTTAGACAAGATCACCGACATCACCGGCCCCAAAATATAAAGAAATGATGATGGCTCAAGACGTTTGCACAGCACTATAAATCTGAAATAGCACCTATTGTTTTTCAGTGATGTTTTCCCACTCTCACTTCTTGGTGGAAAATGTGCACCGACGAGCACAGGGGTAATCTTAAAAAAGACGTTTTAATATATTTTTATTAACACTTTGTTTACATACAGATGGAGAAAAGGACATTTTTAATGTCAGTGAGACGTAAATGTTACTGTGCCAAAAACTAACTGCAGCTCCTTTTTTCTGTCTCAGAATTACTTGTCCGTTGTTTGGCAAATTATAGGCCAAAAAGTCATTTACATTCATTTAAATATGGATACAAATGTTTTTTTTGCAAATACACAAATAATTATTTGGAACATCACTGGCTTGTAAAATATTAGGATTTTAAATGTATTGAACACTGACTATCTAATGGGTTTTAGACAGCAACTAAAATCTGAGTTTCTTAGTCAGATTAGCTGATTATTTGCTACAACGCCGTCCTTATTCTATGGGCTGAATTCTGATCTTTAAAAAAATCAAAATATAATCAAGTTTAAAACAACAACAACAACAACAACAACAACAACAACAACAACAATAATAATCATCTTTATTTATAGAGCACATTTAAAAGCCTTGGGCATACCAAAGTGCTTTACATAAAACAATAAAAGGTTCAAACATTGATAACGGATAAATAAAAATAACGAGTTATGTTCATAGATAAAAGCTACCAATAAGAATGACTACAGCACATGGGTAATAGCAAGATAAAAGCTGTACCACCATAATAAAAGACACCAATAGAAAGATAGGAGGGAATTAATACAAGAGGTCAATAGGTCACAGGAACCAAACAAACAAACAAACAAACAAACAAACCAGCAATTAAAAGGTGGAGAAGGCAAGTTTAAAAAGATATGTTTTAAGCTGTGATTTAAAAGAATGAATAGAATCAGATGCCCGGATGCCAATCGGGAGATTGTTCCACAGCACAGGTGCAACAAGAGCAAACGATCGATCACCTCTAGTCTTAAGTCGAGATCTGGGCTGAGCCAGCAGTAACTGTGACGATGACCTTAAAGCCCTAGCAGGAGCATAAGGGTTTAAAAGGTCCTTAAGGTAGCTGGGTGCAGTGTTGTTAGTAATTTTAAAAGTAAACAACAAAATTTTAAGTTGAATACGATATTTGACAGGCAACCAGTGCAGATCGGCAAGGACAGGAGTAATGTGGGCAAACTTGCTGGTTTTAGTTAGAATGCGAGCTGCAGCATTCTGAACTGTCTGTAATCTCTGTAAAAGGGAAGAGTGGAGACCACAATAAAGTGAATTACAATAGTCTAGCCTCGACGTTACAAAGGCGTGGATGAGCTTTTCGAGATCTTTATGCGGGATGTAGCGCCTAGCCTTAGAGATAAGACGAAGCTGGTAAAAACTAGATCTGACAACAGCAGACACTTGTTTGTCAAGTGAAAAGGAGCTGTCAAATAAGACACCCAGATTCCTGACAGTATCAGAGAGAGAACAACTAAGAAAACCAAAGGCATCCCGGAGTTTGGCACGAAGGGCATTACTACCAAAAATCATAATCTCGGTTTTCTTCTCATTAAGGATAAGAGAATTCGACAACAACCACTTCTTGGCCTCAGACATGCATTCTCGGAGGCTATTCAGAGACAGAGCAAGATCGTCGTTTAGCTCAAAATAGAGCTGGATATCATCTGCATAATAGTGATAAGCAATATGGTATTTCTCAAAGATGGCACTTAAAGGAAGCAAGTATAATGAGAAAAGGGTAGGGCCCAGCACAGATCCCTGGGGGACACCACAGCAAACAGGTACAGCTGAGGAAGAGGATGTAGCCAGATGTACCGTAGAGAGCCGATTGGAGAGATAGGATTTAAACCAATCCAGGGCAGCGCCCTTGATGCCTACAGTGTGCTCAAGTCTCGCTAATAAGATATTATGGTCAACCATGTCAAATGCCGATGATAGATCCAAAAGCACTAAGACTGAGGGGCGTCCGTTGTCAGCCATTAGTAGGAGATCATTGAAAACACGAAGCAATGCTGATTCTGTGCTGTGATGTTGTTTGAAGGCCGATTGAAATTTATCATTTATATTATTCTCATCAAGGTAGGTCTGCAGTTGGAGCAGAACCACCTTCTCAAGTATTTTAGCCAGAAAGGGAAGCTTAGAAATTGGCCTAAAATTGGCAAAATCACTAAGCTCAAGGTTCCTTTTTTTTAGAACAGGTTGGATTATGGCATGCTTGAGAGCTGAAGGTACATAGCCAGAAGCAAGGAGAAGTTCAATATGGACAATAAACAAGGTCCAATTACACTGAAACAATCCTTAACAATACGGGATGGGAGAGCATCATGTACACAGTTAGTATTGTTCAATTTATCAATTAGACGCTTCAGAGTGGAGAGAGAAACGGGTTCAAATTGACAATAATTTAAAAAATCCTTATAAGCCCTTCATAAAGTGTGGCTTACTGACAGACTCACAGGAAATAAAGACACCACAGTGTCAAACTTGGGTGATATTTAAATTTAATCTAGTTTAGCAAATTTAACCTTCCTCCATAGTCTCTTTGCTGATCAATAACACATCAGTATATGGCTAACATTAACAGAAAACATTAGTGCTGCGTATAAACCCTTAATATTTTCGGTTAATTAGACAGAGGAGACTCCACTGTGATATATGGGCTAGAAAGGAAATAAATGCAGGACAGCGTCTGTGCGCATGCTGTGACAGCTCACTGTGAGCCTCTACACACATTATTAGAGCGTTTCACACTGTGACGGAAACCACACACTGAAAACAGCGAAGCAGATGAAGACAGATAAGGCCAGAGTGAAGGCATCACCCCATTCAGTCGCGTTATCAAACTCTTATTATTATGAAACTGACCTGCTCCAGCGCCTCAGCCTGTTTAGGACTCAGGTCTCCCACTCTCCCGCTCATGCCTCCGACCTGTGGATAAAGACAGCAGAGCTCCTTCAAAGTTCCGTCTTTGACGCCTCCACGTGATGCTCATCCACGGCCTCAGCGTCCTGCTATCCTCCGGTGACACTGCCCGGTGGTGCAAAACGTATGAGAGGGGGGAAAAATGTAAACACGGCTCTCACACCGCCCGTTTTTACCCTATGCTTAAAGATCCAGCCCAGCTGGCTAACTCAGCCAAAGAAAAAGGGGAAAATGACAGGAGCGTCATTCTGCAGCAGAGGGAGGGGCCACGGAGAGCAGAAGCCCCGCCTTCTCTGTTCATAGGTTCACTCACTATTAAAATCATGTTATTAAATACAGAATTATTCAATGTATCTTTCGCCATTAAATTGTCGAGCTAATCAGCTGAAAATAAAGAGTAAAGTAATTTAATCTACGAGGCCTTACACTGAGAATTTTAAGCTCTTTAACGTTTAATAGTAGGTGTTTTTTCCCTTTTGGGTAAGACATTGTCGGGACAGAAAGGAAAAGAAAATAAATTAACAACAAATCTTGCACATGCGCACATACAATAAGCGTTTTCACATCGTTAATTAAATTAAGTTATTGCGTATTATGCCACTTTTATAAAGTTATGTTTAACTGCGTATTATTCGTTTTAATTTATCATTAAAACTAATAATGTGTGAGTGTGCTATCCTATATCGTACCGGGCAAGTGAGAAAATGAACTTGTTAAAAGATCCTGATTTTTATCTCCAGTGCTTTCTGAAAAATATTAGACTTTGATAAAGGGAATTTAGTTATTCACCATCTTAGTATAAACACCAGGCCGTTTTGAAAATGTTTTATACGGAACTTTAGCTGTAGGGTTGAGGCCTAGCTTTAAAGCGAAAAAGGAAGTGTGAGAGAGTACTTCTCTCGGTGTTTTTATTCGTCTCTGTTTAAATTAAAAGCTCAGCGACTGTACGCTAGCGTGAGAAACAGTCATATGCTAAAGTTGGCAGTTCATAACCAGTGTGATACATCGATAGCTAATCAACAGCATTAGCATGTGATTTAATTTCTGTCGATGCTGTCTAAAGGGCCTTTTTTGCGTTTTTCCTATGCAAGAGAATAATTATCCTGCAGCTTCCGGGTTCGACCGGAAGCTGTTTTTCTTGTTTACATTCTCCGGGGCTCTGCGAGCTAACTGGCGAAGGGAAGCGCTACGGCTTTTCCAAAACAATGTCTGACAGTTGATTAAAACCGTGGATTTATTGCAGTTTTCTGCTCTATTTCCTCTGTGTTGTTTTGGGGGTCATGGCTTCCCCTCGCTGGTGCTGCCTCGGGGTGTCGTTACCGCTCCTGCTACTGCTGCTGCTGCGGTGGCCGGGGCTGCTGGCGGTGGCGGAGCAGGTTGCTCTGGTAGAGGTTTTCTTGGAACAGCGGCCAGATGCGAGCGACCTGCTCCAGGGGGAGGTGGTTGAGTCCAGCCTGGGCGGTGGGAGCTCCGAGCAGCGGGACGAGGAGCGAGAAGAGTTGGAGGCAGACCTGGTCCTGGTGAGTGGGCCTGGGGGGGTCAAAGCTGCTCGGCTCTTGTCCTGGTCCTTTAATAGAGTGGTACATGCGGGTGACACGAGCCCAAAATAACAATTTGTTTTGTTAACTACGTTTTATTTTTTTTTTGGCTTAAAATAAGATTTTAGATAGAAAAATTTAACTTTAACGTGTTGCCTTTTTTGTATGTGGACCAATCACACATTTCAGGTAAAAGAGATAAAAGAAGATGTACTAATATTAAAAACAGATCAACAATCACCCGTCAGAACTTCCACCCTGGTGCAGGGCAGATGTTCAGCCTGTTTCCCTGTCCTTTGTCTTTAGGTTAGAGATGAGGTGACACCAGTGGACGAAGGAGAAGACGAGGCTGACATCAAGAAGCAGGAGCCGTGGATCGGGGTTGTGCCCGTGGAGATAGACGAAAGCAAAGCCTCGACTGGGAACCAGGAGTCCTTCGCTGATGCTGTGGTAAATAAAGTGAGTGGTATTTGTACAGTTCAGTCAACTGCTTAGTTTTCACATGTTCCACATTGCCTTTCTGCTTTAGTTCTGTGATCAGTCTGTTTTCAGTATTTTAGAAGTATTTTAGTTAAACCTGAAAGGTAACATCGATTTCTCTCTGTTCAAGATGAAGCGAGCGTTGGTCCTCGGAGCGTCGGCGCTGATTATTCTGGCTCTCAACCAAAACACCGTCAGTGAGGTAAAAATTCAGAAAGAAGGATGTGTCTGCAGTTGATACGGATCTTGTTTCTCCATCTTTTCCATCATAACTGTACGGCAACTTCCTCAGACGTTTTCCTTATTTGACTTATTTTTACATGTGCCAGTCCATGTACATGACCCCGATGCAAGTTACAGGCTGAAAGTAAAGTTGCAGGTTATACTGCAAGTGCCGCTGGAGTGTGAACATCCTCATGCCAGTCTGTGTCAGGACAAGGCATAAAAATGGCTGCATATATAACAACAGTTCAAATGTTCACATTCTATTAGAAACAGATCTGAGGTTTAGGTCCAGTGAAGTCCCCAAGCGACAGAGATGACAACAACATAAAAGGATGTCTTTGCAGAAGCTTTTTTGGATTTCTTCATGAATCCCTCAAGAAGAGTGAAACTGAGAGGATCATCTGAGAGCAGCACCTACAGTTCCCATGAGTGTAACCCAGCTGCCTTTCTCGTTTCCCTGTCCTCACATCTTACTCCCTCCCAGCAGACATCTAAGCGGGGAGGCACGTTTGATACAACTTCATCATTAATAGTTTTATCATAGCCAAACTGCTGCTTTATTTTATGATCTCAGATGTAACTGTACTGATCGCAGTATAAGAGAGAAAACCGCCAACAGTCAGATGACCCCTTGTGAACACCCTTTGGTAACAGTGGGAAGGAAGAACTCCCTTTTACAGGAGGAGACCTCTTCAAGAGCAGGCTCTGCTGGGATTCTTCAGGCGATGAGGAGGAAGAGAATTGTTTGGACCTGAAACATGAACTCTGACCCTGAAAACCTGAGAAACATACATTTGTTTTCTTCAAAATTTCCTGACATTCATGAACCTGTGTGTCATTTACCTTTTTGTGTTGATCGTTTAGGAAGTACGCTTCATAATTTAGTAAATCACAAAGCACCTCAGCTAACTCTTTGTCTGCAAGAGAGGCCGAATCTAATGTTTATTAAGCCAGTGAGAGGACATGCAGTACACAGCATGATGAAAAGGGTTTTTGTTTTTTGAACCTTTCTTTCATAACAGCCCAGCCAAATGTGCCGTTGTTGCACTCTGTGCATGCTTCTTATCAGATCATTGACAGTAATAATGCTGGTGGCTGTTTTAGGTTTACTGTGTAAATCCGCTTTTGATGTTGCCGCAACCTCTATTTCTATTTTCTCATATGAGACTATTATAGTATTTTATGTTGTATCTAACTTAATTGAAGAGCCACCATTATGCATGGAAACATGCAGATATCATTAAATAAGTCTTTTTCAACTGCACAGCTCTGACTGTGTTTACATTTCAGTCTGCTGAATTCTTAACCCTGTTTTTCCTGTTTGTAGATGGATTTATCCCAGGTGCTGTCCAAGCCCATCATTGTGATCCAGACATCAGAAAATGTGACCAAGCTGATCGGAGCACTGCTCAGGTCAGTGCCTGATTATCAGAGATGCAGCTGCATACATGCGTCCATGAGTGTGAGTTGCATATAATGGCACATGTGTTTGCAATTCAGAGGGACGGAACGCTGATGGAAACTGTGCATTAATTTGAATGCGCCCTGCATAGTTTCACAGAACAACTTCAAAAAGTAACAGTGGGAGGTTAACTTACCTTAAAAATGGGTTTCAAGGGTATTTCAAGCATGCATGCAGTAAACTCAGGTTCTGCCACACTCAATTTCAACAGCCTCACTGAGACAGGAGAATCACATCAAGGCGAGATGTTTACAATTTATCGATAGGCTTTCATGTCAAATGTGTCTTATGTGGATTTGAAAATGGCAGCATCAGTGTGTCCGTATTTCACAATACAAGCACTGTGTTGTATGAAAAAAACTTACAAGTAGTGATTGAGTCCAGTAGATGTCACAAATGTCACCCTCTGCTGCCCGTGAGAGAGGATGCAGATGTTCTTAGCCATCATTGATATACAGTCTGCGCTTGTTGGTTGTTGGAAACGCTAATGGAGAAAAATGCAAACAAAGCAGGAGGACTGGAAGGTGGCAGATGATTTTTATCGGCACCTAAATCTGCACCGACCTCTTCACAGGGGCCTTCAGGCGACGGCAAAAATCACATACAGGACGATCCTGCAGGACAACCTGGTGAGATCCACACCCATCTCAGTTGTTAGCACCCTCCAGTGGTGAGTGAACAGATGACAGGCTGAGCTGACAGTGAGCGCATTGCTGCTGTGTGTTCGGGCAGGGAGCCACGCTCACGCTGTGGTCCAGCTGCGGGCGGTCGAGAGGAGGTCGCTACGGGGAGTGGCAGGGGGTCATCTGCACCGGCGAGACCAACTCTCAGGTCCAGGTGGGCAAACACGACACAGTCAAACACACGTCTGCTTTTAAGCTGCTGCATAGGAGCCGAGTGAGTAACTCGTGTTAGAGCCTAAACCTCTGACTTCCTACTTGTCAAGATAACCCGATTAGATGGAACGGTACAGAATTAGAAATATAAGCTAATTTATCTGGAAGACTTTTCTTGTTTGTGATGTAGAGGAATCCGTGTTGTTGCTGCTTCACAGAAGTACCTGCAGCAGCTGTGGGACACCGTCCTCCTGGTGGCTCTGATCCTCAGCACAGGAGTCATCGTTCAGGCTCGCTGGCAGTACCAAGGCCGCCAGCTGAACGACGACTTAGAGGTAGACAATTATGTTTTTTATTTAAAATTTGCTTTGGCACAGCCCCTCGGGTCCCCCCCCCCCCCTTTTTAAGCCAAGTTTTTCTGATTGGCTGCTCCTTTCAAATAAAAGATTCAAACAGCAGCAACTGTTCCTGAGGTATCTGCTCTCAGGAACAGTTGAGAGCAGATATTTTTAAATGCTGGATGCCTTCCTGATGTAACCTCAGTGTGTGTGGCTGGGAGTGAATCGGCGACCTTGCGTTCATTAAGCAAATGTGTAAACTTCCGCAGTACAGAGGCTCGAGGCAAAGAGCACAACAAAGCAGCCTACACAAAACAAAAGCTGTCTGTGAGGAGAACTTTAAGTCAGGCCTCTGTCGTGCAGTTTCAATTAAATTTTATTTATATAACACTAAAATCACAACAACATTCACCTCAAGTCATCTAATACTATGAGCTAACGTCTCTACAATTACACCCACACAGAAATAAAAATCAGCGGTACATGAGATGTTCTGCTGGCTACTTCTCTCACCCCAACCGGTCGCAGCAGATGGCCCCGCCCCTCCCTGAGCCTGGTTCTGCCGGAGGTTTCTTCCTGTTAAAAGGGAGTTCTTCCTCCCCTCTGTCGCCAAAGTGCTTGCTCATAGGGGGTCATATGATTGTTGGGTTTTCTCTGTATCATGAAGCGCCTTGAGGTGACTTTTGTTGTGATTTGGCGCTATATAAATACAATTGAATTGAATTGAACTGTGTTTTTCAGCTCCTTCCCAAACAGGACGTTCTGAAGAGGATGTCATCCCTGAAGACCAAACGATACCGTCAGCCCAAACCCTGGTGTGACCCGTCGCAGCTGGCAGAGGCGGAAACCTGCGCCGTCTGTTTGGAGCCTTTTAACAACAACCAGGTCAGCCGACACCCCCCCACACACACACACACACACACACACTATAACTCTGTTTAATTCAGTAAGAAGGGAGTGACTGTGAATGATGAGAGTAAATAGTCAAACACGCTCTGCTTTTTGGCTAACTTTGTGATTTAAATAAATGATGCATCTATAAAATGTCGTCTCAGTGTCTGCGGGTGCTGCCGTGTCTTCACGAGTATCACAGAGACTGTGTCGACCCCTGGCTGCTGCTGCAGCACACCTGTCCTCTGTGCAAGCGCAGCATCCTCAGTGAGTTTACACACTCGTACACGCCTCTGTCATCCTCTTGTAAAGGCTTAAAATTACTTGTAGTAAAACACTTTAGTCTGCAGTGGAAGAAGGCTGATCTTTTAAAGTCTCAAGTCTTTGTCAGTCTAATCGTTTTCACGACCGGGACTGAAATGTGTGTCTGAATCTTTTCCTCTCCAGGCAGCATCTGCAAAGACAGCTAACAGTCGTTTCATCTCGGGGAGTCGGTTCACATCCCGACCTCAGTGACACTTATTTTTTGTTTTTGGTTAAAGCGACCTCAACACTTCCTCCTTCCAGCTGTGGATTTGGGAGCATAAACTTGTCGTCGCTGCTGACCGGCCATCAGATTTTAACCTCTACAACATACAGTGGTAGTTTAAAGCAGTACTACGAAGTTCCCCACTGGTCGTGTTATCTGTGAACAGAACTTCTTCTTGAGATCTCGTTACTGTACAACTCGGTGTGTAAACAGCAGCAAATGCAACTGTTTCTGGGATCAGTATGTGTAAAAACTGACAACCTCAGTATCTGAGTCAGCTGCTGGTGCAAAGGCGTTCAATGCTTTTATGTTTTTAGTGTGGATGTACTGATCACCTGGTTCACTTTAGGTCAAAATGATGTCAGTAACCAACAACCAGGGAGGACTGAAAGTTTAAAAAATGGTCGTCTTTGGTACTTTGCAGTTCAGTGGTAGTTGTAGAGCTTCTGTAGTCGTAGTGCAGGAGTCAGTGTGTACCAGCTGGTATCATGTAGGGAAAAAAACACATCCTTAAACTCCTCCTTTACCATTTTATTTATTTTTCCTGCAATTAATCATGCTTAGCATACATCAGCAGCCAGTTTAGTTTCACCTGCACAATCAGTGATGCTGAACAGGTAGGATTGTGTTGGCAGCATAGAAGGATATTGTCCCTTTTTATGAAGCTCTGTGTAACGAGTGCTCTCACAGCTGCTACAGTTTTACTTTACAAATCATAGATCTGCTGCAGTGTCTTTTCAGCTCTTATTTTCCATTTAAATGAATTATCTTTGGGAAATTTGAATTCTGCAGTTTGATGAGAAGAATTCCACTCGTGTTTCTAAGATTTAAAGAAAAGAAAAAAAAATGAAGCCAGACTGAAATGACAGCAAGTCTGGCTCCATCCTAAAGAATCAGAATACCAGAACCTCGTTAGCTTATGGCCCATCCTCTTTCCTTACCAATGAGCTGCAGGGCTGCTAATTTGGATGTAGCCTGTGGACGGGCCTTAAATCTCTCTCTCCTCTGTGGCTCCAGAAAGAGTTCTGGTTGCATAAAAATCTACTTAAAATTACCTTCAGCTCTCTTTCTTTGTTAGCTTTCATAAACCCTGTTGTCACTTTCAAGTCTTATTGAATAAAACGTCAGGTAGTGGGCAAACAGCAGTTTATGCAACAGGACTTTTGTATACAGTCTGTGCTCCACCCAGAATCTGCAACGGGTGGGGAAGTCGCTCACATGTTGACACACCAGGTTAACTGAGGCATCAGGACAGTCTGTTAACAGCTGTAGTCCAAAAGCTGGTGTTGGAGTCTGTCCACAGGAAAACGAATGAAACGGAGGACCGACATCACTTCCTGTCCAATCCTGAAATCACAGAAACCAATCAGGGCCAGAGGCTTTGGGACAGGTCAGGGTTAACTGGTTAGAATTGACTGAACATTACATGTAACGCCTTCAAGGGTGGGGTTGTCGGTCCATCTCTTTTTCAGAACAGTTTATCCAATTTAAGGTTGGAGGGAAAGTCCAGATGAAGCGAGCTCTTCCTGTCAAAAGGGAGTTCTTCCTTTCCACTGTTGCCAAGTTCCGCTCATAAGAGGGTCATCTGTTTTTTGTCTTTGTCTTTTTAGTTTTCTCTCCCAGAGGTTTACCTAACAATAATGTATATATACTTAGATATGGAAATTAAACTGAACTAAATCCACTGCACAACCATTTTTACATTTTCGATTACAAGCCAAGACTATTGAGTTAATGAAGTGCAGAGGTGCTGACAGGCAGATTTAATCATGTTTGGACATAGTTGAGTTTTGGTTTTTTTGTCCCTGTGTTTGATGTAAATGGCAGTAGGTTCGTACAATTTACTAACACAGTAACAACATTCTCACCTGATTTTAAGTAAAAATGTCAAACAGCTCTTTGGAAGACGACATATCCAAACTGTGATTAAAGTAAATCTCTGCAGTGCTGAAACACAGAAAAGAAGCCGTGTACTTACCAAAGCTGAAGATAATTATCACCGTTTTTACTCTGAAGTGTGTTCCTACTGCAAAACGGGAATTTAATCTAATTATTTCCAAACTTTGCCAATAACCACAAACTCAAAGTATGTTAAACATATAGTTTTATTGTATTTATTTTGTGATGTTTTTTTGCAATGCCAACTCCAAAAAGCATAACTTTGTGCTGAAATTGTTACAAAAAGCTCATCGCTGAATAGAAAATAGCGTGTGCATGGCAGTGTGTAGGAAGTTCTCCACGAGGACCATCCTTGCAGAAAGTGCTTCCAAACACAAACGACAGCATCGTTATGAGTTGGAGTTTCCTCATTTATGGTGAAGTCTGGACAGCAGTGGTGTGAGCGGAGTAGATGATGATACACGCGTGCAGCAGCTTTCGCACATGCTCGAACAGGACGAGTCGGCCGCTGAATTCCAGACTTGATCTCCAGGTCAGTAATTGTTCTTCCAGCTACAGAAGGAACTCCCGAACGTCTCCTCCTTTTATTCCTATGTAGTCTGTTTGTCGATGATGATGATGTCAAAGAAACTTTGTTAGATCACCCTGGATCTTAATAATAAAATGATTTGTTACATGTTATTCTTTATCGTCAGTCCTTCGCTCACACTTGATGTTTATTGAACTATAGAATAAAATCCTTTGGGCTCAAACACGACACAGATCTCTCAACTATTTCAGTAAAGCCTGTTGGCAACTTTTAATAAAAGAAAAAGCCAAAATGCAGTTTTACCGAAACCATTCTGAAAACTAACGAAATCTGTGACGGCCTTCACAGTGACTGGAACCTGAACCACAGTCAAACCAGAACCACACCAGAGCCCAGATCCTTCAGCTTTCACGCACACCTCATCCTCCCCTTCTCCCATCAGTCCATTGCGGTTGAGCCACAGGTCAGGAGGGGATCATGCCTTTGTTCCTCTTGCGGTCGGCCATGCTGCGCCGGTTGTGGTTGGCTACACGGCTCTTGTTGGTCTCCTTCTTTCGCCGGTCCTGTAACGTCTCAGTGGTTTGTCCTTGTCCTTTGGGTCGGCCAGCCACGTTGCTGGAACGCTCTGGCCGGAAGCTGCAGGAGGGAAGACGGCACATATTTTCAAGAACATGTTGGACGGAAACAGCTGAGCAGAGTGAACCTGCGCAAACTGAGCATCGTCTTTACCCTTTCCTCTGCTGCATGGCTGCTCTTCGAGCCTCGGCTCGCTCCCTCAGCACAGCCGGGTCCTGCACGAACTGGTCCCTGTTTACAGCGCTCTGAAATAAAAGGAAGTGACAAACAATAAGACACGGACTGTCCAGGATTCTAGAAATGTGGTGGTGCAAAGCCGATCACGGGGGCTGAGGGCAAATCATAAATAACCAAACCATTTAAATGCTGAAACTTCGGCAAGTTAAATCATATATGGAAAGTGTGACTTCCGCGTAATAACAAGGCAGCTGTGAGGTAACAGATTAACATCAACATTTTCTAAACTCCATCATCGCACAGCATTAAAGATTTCAAATCCAATCAAATGATCTCCGTACCTTTGAAGCATCTTCCTCTTGATCGTCTTGATCGTCCTCCTCGTCTTCTTCCTTGTTTCCTTTTCTCAGTACCTGCGGTACCGTGAACGGCCTGCAGAGGAACAGAAATTAATTCCGGCTCGCTGCGTCTCCACTCCATCATAATCAGCGACACCAAAGATACCTTCTGGTCAGTAAAGAATCTCCATCTAGGTCGTTGGCGCCCACTTGGTTCATGTCGTAGGTGTCGTCGTACTCGTCGTCATAGTCGTCCAGCTCGTAGGCCGTCGCGGATTCTCCGGGTTCGACGATGACCTCGTCCACCACTGTCTCGTACGTGTGATAACGCGCTTTCTGCTCCGCTATGTGCCGCTTGTCGTTCAGCATCTCCCGAACGTTCTCACCTTTCCTGCAGGAAAACAAAGCGTCTTTAAGGGCACGCAGAGTTTGAGTTATGAGCCAAACATCCTGAAATAAGAGCAGCACGGAAGTGAACATCTGAACATATTACTCTGGACCTGGTAGATTTGACACTGAAAACACGTCCACTTTCTTTTTAACTTCCCGATCGGTTCCCATATGGTTTTCACTGCCCTATGCATAGCCAAGAAAACAGTCCTCATGAACTGGAAAAATAAAAATAATCTTAATTCTAACCAATATAGAAATTATCTATTAGATTACATTAGTCTTGATACAGCCTCTGCCACCACATCAGATCAATTGCTCTGGGCTCCTTTGATCAGCTCCATCACCTAGTGGGGGTGGGGGGTCATAGTTTGGTCCCGCCTTCACTGTTGTGATTGGTGTGGGGGTAGGGACAGGCTTAGGGCGTCGGGGGGTTCCCCGGAGGCATCTTCCTTGGGGGGCTCAACCCGGGGTAGCGGTCATGTCCGGTTAGGGGCTCTGTTGGCTCTCCGGTGACTGTTTCCTCGCGGCTGCGTGCAGCGGGGCTAGGGGAGGGTCTGTGCTGACGGACGTGGGTTACTGACCTGGTAGCCTGGCTGGCCCTGGGTGGGTCCGGGATGGGCGTGAGGTTCTGGGGGCGCTCCGTCTCTGGGCTGGGACCCGGACCGGGCCTCGGGGGCTTGGGTCCTGGTTGGTGTGTTGCCGGGGTTGTGGGCGGGTGGGTGCATGGGGGCCCAGCCCTGGAGCAGGGTGCCGCCGGTGCGTCGAGCCACCTGGGGGGCTCTTCAACCGGTGGGGGAGATTGTCACATCTTGCAGGAGCTTTCCTCTCCTCGGGAGCTCCCTCTGCAGGAGGGGGAGATACAGGAGAGGTGGAGGAAGATCTCAGCCTGGGTGTTTATTGTCTTATGTAGTCTGGAAGATGAGTGGATGGTGGGGTGGGTGCAGTTTTCTCTGTGGTGGGGTTGGGTGGACTGTCCCGGGCTCTGTGGGGCCGGGCGGCGCTGCTGCACTGGGCCCCGGTCTGGATGGGCCTGGGCCCCCTTTCCCTGGCGGGTCGCGGAGTATGGGGGTGCCTACTGGGGTCAGCGGGGGAGCTGGCCCCAGGGAGGGGTCACTTGCCCCTCCCTTCCTTCCCTCCCCATCTCCAGCTGCCTCCCTCTTCCCGCTCCACCACAACCACCCACACATGCAGGGCCTTGGAGTAGGGGTATGTCACCAGGGTGCAGAGGAGGCTACCCCCCCCTCTGTCCCCTTCTGGCTGCCTCTGCCTCAATTTTATCCCACAACTTAGACATTCACATTACTCACACTCTCATTACACATACATATAGGATCTTGGGGGTGGGCACGATACACGGAGTCCAAAGTACCATCAGGGTGTACACCCCACCCCTGGCATCGTTGCCCACCTCTCAATTTTAAATACACGTAGACATTGAGGGCTAGCAGGAGGGACCATGCGCTTACCTGCTGCTCTCTGGCAGGTAGCTCCAAGCCCTCCTGGGTTTTAAATGCACCTTAGAACACACATGCATCAACACTACAATGAGCGGGTGGAGGGAGGTTTGGAGTCTTCTCTCACCCCCATTCTCTGCGACCTGCTGGAGCAGGGGGGCTAGGACTAGGAGGAGGAGTTGGCCGTCCGACTGCGGTCTGGAGTGTGGGGCCTTCCTGCTGCTGCGGAGTCGGGGCGGTCTGCCTCCCCCCACCGCAGGGAAAAGGGAAACACCACCTGGGTCTGGGTGCAGTTCCCCCCTCCAGGGGCGGGGGCACCTAGACCCGGTTTGTAGAGTACGCTTGGGGAGTGTGATCGTGTGTACAACGTCTCTTTATGTCTGTCTCCACGTTGGTTGAGTGTGGAGTAAGTGCATATGAGAGCATGAGGGTGGGAATGGATGTTTGTATCTGTGTGTGCCTGTATGTCTGTGTCTATATGTCAGGTTGGGTGTCAGGCGCCACCTCTCTGGGGACACCTCAGGCCCTCCAAGGTTTGGAGGCCTATCTCCCCCTACCACCACTTCCCCTGCCAGTGGCAGACCCCCTCAGACATCGGTGCGTTGGTGGTTCTTTGTGTCCGGGGATGGGCGTCCAGGTACACACCGGCTCACTCCTTGGCGGCCGCTTATCGGGGCCTGGAGCCTGGGGCTCGCTCGGGCCACTTCGGAGGTGGGGTGCCCCCGGCCTCTCGGCCTGGGGCTCGGTCACTCAGGCGCAGCTGGCTGCCGGCGGAGCTCACGGGCGCGTCACTGCAACTCCCCCTGGCTTCTGCTCCGCGGCTGCTGAGTGAGCCCTCATCTGGGACTCTCCTCAGCTCTTTCTGGGACAGTGGCGCGGCTGCCCCTCTGTTGGTCTTCCTTGGTCTCTTGTGTTCTGGGGGCCTCTGGATGTCTGGAGTTTTGATCTCCTCCACACCTGCTTCATGCCCTGGAGGACGGGGCTGTGGCCCCCCCACACACTCTAGCAGATTATTACATGAAGGAACCTTTTAAAAAAAAAACAAGCGCGTCCATGCTCACAGGTGTACACACGGGTGATCACACCCACAAACTACACCCTTTTTGGCTCCTACCTCAAAGCACACTGTGTTCTGTTGATCTTATGTGCTGCACAATAATGTTTAACATTTAGTATTTACTGTCATATTCCCATATATCATTGTGATGTTGTTTATTCTATTACTCTTGTTCTCTTCTGCTTGCTTTCTTTTTTCTTTCTCAGCAGATGATCCAGGTGATTGATATATGCATTTTTTTTTCTCTGCCCGTTCTGTTGGTTTTTGTCTTTTGCCCTTCTCCCCCGTCCCTCTTCACAGCTGTTTCTCTTTCCCTCTTTCTTTCTCCCCTTCTTTCCCCCAGTCAAGTCTGTCCCGTATTCAGTAAGTGAAAATAAAATAAACAATAAAAGGTGAATCAAATGGACCATTACGGCAAGGCTGGGATGGTCAATTTGGTAAAGTAAATACGTTGGGCATCTTTCTTTGCCTTTAGACAACAATTCTGATGGCAAAAGAGCCAAACGGGACAGGCCAAAAAAAACCAAAAAACTTCCCGATCGGTGATTATCTCGATGTGTGCTTTTACCTCCGGCCCTTCCAGACGCGGGACATGTCCACCTGCTCTCTGCGGAAGACGTCAAACTCGTCACCATCAAATACGTTGGATCTGTTGTTCAGAACAGCCGGAAGCTCCTCTTTCACTGGCCTAAAAGAGCCACGACAAACATGATAGCATAAAACTCTACAGTGATCTAAAACTGATCAGCACAACCCAGACCGTGTGTACTTTTCTACTCTAAAACTATAAGATCACTAAACACCACCCAGAGAACCGAGACTGAGGCACACGAGCCCCAAACGTCAAAACTGCAGACTCAACAAAAACATGAAAAGGAAAAATGTGTGCTGTAACACAAAGGTGAGCAAAACATTTGTCGTCCTGCTGCCCTTGGAGGTTTTTCTCTGCATCAGATGTTTATTAAAGTTGCTATAAATATCTTCTGTAGGCACACCATGCAGATTTTTATTCCAGAACAATGACTCTGTTTTCATCTGCAGCCGTGTTCAGATGTGGCGTCCCTGAAACATCTGTCTGCACCTAAAACATTCAGGATTCATTCTACCACATCCCATTCTACTTCCTTTAGATGTGAAGGCTGGGAAGGTCAAATTAACTCACAAACTCAAAGCAGTTTGACATCATTTTTGCTTGATGATGATCCCATATTATTATGGATTACGCCATAAGTAAAGTACATAATCAAATTATCTAGATAAAGAAATGTTATGTTAGACACTGCTATAAATGTCAGATCACAGAGCAGATGATAAATATCAGCATTATGTATAAATCTCTCGGTGTGTTACCGTGGCATGGCTCGGTCCAGTTTGGCCAGATTGGGAGCTAACCGGTCCTCCAGGATGTTATTGATGACCAGCTCGGAGTTGTAGTTGTATTCCTTCAGGCATTCCAGCAGGAAACCTTCACCCAAATCAGGAAGTAGGTCCCTGATACACGACAGCAGAGACTCCAGCTCCGCCCCGATCACTGGATACACGGCGCCCTGAAACCACGTCAAAGGCAGGCTGTTTTTAGACTCCATCGCAGTAGCTTTGCTGACCTAATTATTTAAAACTTTGGCCATTTTAACAGGATATATAGGACAGAAAATAAGGAAAATCTCTGGGCTGCTATAATCGTGCATTGAGCGGTAACAATCAGAGCTCACATTGTTTCCTCTTTGGGGGACATCCAGCATGGCCTCTGCTCCCCTCGTACTCTCTCCTTCTGCTGGCTCTCTGACCTCCTGAGGTTTAGAGCCAGCCAAAGAGGAAGCAGCAGCACCAGCTGCTGGTTCCCGATTGGCCGATAGCGATGCAGAAGCTTGAGCCTGACTAGTCCGAGTCTGGCTTTGTGGTTTCCGTCGCCCCACGCTGTCCCAGGCACTTTCAACTCCCTGGAGCAAGTAAGACGTCCTGGTCTCATCACTGAGGCAAAAGGTGGTTAAGGAAGGTACCGAGGAAAACAACAGTCACTTTATCATCCAACACTAAGACCCAAGTCTGGCTTTGAGATTTAAGATCCATCCCATCATCCATCAGAGCAACAGTCTGAACCCTAAGAAGCTTAAATATTACGATATTACAATGGAAGACAATAAGGGATGAAACAAATTCTCATATGTTTTTAATTACTTAATTAAAAAACATCACATAGTGCAATAATGCCACTGTTGAATATATAAACTGCATTATCCCCAGTTAAAGTTAAAAGTCCTTCATGAAATGAAAATGCGTCACCATAAGTGGCCAAATGAGCGCTCCTGGATCTCACTTCAATTACAAACACTGTATTTCTATTCTAAGCTGAGCCCACGCAGCACACACTCGCTCAGCTCAACAGATAAATGCTCCAACATTATCATAAATCTGCTGATAAACTACCATCTAATGTTCCTGCTGTTACCAGAACACGTAAAACAGCCCGGAAATATAATAAAGGAGGAAATCCGATCACTTTATCACTAATTAATAATAGTAGGATAAATTGTACATCCCTTTATGTAAACGTAGTAATCAGTGATTTGGTATTTTTGACTTTTCTCTTTACGGTGGACGTGAGAAATGAACTTCCTCTCTGCCTCTTTATCTCTCACCCACAAATATGCATATATTCTGATTGTGCCGCACGCTTTATTTTACAGCAATCGGATGGTGCAACACAACCCACACAATGCAACCGAGTGTGGTTTATTTCTGGAAGTTGGTGTTTTCTAGTGACTGCCTGGAGTGTGGTCCACTGGAATACCAGTCCTTCCATAACTGCACATATGAATGCAGATATAAACTTAATGCAAACCACAGTGGTGGTCTCTTTACATTTTGTTAATGGCATTAGTGAACTTTGAAACAGGGTCAACTATTTTAACTTAAAATGAGTACGTCTAAAACCAACATAGCTCACAGGGAAAGCCAACAGTGAAGGCTCAGCAGTTTTCTGAGGCTTTCAATGCTTGCTGTAGCAACAGCTTTCTTTGTACGTTTGAAAATCGTGGCCATGTGTTGTTGAACTGTTTGTGTGAGTGCTTTCAGGCTACTGTTAGTCATAACAGCCTTTAGAAATGTCCTGCTGTGAAGCGCTGAGGATACATGACAGGGACGGCCTGCTGCAGGAGGCTGATGTCGTCTGCAACAGGGAACTGCTCATCGTAGTCCGTCAAGAATCTGGAAGGAACAAGAAACAGATGTTAAATTTAAGTTTTGATGACATATTTCTCATTACAGCAGCAATCAGAGAGTTCAAGCAAAAACCAGAATAACCCGTATACTGAACGACAAAACACTGAAAAGGTTTCAAACTTTCCAAAAACAATCAGCTCCAACAATAAGTCAGTGTGAATAACTGATGAAATTCAGTTTCTCTGTTAATTTTAATATTTCATTATTTACTTGCAAAGTTGTTTGAACTTTTTTCTTTGTTGTTTGAAAACGTGCTTATTATAATATTGGCTTATAGACTGAGATAAATTACTAATCGTCCATCTCACCTTTTCTCAGGTAAAAATGATGTGAAATATTGCAGCAGTTCCTCTGCAAATGTTTGCATGTTTTCTCTCCTGCGAGGAAACCAGTAGAAGTTTTAATGGGTGTGTCTGTTTAAACATGTAATGCTAATCCTGCTAATCTCCATGCAAAAACTCTGGGCGTCTCACCCCTCCAGGATTGGTTGTAGGCAGGTGTGGTGCAGCAGCAGGTGCACCGTCTCCACCATCTTACGACAGGAGTGAGACAGCCTCTTCCACAGGTCCTCCTGAAGACTATAAGAAAGTTTGTCATCGCTCAGGTGGTAAACGTTTCCCCTCGCACTTACATTCCTGTTTGGTTTTGTCTTTACGCAGCAGACGCTCACCTTTTATCGTCAAAGTTTCTCTTTCTGATCGCCTTCTCGAGGTCAGGCACACCGGTCTCATAAAACGAGGTCAGACTGCCAGCAGAGAAAACACAAAGATCGTGAGAAGGTTTTATGGAGGTACGACTCACGGTAAACTTTCAGGGTAACTACCTGCTGAGGAAGCTGTGGGACTGGAAGCTGGTGCAGGCTGCGGGGAAGATGTCCAGGAAGGCATTGATGGTGGTGGTTGAGTCACACAGGTACAAAATTATATCTAACAGTTCCTAGGACAGAAATTATAAAAGATATTATCAATCAGAACACCTTCTGTAGAACCGTAGTCAGCCTAGTAGTTAAGCCAGTTGCACCACCGAGGTACAGGCCTTTATCTTGAAATGACTGTGCAAAAATCTGTTCCTATAATAACAACCTATGTTTAGCAGGCTGGAGCACTAAAGGTGAGGCACGGCTCATAGACAGCTGGCTTTTAGATGGAAGAGATCCTTAGAGATCCTGGGTGAACAGAAGGTTATCGTGAGGTTCTGAATCTGAGCTCTATTTGAAGAGAGCTGCACGACACTGTGAGACTGTGACCAAACCAGTGAAACAAACTGATTCTTGTAGGTTCTGTAATCTTTTTTTAACCTTAATCCCAATGAAATCGCTTTTTCTTCTGCTTATCATCCACAGCTGCTACAAATGAACATGACAGCATGTTTTGTTTTTTGTTTTTTTTAAAAACAGCGACAGGAAGTGACCCACTGTACTCAAAAAAAAGAAGAAAAAAAACGAGTTTCAATCCTTCTTTCACACCTTATTTAGCAGCAAATACCGTAAACTGGACCAACCTTTATGAAAGGGGCGGAGATAATACCATCCCGCAATTCACAGCGACTCACACGATTCGGAGAACCGACAGTTAAGATGGTTTTAATAGGAAGGATATCATTTCCCTTTCAGCACAAACACGATGTGCCAATAAGGACTTTGAAAATCTGCATCTGTTCAGTCGAAGGCTCGATCGTAGGAAGATGGACCACTTGATAAACTCAGCTTCACCCTGCACAGCTGTGTCACTTTCTTTTAGTTAATGGACTGAGAGAGCCAACCTGATGTGGTCTCCTTCATGGATCTCAGATGTTTCAGTATTTTATTTATTTAACTGCATATTGTTACACATCTGTCTGACTGACCTGCTGGCTCATGGTCATGGCAGTGGGTTTTTTGTGTGCATTCAGCTTCATTGGCTCTGCAGCGGTGGCTCCTTCACACTGGAGACCACACTTCTGCAGGACCGTGTCAAATACCTGAAGTTGACACAGTGTTAAAAGTTAAAAGCGCATTCAAATATTCTCCGACAGAAACAATGTGCTTTTCATTTGGAATTGTGACATTTGGATATTTTTCAGTGAAATGCAAAAAGCGGGCTCTCGCCTGTAAAACTGTGGCCACCGTCTCATCCAGGTCGTTGTAGTAGGACGGCTGCTGAGTAAAGATGTTCTCTGAAAGGCCGTCATGTTGAAAGTGAGCGGAGTGCAACAACTGGCATGAAACATAAATAAGATTTCACACACAGCTCACCTATCATCTTGTGCAGCAGCTGGCCGTTACCCTTTCCAAAAAGCACACAAAGATCCAAAATTTTGGGAATGTCAAACAGAAAGTTCTCGTAGATGATCTCCCCAAACACGGCTGGGGTAAAGAAGTGTTCCTGCAGGGAGGTGGAGGAAGTTAAGGTTTCGTACTGCGCTACTTTATGTCACCACCAACGTCAGCCCGTAAGACCCGCTGAAGATCTAGTTTTCCTACCTTTGATTCTTTATGCGTGGCCATACGGAGGAAGGTCAAGAAAACCGCTTTGTGGATGGAGCGTTGCATGTCAGCCACCGCCGGGGAGGAGGGTAGCGTGGAGAGATCGAGGCCACGAGGAGCGTGACGCAGGTAAGAGTCCAAACACCTCTGCAGGGACTCATCAAACACCACCTGATGGGAGAAACAGGCCACGCGACATCAGGAGGAGAACATCTTCTAGCATCAGCACCATTTCCTACACGTGAGTCACCAGAAATCTAAACTGCTACCCGGCTCCAGAGGACGCCTGCAGCTGAATGACAAATGTGCACCTGAATGTGGCATCAATGTTAAAGTCTTACTATCACAGCAAGAACTATTCTTGACCCTTCGGCAGCTGAAGGTCATGTCTGATACCATCAGCCTCTCTCTGCACTCCTTCCTGAGTCTTTTCCTCTTGACTTTTTCTTGTGCAGCTTCTGAGCCGTCGGTCATTCACCATTTTGGCACCTTTTTCATTGAACAACAGAGATTCCCCTGCTTCCTTAAACTAACCTGGTAGCTTATTAAAGGCTTCTCTATTTACCCACACATGCTGTACATGGATTTATTACAGTTCCATAAAAATAATCCTGCTTTTATTATCTAAGAGGCACTGAGACGTACTGAGACACGCTCTCACGGCAACAGCTTTCCTACTGTCTACTGTTATGTTTGTACTAATGTTTATAGAGTTTTTATTAATTTTATTATTACAGTTTTTTGCTTTTATATAATTATTTTATATTTATCTTTTTAATTGTATTTACATTATTTATGTATTCATTTATTTGATTGTTTTAATCTTTATTATTTTTATCTGTTCACAATTTTCTTGTGTTTTTTTGACAGTTTGCATCTTGGTACAACACAAACTGTTAACATGTTTCTGATAACAGAAACAGATCAGTGTAATACTGGTCTATGAACACTGCATCCATAGGCCAGGATCATGTGACATTACTGTCTGCTAAAGAGCAGGTGTGTTTGAAGCATTAGTCTTTGTGTTGCACAAAATAAAACACAGGCAGTCCTGCAGAGCGCGAGCCGTTGAGTTTTCTCTACATAACACGTTGACACGACTGTACCTGACACCAGAACTTGTCATGAGGCAATGCAAGCAGCCACTCCAGGTCCTCTGTGATGAATCTGGCATGTTCTAAAAACTCCTCCACGTCAGCTGGAGAGCCGTCTTCTGGAGGGGGCTTGTAAGGCACGAAACAGCGCTCCTCTGTCCTGTCTGGGTGCTGATGGATGGCAGAAAGCACAGGTTGGGATCCTGGTCAGTATGAGAGGTGAGCAGCTGTCTGAGTGAACATTAGCATAAAACCATCAGTGCCGACTCACCAGTGCAGGCAGCGTGCGCTCCTTTCCCAGAGGGCCAGGCTCGGTCACTTGCTGCTCATCCAGTGGCACTCGAGCACAGGCCATGGCTGCTCCTTCTCTGGGTTCTTCTGATGGAGTGTACAAAAAAAAAAGTACATTTTACTGGAGGTAGCTACATTATTATTAGTAGTAGTACTTTTAAGGCAAAACTCCTGGACTTCAGCCCGTGACGGCAGTCCTTGATCAACGCATTGACCACTTCCTGTAAGGACTATCATCACCTAATGCACTCAAAGACAGCAGAGTGGGCGTCCATCAGACTCATCTGAGTGGTAGCTGACACAGCTGTTAGCAGCCACAAGACGGGAAACAAACAGGCCACCTGGAAAGCACGGACTAAATTTTCACAATAAAACATTTACATACAGGCTCTTTAAATGTGCACTGAATTTGTATTCTAAATAGGGATCCGACACGTCGTCCCGAACTATCTGTTTGATCTTGTTTGATCTTTATACCATGACGTGATCCTCCGTTATTTTCTCGTTGACATCCCTTATGGATGTTTTGTTGCTGAAACTTGTTTTCTGGTCCCAAATATCAACCATGTCAGCAACTCGGAGTTTCAACTTAAAACTGTCCATCTTTTGAGCATACAGTGGTTTAACACACAGACTAATTATAAGACTAACATCACAAGAACAACCTGAATAGATGAGCAAACAAAATAAAAGGGCAGAGGTCACTTCAAAACTCAAAACACTGAGTAACAGCCACTGCGCTTGTTTGAAAAGCAGTAACACAGACAATAAAGGGCCTCATATCTGCAGGGAGGCCGCCAATTAAGGTTACTGTGTAAAGATGGGTCCAATAGCATGATCCTCTCTTTGTGTGCAGCTCTAATTTAAAACAACTGCCTAAATCTGCTCCAGTTATCAGGTTCAGGCTGTTTTGTGAAGGTGAAAATCAACTTGATAAGTTTACCCAGAGTTTATTAATCTAGCTACAAGCCTGTTCAAATAAAAGCACAAGTATTCACAGCAATGGACAATCACAAACATGCAAAGAAATTCTTATTCTGTCCCAAGTCCACTGTGGTTTGCACTGCTGACACATCGTGGTGGGTCTCATTACTGTCAACGATCAGGAGTGATCGTTGACTTCAGGAGAAAACAGCACAGTCATCCACCACTCATCATTAACAGCAGTGCTGTGGAGATAGTCAGCATCATCAAATTCCCTGCAGTAAATGGCCTGTATTCATATAGCGCTTTACTAGTCCCTAAAGACCCCAAAGAGCTTTACATATCCAGTCATCCCGGCTACATTTCACTGTGTGTTATACTTGTATAACTATGCATGTGACAAATAAAGAACCTTGAACATCCACCCATTCACACACTGGTGATGGCAGCTACATTGTAGCCACAGCCACCCTGGGGCGCACTGACAGAGGCGAGGCTGCCGGACACTGGCGCCACCGGGCCCTCTGACCACCACCAGTAGGCAACGGGTGAAGTATCTTGCCCAAGGACACAACGACCGAGACTGTCCAAGCCGGGGCTCGAACCGGCAACCTTCCGATTACAAGGCGAACTCCCAACTCTTGAGCCACGATCGCCCCCAAATTCCCTGCAGTACAGATAAATGATCGTCCGGACTGGTCACTGAACACATTAACACTGGTTGAACGGGCTCAGCAGCACCTGCACTTCATGTGCTGGTTAAGGAGAGCACACCTTTCCCTTACCATCCACCCATTTAGGACATCACACACAAACACATCTCAGTAGAGCCCATAACATCATCAGAGACTCCGCCCAGCTTGACCACGCAGTGTTCTCCCCGCTGCTCTCTGAGAAGAGGTTTCATTCTCAAAGCCATCAGACTCTTGAACCTTCGATAACCCTGCAGCATCAGTCCCCAGCTACTTCCCCCCTCCCGTCTCTCCATACATGTATAAAGCACATTCTGAAACTGGACTGGTAGGGACTCTATATTTAGGTCAGTGTAATATTTCTGGAATGGTGAATGTACACTGTTATTCTGTTGCTACACTGCTGTGAAATATATTTATTTCAAAGATCCTGTATAGTTTTTCTTTTCCTATTATACATATATAGGCACATTTTCTCACATCTCAGGTTCTTTTATATTTAGATTTATATAATCTAATGTGCACTAACTGGTTTGCTTGACTGCTTTACTTCTTAAAGGTGGTCACGAGGGAAAGATAAAAACATAAGAGCTTCTTACAACCCGCGTACAGAGGTCTGACATATCTCATCATGCACGTGACCTCCACCTGAGCAGGTTAGGTCTGCTGCATGAGTTACCATGGCGATGTACCACACCTTGATAACAGTGACACGCTGGGTTAACCCTGACGTTACCTCGCTCAGCCCCAAATCCTGCTTCGTGGTACAGGCCTCTGATGGATTCCTTAAGTTGAAAGCTATAGATCCAAAAGTATTAAAGAAAAACTCTCTAAACTTTCTATGCTCGCAAAACAAACTGAAAGGATTAACTGATGATAAAAACTAAGCCACGCACAGTCAGTCTGTAGCAAGCTAACGTGAAGGGTTTACTCAGAAAGCTGAAAATAGAAACGAAACACATATAAAAACCCACTCCGGTTAGTTAGGAAGCTAAGGTAAAGTTAGCTAGTAAAAGCTCCAACCTGTTAACCTGTTCACGGCTAGCAGCCTGCAGGTAATTAGCTAAGCTCAGACTGATAACTAACTGCGTGCTCAGCTAAAGTTACCTGTTAGCTGTCACTTATTCACAGAGTTTAGCAGCGCGGCAATGAATGGACGCGTTAACACAACGTGTCAAACCAGCCGGTGCCTTCAAACCCGTCCCCCCGGGACCGGAACACCAGCATCGAACTACCGAACAGGAAACAGGCGACATGACCCCGCTCACCTCTCAGAATCACTGTCCCCAACGGCTCACAGCCATCACATCAGAGTCACCACAGCAGCTTCCCACAGTTCCTGCTACCAAACGTTTTCTAAGCATCTGTGTCAGACAGGAAGTGACGCAGATTGTTTTCCTTCAGCGTGACGCATGTGACGTGCAATGAGGGTTGGCTGTTTACATCGCCCCCTGGTGGGCACCAAAGAGCAATGCCTAATTTCTTTACATTTTCCACAAAAAGATTAAATACAGTATATAAGGCAAAATCACTAATGAGTTTTAAAGTCAGTGATTGGTATGACTACTTTCAATCTTGAACACAATCTGAACTCTTTGGGAATTTTCTTCTCATTTTTGTAAGGTGTCTTGAGGAATAACTCTCCAGGCTTGTTGAAGGACACTAAACACTCTTTACTGGATGTTGGCTGTCTCTTGTCCTGTTCTCTGCCAAGATGATGCCGCTACGTTTCAACAGTCCAGGCTCTTGTGAGGCCAGTCCATAACTGATATTTTCAGGTATGCTTTTATTGCATTGGCAGTGTACTGGGTTCATGCTGCACATTTATTGAGATATAAACAGGTACTCCAGTTAGGGGACTTGTCTGTTTGCACTACTGCCTAGTGGGCATCAAAGCCCAAAGGAAACAGTCCCTATGGCAGCTGGGATAGGCTCTCAGACTTTTGTAATGAGTGCTCAGCAGTGTTCTTACCTTTATTGTGTGTGTGATCTGAAAACACACACGTACACAAATAAGACTGTTTTGATATGTTGGTGAGTTTGTATGGAAGGAGCTTTTGTGCATTTTGTATTTAGATGTTTGTGAAAAAAAAAGAAGGTTCTAAGAAATGTGTCTTTGCAGGAGTGAAAAACTAATGTGCAAAGCATAATCAGCTTCATTGTGGTTTCCCGGTCAAAGGAGACCTTCTTTTCCTCAAGAACGATAAAATTTGAATGCTTTCTTTGTTATTAGAGAACTGTTTGAACATCCACTCGAGTAGCCTGGATCCTGTCTGCTACAGTATTTGTCATCTTAATGCTTTCATGATATTTGCTGAATAGTACATTTCTCCAAGAATGAAGGACCTCTAATAAACATATTCTTCCAAGTAACATAACCTCTTAAAGGTGGGAAGCTCGGTAATCTGAGGACAAAGAGCATTTCATAACATTGATTAATACTGAAGCAATCAAGCTGGCTCACTATTGTATACACAAATACTTTTTTAAAGGCTCCGTTTGTGTTTATCATAGCTTTACTGTTTGCTTTATCTATGACAAACTAATTATGGCTTTTAATCATTTTTACACAAAAAGAAACTGAAGCTACATCCAGTGAGCTGTTTTCATCATCACGTTGGGCTTTTAGTATCAGCCTCAAGGCTTCAGCAGCGGTGGGAAAAGTCAGAATTAAAATATAAAAAAAAAAGATAGATACTATATTTATTCATATAAATGACTCTGTCTGGTCACTTCTAATTAAACGGGTGAAAAATAAACCAAAAATCAAGCACAGTATCAATCAATGATGACACTTCAACAAATACAATTTCTTGGAAAATGAAATGTATATATAAAAACAATCTCCATGACACACACAGAAGGCTAACGAGGATTCTCATACATGAAATTAGATACAATACTTTTCAAAATGATCCTTTACAAGTCTGCGAGAGCGCTGTAAATATTAAAATGGCCAGAAAGCCCATCCTCTGTCAGTCGGTTGGTTGGTTCGAGGGTCAGCTCCTCATAGATTTGTCTCTTCTGTCCTCCCTCTTGCTTTCTTGTCTTCTCCATCACTATGCTGCAGCTCTAATTTGAACATATCAGTATTTTTTGTTATTAAATTCTATAATTCCCTGCTTTTTCCTGCTTACAGCCCCTGACCGAGCCCCAACACACATTCACAATTAGCCGAATTCTTATCATTTATCTCTCCTATTTTGGCTTCCTTAGTTTTATTAGAAATCCCACCCTCCTGCTCCCATGAGCAATCTGACCCCCAATACAACCTCCTCACCTTAATCTTTCTGCTGCGTTTATAAACTGCCCGATAAAGTGTTCTTCTCTGTGTTCTGCGTCTGGTTTTTGGTCTGTAATGTTCCTGTTTCTGCTCCAAAGAACCTCTCCTGGTCTCTGAATGTATTATCTGCATTGACTGAGTGGATATGTTATCAGTCTGTGTGTGCTGTAAATCCACTGGCTTCAGTTTTAAACACAGCATTAACAGTGTGCAGAGCAGAGACGGTTTAGCTTGTATCTGACCCGTTTATTCTAAATAAAAACTAAACTCCGTCTGGACTCATGGTGTGAAACTAAGCACAACACTTGATCTTAGATGTAAAGCATAAAATAAATATTTTATGGCTTAAGCAACAATAAATAATCTGTTACATGACGTATCAAGCAGCAGTAATACTCGCTGTACCACTCAGGGTACTCTTTGTAATGGCTTGCCTTCTCCTTCCTGGAACTACAATTTCATCTTTATTGTAAACCCATCACGGGTTTCAGCTTCGAGCTCTAATAAATAATATTCTACAGCTCGAATCTACACTCACATTAGGAAAAGTATGTAAAGATGCTACATAATGGATCACGTCAGCTCTGTTGAAGTGTCAGTGTTCAGATGAGGGGAAATCTTTTTAATCCACCTGTAAGACAAACACAGAAAGCAACCCGACAATCTTACACTGCTGTAGAGCACAACAGCTGCCCCCCCGACCATCCAATAAACTATTAACCCTTTACATCATAAACCTTTTTTTTTTACAGCATAATGGCCAAATGTATGTGGACACCCAAACCCAATGCCCCTAACAACAGCCTCTGCTCTTCTAGTTTTGTAGTTGTGTCCATCAAACTGGATGGACATTTGCACACACGAGATCCATCGCCAACACAGCTCCTCTGCACAGCGCTGGCAGTAGCTTTACTATTCGTCTGCAAAATGCTACTAAATGGGTAAAACGAGTAATTCTCAGCATTTAAAGAAGATCTGTTGGGCTGATGTCCAAATGCAGTTTAAGTCTTGAGCTCTAGAGTTGCTGTGCAAGGTTCACAGATCAAATTAACTAATATTTCATTAAGATAAAGGTAAATAAACTGTTTTAGCTCCCTTTAAGTAAAAAAAAGTGTTTAAGAGCTTTTGGCTCACAGGGTTTTAGGAAACTTGAGCCACATTAAAGAGAAAATAAGGACAAGTTCTTAATGAAAAACCTAAAAATGAGAAAAGAAACACAAAGTAAAAAAAGAAAAGAAAGTCCATCCTTGTTTCAGTTTCAGCTGATCTTTGATTTTTGACCAACTAACATGATAAGAAAGAAACTTTCATTTCAGCATCTGCATTTTCTTTCTGAGTTAAAAATATCGTAATCATGTCATTTGATTCCCCTTAGTGGGATTGGGTTAAAAATGCAGTGCAGACTGTTTCCATGGTTAAAATGGCCAAAAACCCCTTTAAAAACTGCCCGGTGACAAAAAGAGGCATCGAGTCTGTCCACATACTTTTGGCCGTAGTTCTTAATTCTGAATCGCTAACACGGATAAGGTCACAGGCGAGGTGACGTGTGCGTGATTATACAGTATGATCCACCTTACAGTATTCTGTTACAATGACACCGTAAAAGAATAGATAATCTGGGAAAAATAGTCTATGGGATATGTGAAAACTGCAGATCTGCACTCGGAATTCAAGATCAGAAGGAATAAAAAAGCTAAAACTTTTCACTTGCTATTCTAATGAAGGGCACAGATGGTAAACTACAGAGAAATGCTGCCGCCGTGATCTGGATGAAGCCACTTAGTCCCTTTTCCGTGTCTGACCCCGGAGTCTTTGGGAGTTACCGGCTGGCTGGCTGACACGTGCGCTTCCAAACATCACTGCGTAGCCCTTCACCATTCTCAATGGTCTGCCCATATTTGGTCTTTAAAAGTCAGTATTCATGTGTAAAAAAATATAAAATCAACTCACAGACAACAAAGTCCAGCTGGAAGTCGGAATAATTCCAGTTGAAATGTTTTAACATTTGCTTTTTGGTATGGAATGGAGAAAAGAAAAGGGGACGTGTAGTGCCTGGGAATCAGAGATGTTTGGAGTACAGCTGCTGTTACCTGATTGTGCTTTTCACAGAGGATTCATGATATAAACACTCGCTAGGAATCTCAACTGGCCTGAGTGGAGGCTCAATGGCATCAACCAGGATGGATGATGAGGATGAAGGTTGAGGAAAGATGCCTGGAGAGCAGTCTGACGAAAAGGGGAACATCTGAGAGACTGGGTGAGTATTGCACATCAAGTATAGCCGTCTTTTGCGACTGCTTCAGTTGATGTTTCAGGACGTTTTCAGGGCAGCTGTGCAGAAAGGATTGAAACGCTGAGGAGACAGGGCCGTCAAACCCTCGACCTTGAACCCTCTGCATGCAGGAACTGCACTAAAGCAGCTTCTCGTATAACTTCAAAAGACGATTGCACGTACCTGCCGCACAACCAAAATCCCCAAAGTCCAGAACCCGAAAAATGAGAACAGGAGGAAAAAATAGAGGAGAAACTTTGAGCCAGCCTCTCTTTGTTTGGGCTCCAACAGCAGCTGATGGTGATCCTGGAGGAGTCTGCTGCTAGCCCAGCTGTATCTGTCCAGAGTACGTCGTCAGGAGGAGCATGATGGAGAAGCCCGTCAGCAGGCCAGCGTTCTGGATGCCAAAGGTGAGGAGGAAGCTGCTGCCGCCTGCATCCTCTTCCTCACGACTCACCTCGTTCATCTCTGGAAACTGTGACACATAAAACAGAGTGTCACTTCGTAAGTATCTAACGAGTAAACAAGAACAGCTCGACCTTATTCAGCTCAGTCACACCAACTACTACTCATTATCTTACCCCTCATTCAAATTGTTCAATCTTTCAAAGTCCAACACATAAAATATTTACAAGGACTCTCCCCTTTCCTAACCAGCTGTTCAAACCTTCTGTTTGTAATAAACAGCCAATCAGAAGAAAGCTGGCTTAGAGTGGGAGGAGCAAAAACAGCTTGTTTCAGAGAGAGGGTAAGCTTGGAGGCAATCAAGGCTAAGATGAGAAAGAATCATTCAGGATTATTTTTCTCATTTATGGTCCAAGAATAAAAAATGTGAATCTGAAAATGAGCAGCAGAGCTCCGCCTCAGGTCAGCTGTCAGCTTAATCGCACATGTTTCAATATAAATATATTAACACAACCTAACGTGAAGGATGTAACAAAAACTGCAAAAGCAAACTGACTAGCAATCAGTGTACAGACTGTATAGTACAAATCATTTATTTCATTAGGCACCTTTTAAGTTTAATACATAGAAACATAATGCACAGCTTTTAAACTTTCTTTGAAATATGACTCTTGGACATCCTGTAAAGTGTCTGACAGTGAGAATTTAAAAAAGACTTTTACCGCTACAAATAAATTCTGTACTTCTGATTGGATTTTTACTTGTTTATTATTTTTATTTCTCAGCATAACCAACTAAACAGCAACACGAGAACATATTTCAAAAGCCCACTACCTCAAGAGACCCATCTGTGTTGATTTAATCTCATAGTTCACAAATCACTGACCATGTCTGCCAGAGCGATGTAGAGGAACATTCCTCCTGCCAGGGCGAAGATCCAGTTGGGAGAGAAGCTGTTACCGGCCAGGATGCCAAAGCCCATGCCCAGGTAGCAGCAGCAGGCCGACAGGAAGTTAAAGAAGAGAGCCTGCTGTATGCTCATGCCGGCGTTCAGCAGGATCACAAAGTCTCCTGGTAGCAGGAAAACATGCAACAGAGTCAGAACAGCTGACGTTTCAAGTAGTTTGTTTTGTGACAGCAAACAAAACATATCCATTAAATTCATTAAGAAATGTTCTCAGGAGATCTTATACTAAAGGGCCAAAAGGAAAGTAGCTGGGGTTAAGCTTGCAGCCTGATTATCTCGGCATTAGGGACACCCGCCCGCTCAGAGTCCGCCCTGACTCACCCAGCTCATGGGGGAACTCCTCGCACAGGATCGCCACCGAGGTGCTGATGCCCTGGAAAACAGAGGCGGTGAACGAGGCCCCGATGGCCAAGCCGTCAATAAAGTTGTGCAGGCCGTCGCTCAGTGTGATCATCCAGGCCAGCGTGCCGATATCAGAGTAGGTCGTCCCCTTCAGCCAATAGCAGCCGCCACCACTGGTGCCTGACCGGCCACCGCTGTCTGGACTCTGAGAGTCCTGGAAGGAGCGGAGGGAGAGAAACCGGTGGTTCCCACTTTGTAAGTTAAATTTCTTTAGATCTGATTATTTCAACAAGAGTGATTTTGTTGTTTTTAGGTGTGAACCTCCAGTCATAAACTGACACTGTCCACATATACAAAAGTTAATTCCCATTTTCATTTTCTGCGTTCCTCTTCTTTTAAAAGTCCAGCAGACAAGCTGCTCTTTAAGCTGTTACATCCATACCTGTGGAGTCTGTGCAGGGCTGAGCATGAGCTCGCCCTCCCCTGCGTCCACTTTGCCCAGAGCCAGGCTGCTGGCTTCTCCGTTCTGCTGCAGCTTCTCCTTCTCCCCCTCCTCCAAATCCCTGTCAGGGGTTGAGTAATGATCTGCACCGGGGTAGTGGCTGTGGCCGTGGCTCTGAGAGACAGGCGGGGAAAAATCTCAGCACATTCTGATTATTGTGAGCAGCATCTTCCTGACAGGTGAAATAACCTCAACATCTGGTTAAGAGGAGGTGCAGATAAGAGATCTGACTTAAAAGTTGAAGATGTTCCTTTTTGCTTTTGTCGTATTTGCTGGGACTGAACAGCTGAAAAGGCCGACCACGTGATTTTAACCATTTTCTCCTTCAGTGACTCAGTGAGGTCGAGTTCTGTGAACTGTCTGCAAAGCCAACGAGGAATGAAATCTGCTCAAAAGCGTGCAACAAAGTCGCGAGTAAACCACAGCACAAAGTCACTGTTTCACTCAAGGACACGACACCAGATCCGGAGCTCCTTTAGCTCGTAAAATTGTTAGCAGTTAACTAGGTTGGACTGAAAAAGAGCAACCACAAGGTGGAGCAACGGTCCCACAATCACACCCCACAGTTTCTTTTATTGGCTTGTCATTTAAAATTTTAGATTTAAAATCGAGGAAAATCTACAAAACGAGTGCTGAATCTGTGCAAAGTTATTATTTTTAACACTGAAACCGTTACAGTATCCACTCTGAGGCTTTTCGGGTTTAAGGAATTTAATTTTCTAAGAGCCGATGACAGGACACCCTGCTGTATCTTTTTATAATGGAGAACTTTGAAATACAAACACATGCTACACACCACCTATCAAATTGCACCACAGCACTGGCTGCAATATTCAGTGTCTACAGCTTATATAGGTATGCATATATAGAAAACAAGCTTTGCGTATTTGAGTTTATGGTGTTAATCTTTCAAATATTTTACTGTTTTCACAAAACAATGTGTAAAAGAAGAAGAGGGTGAAAGCGGTCGCAGGCAGCTCAACATATTTAATAACTGATATTTAATTAGCAGCGACATCTGAGTGACTGAAGCTGTTAATTTATAGAATTTCACCTGATAAACTGCCGAATAAAACTTTTCTGCCGCAGTTGTTCCCACTTCCGAGGTGCACAGGGAGGAGAGGATGAAGATCCAGGTGGTGTGAACTACGACCTCTCCGTGAGCTTCTACAGCGATTCAAATATTTTATTTACCTTTTCGGAGAACCTTTTATCAGGCATCTTCTAACACATGAGCGCATCTAAGGTAATAAATGATTTATTCCAAATATTTTCATTTATTTTTTTAAAATGTCTTTTTAAGTGGATCTTCCCGAGCAGTTGCACTTCTCCCGTTTACAGACCACATATTTCACCATCAAGGTTTTCTATTGGTCGCTCCCCTTCGTCGGGACCAATGACTGGGAATATATCATGTGACCAAATGTCCATGACGCGCCATGTGGTGCCTCATTGGCTGTTACGTGTGTGGAGTTAACTGATTGGCTCTTTTTCTTTCTTTTTTTAAACGTCTCTATCGATCTCATGCCCCGATGAAGGCAAAAACACGAATGTCTGTCAGCAAAATCCTCTTTTGAGTGATTAAATTATTCTTCAAAGTCACGGAAAACAAGAATGTTCAGGTCATCTCGCCTTCCTATTATGTCTAAAAGTCACGAGAACATTTTCAGGTGTCTCATTTTTCACTTTAGTACAGTATGTACAACAAAGACTACAGTGCATAATGTACACTGTATTAGCAGCACCTCTGGCTTCAACTCCAGCTAGTGACTTTGCAAACCTCTGTGTCAGTCAACAGATGGGATCAAACACGCGGTTTGTAAACTGCCTGCAGCGTTGAATCATCACTTTCCCAGTTCTTTCTCTCAGTTACTGAGACGACAACACCCTGTCCAACTAGTGTAACCTGCTGCTGCTGCTGACAATAAATATTTCATTGTGTGGCGTGATCACAGCAAAGACGAATCAGAAACATTAGATGCTAGCCTGAGAAACACATGAAGGAGTAACCAGGGATAAACTATTCCCCACTCAGCAGAAACATGACGAGAAGACACTTCAAGCCTTGCCAGGTGTCTGAACAGTTTTAAAATAGTGAACAGAGCACAGCTCAGGCTTTTGCAACACACCGTGAACCACATTTGAAAATAATTACTCTTTCTCAACATTTGCACGTACTTTCTGTAATCTTGGTGACTGGTTTGAACGACAGCGACTATCTAACAATAAAATAAAATAAAACACAATGAAGTCAATTTGTATCACTCTTGGTATACACTCACCCCGTTTTTTTGCTTTAGGAGCACTCTGAGAACTTTTTCAGTGAAGAAGAAGAGGTAAAAGCCTCCGAACACCACGGCGGACTTGGACACGTAGAAATCGACCATTGGGTCAAATCCAAAGGCCTAGCATGCAGAAGAAGATGATGTTAACACGTGCAGCAATGTGTTGCAATAAAGAATGCTTTCATGAAGGGCAGTGGTTCAGGATCAGAGGGCCCCGATCCAGGATCAGAGGGCCCCGATCCAGGATCAGAGGGCCCCGATCCAGGATCTGAGGCCCTGAATCACTGTCCTTTGTGTTTCTTGCAAAAATCGTATTAATTTAGTTGAATTTAAGTGAGGACTGACTCACAGCTGATTGATGTCTGCAAGACAATTTAGACTATTAATGTCATTTCCAATCAAAAAACCTTGATTTTCCTTAATGCTTGTGCTGTCTATGGTGACTATAAACTTTAAAGCAGATTATTCTGTTGTTCAGTGGTACATACAATAAAAACTCATCCTACTCACTGTGAAACTGTGATTTATCTCACATTAAGTGAAAGGAGAAAAAAAAATAACTAGTGCACATAAATACATGTGCACAAGGATTTGAACAATGACAGTTTATCATTTTGTCCTTGCACATCACCACAGTGGATTTTAAAGTCATCAAAATGTGATTTAAATGCAGAGTTTCAGCTTTAATTCAAGCATTAACTGTTTAGGAATTACAGTTATTTTTATATGTAGCCGCTTAAAACTACAACATTTTAAATGTAAGGACTAGAAACTGAAAACTGCCTTACTGGGTTGAGATCAGGTGACTGACTCGTCCACTGAAGAATATCTAATATATAGATTATTTTTTGGAGACTTTTGGAGAAACCTTTTAGTAATATGAGCAGAGAGTACAGCCCAGCACACGGTACAGAACTGAGAAAAAACTCTAGTGACCCAGTTCCACTGGCAGCCATACATGCCCGTGCTTGTTGGGCATGTATGGCTCCACCATGCTTGACATATAATTTGCTACACTTCTCCAAACTTTTCTCTTCCCATTCCGGCTACATCGGTCCAAAGAATTTCATTCCAGAGCTCTTCGGATTCTTTCAGATATTTTCTGGCAAAGTGTAATCTGGCCCTCCTGCTCATGAGTGTAACCAGAGGTTTGCACCTTGCTGGAAGCCTTTTGTATTTACGTTGATGAAGGAGTCTCTTGTATGCAGTTATGTAGTTGTTTTTGTAAACCATGGAAATAATTCTGTGATCATCTGCTTCTCTTGTCTTCTGTGGTATTTCAGGCCTTTTGCTGTTGCTGAGCTGGTGAGTCCATCCTTACTTTTTAAGAATACAGCAGAGTGTTGATCTGACACTCCTAAATGTCTAAACAGTTATTTGTTAAACCCCTTCAGCAGCACCAACACTACCTCTGGGATGAGCTGAAACAGGGCGTTGGAGTAGAGAGTGCCAATGGCCAGGGCTATGAAGTAGAGCAGCAGTCGCTTGTAAAAGGTTTTCTTCATGAAGGGCACGACGCACGCCCCGACCAGCGAGCACAGAGAGATCAGTGTCACGCATAGGATCCCATAGCCCCAAACTGATTAACAGAGGAGAAAGAAGGGGGAAGAAGAGAGAGAGAGAAAGAGGTAATCAGTTTGGAAATAATCTTGTCGGATTAATGACCAGTGTGTTAACCAACGTCATGAGTTTTAAAAAAAGGGGGGAAGACCAAGCAGTTAACTCCCTGGAAAGGAACAATTAAATGAAATCATCCTGAGAAAAAAGAGACATGAAAGGATTTTCAGGAACAGCGAGCCGATAATCCGCTGAAAACAGCTGAAGTGAGACCACCTTTTACTTGTATTTGAAGATAATCACCAGTTCCTCATTTCCACTGATAAAAAGAAGATGTCATTATAGTTTACTCCAATCTCAAGCATTCACACACACACTCTCGTTTTCATATCTTAGTGAGGACATCTAATTGACATGCTTTCCCTAGCTGCTTACCCCAACCCTAACCATCAAAAACAAATTCCTAACCCTCAGCCTAAACCCGAACCATAACCTAACCGTAACCCTGACACTAAAACCACATTTTGAGCCTCAAACCTGCCTTCAAACTTGTGGGTTTTTGTCCCCACGAGTACAGCGGCATGCCAATTTTCTGTCCTCACAAAGATGTGGCCCACACACGGTTGTTATGATCTACTCAGGTGTGTCTGTACCACTGTCATAGCCTCAGGCTAAACACTGCAGAGACAAAAGGGGGCAAACGAACTTTAAATAGCCCACTCGTAGCAGAAGGAGCAATGCTAACAAGGGGTCACATTTCAGTTTGAAGGACACTTTAAGGGTGCAGTGCTCCATTTCCCAGGGCTCTGTTACACACAGTGAAACACATGACCCCCCCAAACAGTGACTAAAACCATGTTTCAGGTCTGTACAGCTTTTCTAGCATCAGAACAGAAATTCTCTCCTCAGTTAAACAACATAGGTGGCTTAGATCTCAGTACCAGGAGAGCTACAGACACAGGTACACACACACACACACACACACACACACATCAGATCAGAGCAAATTCCACAGGGCCCGAGAAAGCCACAGAAAGGAAACAAAGTCAGAAACAGGAAAGAGTTATGAACACAGGAGAGACAATGGCGAGCTCGGCCAAAGTGCCGCAATTTTGTAAATGACGGCAGGTCAGACCGTTTCCAAGTTTCCTACCAAACCCCCTCACAATCAGCTGTTTTTTGGTATTTTTAATGAAGCCATGAAAAGCATTAATTACAGTACTATAAGCATTTGCTGAATTACACCAGCTCATTATGAGAGGGTCGGGTGGAAAGCACTGACTGATTTTTGATGGCAATGCCATGAACGAAGCAGAGCGTAATCTTTGTATGAGTGCATGAAAGTCAAAGGTCTGCATGTATGCATGTCCCGATGTCAAACCTCTGGCAGCAGCTGCAGGATGGCAGTGGAGAACAGCGTGCCAATGGCAAGCGCGATGAAATAGGTGAGTGCGTATTTCCCAAAGCGCGACTTCATCAGGGGCACGATGAAAACTCCGGTCAGGGCGGAGACATTGATGATTGTCACACTTAAGAAAGAAAAACCCCAAACTGGAGTTGGAGTAACAGGAAGGTACAACGTTAAAACAAAGCGCTGTGAATAACGTGCAGTCATCCATCTAGAAATCCAGCTCAAGCTGTGGATAAAAGATAACGTCAGCCAGATTCAATCATACAGGTCAAGCATTAAAAACAACAACAAAAACATCATGTGGGCTCCGGGTGTTGGATGTGAGAAAACTGTTGTGTGAGTGTCTTATGTCTGCAAGATCAGCAGCTACTTTGACGTTCATGCCAACGGCAGTAGATTTTCCATCACTGCAGAGGTGAAAAAGTAAATTCTCATTATTCCAACAAATGCATACGATAGCATCAGCCTATTTGATGTCAGTTCAAATCTGGTATCAAACAGTCATATGAAAGAAATAAACACCATCTTTCAGTTTTAAGGTTTAAGTATACATATAATTAAAAAAAAAAATCTGATCCTTAGAAGGTCTTCCAGTCATTTAAATACAGCCTCAAATGAACAACAGCGCACGACATATTACACTGTGTCGTTATTTCTTTAACAGTTTTTTAAAACCCCTTCCTGCTTCCTGCAGCCAGGTGCTGCTATTCAAAGGCACACGATTACTTGTTCATCAGCCAGTTTAACCAGCTCGATACAACCAGACATTTTGGCAGTTTGCTGGTTTGGAGCGTTCAGGTGGGCGTTAAAAAACACCATCAGCGATCTTAAAGAACAACGCGTGCAAACATCAATGAGATGAAGCAACGTTGTAAAGAAAAGTGGCCAAAAGTCCTGTGAGAGAGTGATGAAACCATTACTTCCAGGTATTGCTGTTTAAAGGTGCTCCTCCAAGCTACTGAATCACTGGGTGCATTTAGATTTTCCACTCGCTGCTTTTGGATTTGACTTTGTTTTGTCAGATAAAAATATGACAGTATAATATGTCGCGTGTTATTGATTGACATTGACCTGATACGTAAAACCAAGAGAGCTAAAAGCAGATGCATTTTATTTTTCATATGACTGTATGCAGCTGCAGCTTATTGATTTTTAAGTACTCAATTAAACTGTTCTTATATTTTCATGGGGTTAAAATCAATGCTCAAACTTGTGTTGACAGATTTTCTGATCAGGAGAAAAACAGGCTGCACAGACAGTTGAATCAGCTAGAAGCATGCACCACATAAATCCTGCAGTTTAATCCACTTTCTGTTCCCTTCTTTAGTTTTAGTAATTATATTGTGATACGCTGCAGCTTTACTCCACCTGGACTCTAGAAAGCAGTCAAATAAAACAATTTAAGTACATGAAGTAGTTGAAGTGCTCACACACAATGCTACAGTTAAATATATCCAGCAACACCTGTAAAAAGAATAAAAGGAAGTAGCCATTGGTTAGATTTTCCATATCCTACAAAACAAATTTTTGGATGCTGTGAGACAACTTCTCAACTTCTTGCTGAGGAAAAAACAAGTAAACAGATGAGCAACAATGGTGATGAAGGGAGATGAGTACAGCTGAGGAAAAGAGATATTTAATAATGTTAAAAAAAAAATGCATAAAGGGGAGAAAAACATGAGATTGTATCAGATCAGAAATGGTAAAAAATGGAAATCAGCATCCCGTCATGTTACTAAACTGGATACAAAAGAAAGGATAATCAGGTCATATTTCAAAAAGTATTTCCTCAAAGAAAATCTGCTGCATGCAGATCAGAAGCTGTGACAGTAGTTTCCCAATAGCAGCATCCAGCTCAGCTATGAACCATGGGAACTTTATCCTAAACATTTTAATGACATCAGAAACTCAAACAGAATTTTAGAGAATACAGAGCCAGATGTCTTTGAGCCGTTTAGATGAGTTTGAATTGTTTCCGCTTTCTGATGAAACTATGGTGAAACACTCTGTGGTTTCTGACTCAATAGCAAAACTCTGTTTGTTTCCCCACTACTTGGCACCACTGTTTTATATTTCATCATTATTATTTAGTGTTTCCAGTAGCTAATGGACCTACAGTAGCTCTGGTACAGAAAAACAAGAAACACCAACATTCCCATCACTGACTTGATATTGGTTCTTATGTTCAATGGTAACTTTATTGTCTCCAATGGGAAATTGATTTGCTGACTTCGCATCCCTGCTAAGTTTTGCGTCTTTTGGTCTCACACACCCGACACTTTATTAGGTACATCTTCTAGTGCTGGGTTGGGTCCCATTTTCCCTTCAGCATTGCCCTTAACGCTTCATGCCACAGATTCACAGGATGCTGAAAACATTTCTCTGAGATTTTGGTTCATAACGACATGATAATATCACACAGTGATGTCAATCTCCCAAAGGTGCGGAGGTCAGGTGACTGTGGAGACCATCTGAGCACAGTGAACGGTCATGTTCAAGAAACCAGTCTGAGAGGATCTGATGTTGTGAACCGGAAAACTGTCCTCTTGGAATCTTTTATTAAAAGGGTTGGATGAGGTCAGCGACAATACTCGGGTTGGCTGTTGTGTTTAACCAATGCTCCTTTGGTACTAAGGAGAACAAAGTGAGAAAATATACCCCAAACAACTAGTTTTGATGATACCTGTGAACTGTAGCCTCAGTTTCCTGGACTGAGCTGACAGGAACAACACCTGATGTTGTCTTCTGCTGCTGTAGTGCATCCGCTTCAAGGATCAACATGTTGTGCGTTTATAGATGCTTTTCTGCATACCTTGGTTGCAACCAGTGGTTATTTGAGTTACTGTTGACTTACTTTCAGCTCTAAGCTGTGTGGCCACTCTCTGATTTCTGGTATCAACAAAACATTTCTTCCCAGAGACGTGCCACTCACTTCATATTTTCTCTTTTTTGGATATTTTTCCTATCAGTCACCTAAATCACCTTTCCTACTCTGATGGTTGGTTCTAACGAGTTGAGATGGAGTACACACCAAAGTGGCTGGTGAGTAACCTGCAAATTCCATGTTTGCAAACTGTCTCCATTACTGCTGTCTAGAGTGTTTCTTTCAAAAGAGGCTCAAGACTTCTGGAAAAATCATCAATCTATTGAGAAATGTTCACGGTGTACAAGAGCCGTGCAGACGAGTCAAAAACCATTTAAACACAGCTGCTGGACACGCGGTTAAGAACACAAGCAGCAGAATAAAGAGAATGTCATCAAACATCATTAAAACAAGTATCTGGTTAAAAAAGGATCATTATTTTATGTCTATTAGCAGCATATCAGTGCTAATGTGAGTCCTTGGGTAAAGCTGGATTATTCACATGATGAGAAAAGAAAAGGTTATTAAATTTCCTCTCTGATACCCGTAAACCTCCAGCTAGGAAAACATCTCTCAAGCCAAAATAAGCTGCCTAAAGAGGAAAGTGTGAAGTGAGCTGAAGCCATGAGGGCCTGATAAGGGAAAACAAATTTGTCAGTGGAGAGTGAGAAATGGAGCCACAGCTCTGGGGCCATTTCTTCTTCACCTGTCAAGGATGAAATAAATAAGGACACCGGCTACAGCACAAGATTCAAGCCCAAAGTCTTTGCCTGCATAAAGAAAGCTGTCGTTTTTCTTTTAGCTGAAGCTCAACAAATGTTTTGGACTTTTCTGAACCGATGATCCTGAGGCCTTGAGCACAAAACATCACATGACTTAACCAAAACCTCCAAGTCTGTGATTAGCTTGCTTTTTATACCAGCCACACACTCCAGAGCCAATTTAGTTTTACTTCATGAAGACTCAAAGGTTTTTCTTTTTCTCTTTAAACAGCAGCCTGCACTGAATTCAGCATTTCCTAGAATTTCTGACAGGATGTGCACGTCAAAGCTTTCCAGCCTGGACTGTCTTTACCTGGATGAGATCTGTGCTGCATACTGAAAACGCTGAGAGAAGCTGGACTGTGGACTCTGAAAAATGTGCTGGTTTTTACAGAAAACTGAGAAATGCAATCTGAGCTCTTGGCTAACTGTGCGTGCTTATTTTGGCTTTCACCTCCTTCGGGGACACCATAAAATCACCAGGCAACAAAACACACAAATTTCGAGCTGAGATTTGCAAGGTGTGTGATAATACTTGAACTGACAACAGACATGAACAATGAGGCACAGAAAACCTTGAAAGAAATACAGCGATTGCAGAGGAAGTTAAAAAGAAAATATTTGGAGAAGAAACACTTTCTGGATTTATGCTGTTTTTGTCTGAGATGCTGCTTGGATGAATCCAAATGTGTCTCTTCTAAATAACAATGAAAAACAATGAAAAAGGCTTTAAAAGACATTAAGGAGCAAAAGGTAAACTTTGATCAACACATATGTACAATTTCCACCAGAGGAAATTAAAACATACAAATATGTTAAATATTAGTATTTAGTTGGTGCTCACCTTCAGCGTCTGAGGGCCTGGGGTAGGTGTCGCTGCTTTGCTCCTCCCCTTTATGTGCCCTGCAGCTGCCAGCATCCAGCTGCTGCAGCATGGTGGGGCACAGCTCCTGAAAACCCTGGCCATCCAGCCGCGACTCCTCGCTCATGCTGTAAATGGCCAGTGTGTCTGCAGGCAAGCACTGGAACAGGAAACATCCCCATAAATGACCCACACAAGCGAACATCTCACCGTTGGTGAATTAGCCAGGACATAACCAGGATGCAGTGACAGGTTAGCATGCTTTTCACCTTCATGTGGACTGAAAACACAACACAAATGAGTCTGTCAAGACTCATATTTGGAGTCTAGACTAGACGAAATTAACAGGAAGGCACTATTGCATAACATTGGTGTCACCAATAAAATAAATAAATAAAAAAAACAGCATCTGACCAAATAAAAATGATGATTAAATTTTCGACTCTAATGAGTTAATGTTAACAAAGTAACAGTTTAAAATAATCCTTTTCGTTGGGCCTCGTTGTTGCCTCCACCGACTGTGTCATCACAGCACTGTAACATTTATACTGGGCACGCTGAGGCGGGCTGAACCTGCTCAGAGACAGGTGTTGCCACTCAGAATAAACCTTCATGTTCATGCTGGAACAGAAATAGAAGTCAGAGCTCCCTCTTTATAATCGGAGAATCTGAGCTCTTGAACTGATATATCAATGAAACTAATGTGTCTTCAACTGAGCTGCAACGCATGACCGAGGTCATAAACATCAAGGGGTGGAGAAACAAGGAAAGTGCGTCCCAAAGTGACGTCACAACTGCCACTCACGAGGGCGACAGCACCTAAAGTAGGTGTTTTCACTCAGAGCCAGAGCTTTATAAAACATCTGCTCTCATTGTAATTATGAAAAGGCTGAAGTAGAGAAACAAGTTCAGAACAGAGTGTTTGATGCAATCAGAAGACTGAGCTTTTGGGATTAGTTGCGCATGCGTTGACTCGGGATGCATGTGGCAGATGTCGCTTTAATCCTGACTTAAAAAGATGGATCAGAAAAACAGAGGAAGACAGAATAAACACAGTGAGTGAAAAATTAAAATTAGGTGAATAAAGTGATCGCTCAGATTTTAATGTTATTTATTGTCATGTAATAAATACCAGTTCATTAGATTTATATTTTTACATGTATTTGTTTGCTACACTGTATTTTACAAAGGTGGGAAAGAAAAGTTGGTGCTGAAAATAATAAAAAGGTTATTGACAAACGAAACGTTTCAGTGTCACAAACCAACGCCTGACTCACGTGTGACGTCCTAGCCATCATTTATTTTTTTTGGAAAGGTTCATACTTGGCCACCAGTACTCACAGCGAATCTATTCAAAGGCAGATCAACAAGTGAGTGAGTCAATGAGCCACGACACTAAGTATGGGAAATATGCTAAACAGCTCAGCTATCTGGAACCGGTACTGCCTGTTTCTTCCAGACCGGACTAAAGCTGGATTTATGAGTCTACTTCAGAGTCCTGCAAAGGTGCACGAATGTTAGTCTTTAACTTCTATTTGTTATATTTATTCCACAACAGAAATAAAATATGAATTTAAAATGGAGAGAATGAAAAGGTTTTGTACCTTGGAGTTGTTGAACTGGGGAGGTGTGGTTGTTGGTGTTTCAGCTGTGCTGTCGCTTTCACTCTGGCCCTGGCTGAGGGCTGCTAACAGAGATCGCAGCTGAGGGACCGTGATGGTGCTGTTGTCCCCATAGCGGGACAGAAAGTCCTGTAGCACCTGAGCAGGTGACTGCGTCTGACTCTCCACCTGACCAGTCACCTGGCAGAGCAGCACAGCTAGAGCCAGCAGGAGCGCCAAGTCAAAGTGAAAGAGGCTGGTGGATGTAGCGGCACGGCCATGAGGGCAGCAGATGAGCATGTCTTCTTCAGTGGACGCAGGACGTCGATCTGTGGGGAGGACAGAAGCCACAAAAAAGAAAGTTTGAGTAAATCTTTGAAATCACTGAAGAGAATGTGGCATTACCTCGCTTTTTAGGAAACTACTTGGATTGCATGTTGAGGACCTGAAATACCAGACTATCAATATCTGTTGGACACATCACTGTTTGTGTGCAAGCACGCGTCGCTATTTGCTGGAAATTCACTATACTGTCTAAACAGCATAGTTTCTGTATGCGACTTCCTGATAAGGTGTGTTAACATTGTGATAGTACGTAACAGAACACAGTAGTAGTAGTAATTTTGACGCATACTGACAATTTTCTGATAGAAAACAAGCACGCTAACAGTAATATATGGGTTGATGTTTCTCATGTTTATCTTATTAATCCCGGCCAATCTGAGCGATCGAGGTAGACGGGCCTTCATCGGGGAGGCCACATCCCAGCCTGCCCGGAGTTTGTCAAAAGGCACCTGAAGGACTCTCGGACCATGAGAAACAATTCTTCACTCTGATGAAACAAAGATTGCACTCTTTGGCCTGAATCCAGGCATCATGTCTGGAGGGAACCAGGCACTGCTCATTACCGGGCTAATAGCATTACTAAGGTGAAGCATTGTGGCAACAGGTACTGGGAGACTCGTCAGTAGGGATGGGAATTGAGAACCCAGTAGTCCAATTCCTTGGAATGGTTAGTCTGCCTGGCTATCCATACTCTAGGCACAATCAGCTGATTTCTGCTCGTGTGTCAGAGGAGGAAAATAGTGGCGCAGTCTACACCGTGGACATTACTTTAATTTTTATTGTATTATTCGATCTACAACAATAATATGCTGCTGTGTGGTTTGGATTGCTCACTATGAAAAAGTCCTGACCCTAAGTTTAATGTCCACACTGAAGTCTTCCTGAGCCCAAGATTGATTCTCTTCTGAATTATGACAACTGAAAGATTTTGGGAGCTTGTAACAGAGCTTCATCCAAAGCAGGAGAAACACTGGTACCAAAACACTCTATAATATACAAAATAACTGCTGCTTGAAGCAAAGCTGTGAACTTCTAATTAAACACCAAACACACAAGGTGACACAAAGAGCTTTTGTAGCACGAAGCACAAGCTGAGAACAGGAAACAGTGGAATAAACACAGTCCCCAATTACAGGAAATTATAGCACACAGATTATCACTGACAATCTCAACCAATGTGCCGTCTGTCGACCGGAAATAGGATTTACTGGTCTTTCAACACTTTACTCAATCGGTGTTGGTGGGATTTATCCAACACTGTGTGTTTCGACTATATAAAACCCTTATGATTTCCACTTTTTTAAAAACTCTGACATCACATAGGATCATGTCCACATAGGGTCCACTGTTGTAACAGAGTCTCTATTCATGTCTGTGCACCCTGCAGGTCTACAAGCAAAGCTGGGCTGAATAAACACAGCCATTCATTTTGTTGTAAAGAAGCGCTCACCTTTTCCTACAGAGGTGCGTAATGATAGCCGGTGAGTAAAGAGGCTGTTTCAGTCGGTCTGCCCTGAGGCTCCCAGCCTGCTGAGTAATGCTCACGGGTAACTTGGGAGCTGAGATAGATGTGGGGAGGGAGAAATGTGAGTCTGGAGAGAGCAGCAGGGTCCTCAGGAGTGCAGCGGGCTGTGGAAGAGAGGGAGACAGATAAAATGAAGGTTACAAGTCGCTGGTTAGGAGGAAACAAATAGGGAGAGGTAGACAAAAAGAAATGAGGACTAAAAAGAAACCTGACATGGCAGCTGCCAGCTCAAATCTACCGTGTGTTCTCTTATCCATCGATTCGTCCTCTTCCTGTCTGACACTCGATCCACAAAGTCAAGAACTGAGCCGAACCCTGAATATTTCTTTTCTGCAACTGAAGTGTTTCTTGTTGACACCTATGCAGTTACTTAAAACTGAAGCGTTAAACAGCTCTGAAAAAGATTAATTGAGAAAAAGCAGGCCGACGTGCAAGCAAGTGATCAGGATGATTCACTTTGAAATTTCTCACTTCCAAACATCACTGATGTTTTGGAAAAATGCAGCCTTACCTGAAAAAGTAAAAGTTTTATTTTATCTGGGGAAAGTTGACTAACTAATTTGAGTTCAGGCACCGTCTTTACGTCTCTCTCCAAAGGTCTCTGATCTGAGGAGGCAAAGAGAAGACTCTCCTCTTCTCCCCAGTGAATTACACCCTCTCTCCCACATTTTCCCCTCCACTTGGCCTAATGAGGCCTTATTCTGGAGTTGGTGGAGGAGAGAAATAGAATAAAACTTCAAAAGCATCTTTAGGTACCACTTTTTCAAACTTTCTTCCCTGCAAGTCTCTGTTGCACAATCCTCCTTAAAGTTGCAGGAGCTCTGAACCTTGGCCTCTTTCCTGCTGGCTGCTAATGTTCAGGCACACGGGGAAGCTGAGAGTAAACAATGGTACTAAAATAAATTAGTCAAGCTAAAATTAATACAACAAATACTTGCTCCTAACTTTTTAAAGCTGAGGTTTTCCTGCAGTAGGCAGTGGGAGAGTGTGGTGGACACTATGTTGTGCAATCTGTAGAGTCTATTTGTGAGAAAGGCTTAAAACTGAGCACGCTGATGTGCAAAATAGAAGTGGTGCAACATATTTCATGGGTCTGTGAAGTCAGACTGTTTGTATTAAGTAGTTGACAGAAGCCTAGCAGATATTTGATTTCTTTTTATAATGCCACTGCCTTAGCCAAACATCCTCATATTAACAGGATTTGCTTGGTTAAATAAAAAGGTCTTAAGTACCTCTAATCTTAAGAATGAGATGAAGTAACAGCCAGCTGTTTTGAAGCTTCACCTTGTGGTTTAACTGCTGTTAGTGGTCCCTGTGAAAACCAAGGAAAGCTGCCAGAAGTAAACTGATATCTCTCTCATCTTGTGCATTTATTTTTTAGGTGTGTCAGCCTATATTAGAGAGTGAAAGCACAAAGGTGAAACGCATTCACGGGCATGTTCGAGACAAATGTTTGTCTAGAAGAAGGGGAGAACATGTTAAAGAGACCAGTACTGAGGGGAAAAGCCAAGACGCATTTTCTACAGGACAGTATATTACAGTTTTCTGGTTCTTTTTGCAGCCTAACAAGTCTGACTCAAAAGTTTCCCAATATGTATGTGTTAATTCCTCTAAAACCAAAGAAAATGGGCAGACACCAACCAAACCCAGAAGACTAGAAGCTCTGCTGCTACGTTACACATGAACCACCCAACAAACACAGGAAGAAAGGCTTTAACATTCAATTAATATGTTGAAACTTAAGAACCAGCCATGTAATCTTCCTTAACACAAACACAACATGTCGGGTATTCACATCTTGTGAGGACATCTAATTGGCATAATGCTTACCCTAACCATCAAAAATGAATGCCTAACCCTAATATACCTAACCATAACCTAACTGTAGCCTTTACACTAAAACCACATTTTGAGTCTCAGAAATGCCTTCAAACTTGCAGGGACCCTGATTTAGGTCCCCGTAAGTGCTGCTGGTCCCCACAAGTATAGTAAGCTTCCAATTTTTGGTCCCCACAATGATATAAATACACGCTCACACACACATGCATGCACCACACACATGCAACAAGGATGTTTGCAGTCAGTCGATGACATAAATCGTCAACTATCAAATGTCAATATCAACACGAGCACCATAATTGCTGTGTTAGAAACCTGCCTGGGATAATCTCCAGGTTACACACACTAAATACACACATGCATCTCAGCGTCTGGAGGATGTGCAGCTCCAAAAAGTCGAGCTATGATAAACAGTGAAGGAGCAGAAACATTCCTCACTGGCAGATGGCTACGGTCCAATCAAAACAAGTGCCCCGAATGTTGGGTCACGCTCATGTCACCATGTCTGTTTTAGTGGTCACCATGTCACCATGTCTGTTTTAGTGGTGTGTGTGTGCCCACAGATAAGATAAAGGCTGGCAGACGAGACTGGCAGTCTGCAGCACAGATGTGAGCTCTTCAACATGATGGTGAAGGCCATGGATGGAAAGCATGATGATTACATGGGAGCTGGCACAGGGGTGAAGGAGGGAAAAAGCTTAGTCACCAATCCCGACAGCACGCAGAGGACCTCGGATGTTTCAAGACGTCACCTGTTTGTCTGACTTTGTCTTTTTAGGCTCCCATCGTGACAGGATAATCTCTCCCTGATCCATACCCAACCCCCCAAATAAGTAAACATATAATGTTCACTTATCATTTCAGTGATACATTTTTTTTTATTAGTATGTATTCTTGAAGATTTGTTCCCATTTTCAAAATAAGTGTAACTGGCATTTAAATACACCATTTAAATACAAATAAGTATAAATACAATGATTATATTTCTCTATAATATGAAATACCAATGAAGAGGAAATCTAATCTAACACTGGCATGAAAATGAATCCCGTCAAACTGAAGCGCTGACAGGAAGGACACACAAGACAAATCGGGTTTCCATTACAGATCAGGTAGCCATCCACGAGCAAGCATGAGAATACTGCAGCCAGAGAAAGCCGTGAACTCGCAGGCTGAGGTCACCGCGGTATCAGAGCACTTGTGGTGATTAACCATTATTACCAGTGTTTTCTGCACTACGGTCACATCTCACGGCTACTGCACCCACGTGTAAACACCGCTCGATGACCAGTTTCCCTCGTCATCACCAACTTCGTGTGCTGACAAGGCAGAAATGAAGTCAGCGGTGGGTTACAGGTCTCACAGGACTTCTGGCTGACACTTTACCACCAGCCTCAAAAACAACATGAATAACTGCTTTCCATGGATTAGTTTAACCAAACAAACCATGACCACTCCAAACCCACGCATCCTTTTAATAAATTTGTGAGTAATTAGGGTGATGCATACTGATGAGCTAATCCACAAACTAAACCATCCATCATAAAAGCACAGAAAGAAACTTTCTGCTCGCATTTCGCCTTTTTAAATAAGCCGGCACCATGAGGCTCCGTACAAGGAGCATAGATGTCGTCATTTGGCACCAGAAAGTTTTAAAAGGGTAGTCTGAAGAGGCAGATCTCAAGAAACAAGTAGGTGTAACAAAAAAAGAAGAAGTGGAATTTCGTAACAAAACGAAACAAAAGAAGAGCACAGGGGAATTAAACCAAACAAAGCAGTGAATAAAAGAGGCGCCTGAAACTGTAAGATTAAGTAAGATGTACTTTGTGTTTTTCCAAAAATAAAATCAAACAGCATAATTGCAGTCACTCGTAACAATTCTTATCCTTACTTTCAGCTGGGGAAGATCACAAATCTGTACAGAGAAGTAATAAGTCAACACAGCATTTATCAGGCTAGATATTAACACGTTCACATGAAAGGGATGGCGTTGGTGTTATATTACTGATCACAAACTGGGGTAGGTCTACTGAAGGGAGATTTTACAAGGAGAAATAAAACTTTGGCCAGTGTGAAGCAGGTAAAGCTGCCATAAATGCCGTCTGTGGACGAGAACACATTCATCAGTATCACAGCTCCGTCATTAACACCTGACGTACCAGCGAATGACAAACGCTTAACTATGTTCAGGCGTTTAAACTCTGATAATAAAGGATAAATATAAAAAAGAATTTTAAAAATGAATTCAAACTTAGGCTTGATCTATTTGAAAAACTGACATAAGGTAAAAAAAAACAAAAAAGTACAAAGTGCTCTGTTTTAGGATCATATATAGAGGCTTACAGAGCAATAAAGTTATTTTTATATTGCAGCCAGAACAAATAAAGTTGCTTCTAAGAATCCGTATTTCTTACCGATGCTCTTCGGGGAAAGATAAAACTCTGCACTCTGAAGTCGAAGAGATCGTACAGAGATAGTTTTTTTAGAGATTTCAATGATTAACAGGCAGTGATTTCATTCATGTTGCCCAACAAAATGATGATAAGAACACTTGGTATTAAATGCTGCCATGCCATGTGTGTTTCCATAAAATCAATATTTAGGTCTTTAAATAACAAAAGTAACGACTGCCAGTCCCAAACCTGGATAAATAAGGAGGGTTGTGTCACTAAATAGCAAAATTACATTCAATATCAGTCACTCTTATTAGTCCAATAACTGTACTTATCAGACTTGTGACAAATCTAAAAACATAAACAAGCTCTCAGATCTCTGATCTGGTTTCAACAGGCTTTCTCTGCAGACTTGTGCTGACTACAGAGCATGCATTTCATCCTACCTTTTCTATGAATGGAGACTGCTTTTGAACAGATCCTTTGCAATTTCCAGCAGTTTGCACCTCACATCTCGTCCGTCCTCTCACATCTGCACTCTGTCCTCTCAGGCCACTTTATATACAACCACAGGGAAGACCAGGTGAGGCTGTGCATGCCTTCATCAACCCCTAATTACTGTTTCGCTTGGTTCTCGTGCAGTTATCATCAACCAAAGCCGTCATTAGATGATAGAGTGATAGCTGTGGGCACTGTTTTGGTTCACCAAACACATTGTTATTGTGCTCCACTCATCCTGACTACACTCCAAACGACCACCAACCATAAAATTAAAGGGTTTCGACGTGACCCGGACTGACTCAGACCCCATCTCTCTTACCCAGGGCAGGAATCCAGACACAGAAAGCCACAGAGCACGTGCACTGAAGGAAGTTACACACATTTTAAGTGGTGGGTTACTGTTTCCTTTTTACTTTAAGAGAACATTAAAGATAAACTGCAGCCATCAAATTAGTTAAGGTAGAGTTTTTTTATCAAGAGTAAGTTAAACATGACGTGGATTAAATCCAGTCTTAGACTATAAACCTTTTTCAAGTAGGTTAAATAATGCACTGATTAAAAAATAATAATAAAAATGAACTGAGTGAGGTACAAATTAAAAAATAAAATAAAACTAATTAAACTACAGATCATTGACTAACTATATGTAACTGAAATCAGCACAAAAACCAGATAAAACAAGCACATGAAAACGAGCTCTTGGAAATGATCTTGTATGAAACATGTCAATAAAGTAATTGCTGAGAGGACGACTGAATATTGTACAGCTTGGGGTGTTTACAGAAATCAAATCATTTACCACAAACACACTTATAGACAAAGAGCTGGTCCAGGATTTGAACCTAGGACCTCATGCAGAGAATCATACTCCCTACCAGGGGCGGGGAACTCCAGGCCTCAAGGGCCGGTGTCCTGCAGGTTTTAGATCCATCACAGCTGATTTAAATGGTTAAATGACCTCCTCAACATGTCTTGAAGTTCTCCAGAGGCTGGTAATGAACTGGTCACTTGATTCAGGTGTGTTGACCCAGGGTGATATCCAGGGGCAAAATTTACAGGTGGGTTAGGGGGGTTATCACCCCCCCCAATAATCAGACCCAATCAATATAACCCTCCCAATAAAATTATGAATTATCTTGCATAAAGAGGTTATTGATTATCTTTACTCTTTTCAGTTATTACCAGCAAAATCGTTTCATGTTTAATCATCTGGGAATATACCCAGATTTATTTATTTATTTATTTAGACAGAGATCTTAACCCCGCCAATGTTCAGCACAAAGTTACGGCGATGGTGATACCTAAAACCTCGAGGCCTGGAGTTGGACACCTAAGTTATTTGCAAACACTGGGGCAAAACTGTATGGGTGAAACACAGGCACAGCTAATGAGAGCCAAAACTAACAAAATACTAGAATTTCATCACTAAACCTTGAGCACGGACATCATGGATTACACAGTAAGCCCTAAAATTAGATTAAAAACACTCCCACAGGTAACAACAGCACATGCATGATCCAGTTTAATGACTCAGAGTAGTGAGGCCTGGTCAGGACGTGTCAATTAATGTGGACAGAGCTCTGAAGAATCATCCAGATGAACAAAGTAAAAGACCAAAAAAATAATAATCCATAATCAGCCTTCTCAGAGCTGTTATGAAGAAGGAAACTATTCATAGAGGCCAAAAGCATTTCTAAACCAGACTGTAAATATGCTGCATGCTATGGCTGGGTAATCAAAAATCATTCAGAACCTCTAACGGACGAAATCTTGCTCAAGTCACTATGGGTTTTTCTTTTGTTGTTGTTACTGTTATTCTTCTGTATAAAGCGCAGTAACATTATTTTTAGACTGCAGCCAACATGAATAAAGTTGTTTCAAAGAATCTGCATTTCTTACTGAAGCTCTGATCCAAATGCTGTAGAGCCTTTTTTTGGAGTATTTCAAGTTGCTATGCATCAATACAACCATTATATCCCAAATTTTAATAATAGGTATGCATTAAGTCCATAGTAACTACTAGGGGTGCAACAATACTCGTATCGATATGGAACCGTTCGATACAGTGCTTTCAGTTCAGTACGCATATGTATCGAACAATACAAAAAATTGTATTTATTTTATCAACTTTTCACTATGGGCTCAAAATGTGGTCATAAATATTTTGTACTTGTAAATCAGTTTAGTATGTGTAAAAAGAATTTGTGTGTGCGTAAAAAAGATTTGAGTGTGCGTAAAAAAAGATTTGAGTGTGGACTTAGCCAAAAAAAAAACCTGCAAGTTACAAGTACGAATTTTGACCCTATTTTTCTTCCTTTCATCTGATTGGTCAATGTCATGTCAATCACAAATGTAACAATCCAATCAGAGAACAGATGGGTTTGGCTGTCGGAGGGGCGCTTTTTTTGAACTGCAGGGTTCAGATCGCGCGAACAGGTGTGGGTTTAGAGCTCTGGGTAGCTCCCCAGCTGGGTCTAGACTGGGTCTAGACCCAGCTGGGTCTTCCCTGAATTCTATTTTAAATTCCCTGAATTTAAAATAGAAAGTAGCTCGTCCACAGAAGGACTGGTAGCTCCCCTTACGATAAGGGTTCAGATCGCGCGAACAGGTGTGAATGTGAATGTGTGTGTTTAGTTAGTTTGTTTGCTTGCTTGTTTTAATCAATTTTAAATCATGCTTTTTATCTGTTTTTGTTTCTAATGTCTCTGTAAAGCACTTTGAATCACCTTGTTGTTGAATTGTGCTATACAAATAAATTTGCCTTGCCTTGAAGGGTAATACAGTTTGAAGCTGGGGGATCTCTATATAAATATCCGATAGCAGCTAGGTCCCCTAACTTTCAGTAGCTGTTGAAAGGATAAAGTTGTGATATGTCAGTGGTTAGAAATACCATTATTACTTTAGGATTAGTTTAACACAAAGTCAGGGCTGACCCGGGACCATTGCTGTGAGTCACAGTGCGCAGCATAAAAGTCCTTTCACATTGGATGCAGGATGTGCTGCTAATGCTAATGCTAACTAAAAGCAAAGGATCCAGAATTTGTTACGCTGGCTGCTGGGCTCTGTGGGTTTTTGCAGCAGCTCTACCTGTACTAGATGCACCTGCTCCTTGTCTTTTCTACCTCTGACTTTATGTCCTCTACAAGAGTTTGTTTCTTTTTACACACACACACACACACACACAAATTATTTTTACACATATAAAACTGATTTACAAGTACAAAATATTTATGACCACATTTTGAGCCCATACTTTTCTTCTGACGATGCTGTCTGTGTTGAGAACTCAGTGGATCTGCGTTCGACTACTCCGCCTAGGCTGCACTGTCCAGTGCAGATCCACTGAGCGCAGCGCAAGCTAGCAAGACAGAAGCTAATCTCGTTGCAACATGGCAACTGCCTGAACACTACCCGAAATTTAACCTCCCCCACCCTCATTCAGATCTGGCGTTTGGAACTATTTTGGTTTTCATGTGACGTATGACCCTGATGGTAAGCGCGTCATGGACAAAAGTAAAACAGTATGTCGGATGTGCCACGCAATGCTCAATTGGTGGGAACTAGTGCGTTAGCGCAGTTAGCTTGTTAACGTGTTGACGCCGTCCAGCCCCACGCACGGGGTGATCCACGGTAACTCGTTAACGGAGATTTGCCGCGTTATGCCGTTAATGTCATTTTAACGAGATTAACGCTGACAGCACTAGTGGGAACACAACGAATATGACTGCACATTTACTCCGACATCATCTTAGTGCAAAGACAAGTGGAAGCAGACAAAAACAACAAGCATGCATGCTACAAACTTTACCCGAGTCATTTAGACAGCCGTTAGCACAGGATTCTCCTTATGGGGACCTGATATGTTTAATATGCTGCTGAGAATATAGCCCAGAAGAAGCTATAGTATAGCTTTTATTTTGGAAAGAGACATTTCTCTGTAATAAACTCTCTTTTCGAAAGATGAGGGATTTCTCCATCAGATAGATTTAGTATTTTGTTGTTTCAGCAACATTAAATTTAAAAACTGTACGTTTGAGTTAAAATATATATTTATAATTTTAATAAATGACAAATTAAAAAAGCATGAACATTTTCTTTGTATCGAAAAAATATTGAACCGTGTCACCAAAGTATCGAACCAACCGTGAATTTTGTGTATCGTTTTACCCCTAGTAACTACATAAATTGCTAAAAAGTGCAAATACTACAAAAGAAACTGAAAATCGTTTTTCTAGTTACAGAAATGTGAAAGATATCCCTTAAATCTATAAATGCAAAAACATTATGCAAAATAGTTTCCAACCACAGGAAGTTTATTTTAAGTGTCTTCATAATTTCTGAGATAAGCTCATTTTTAAAAACTGCAGCAAAAACAAAAATAAATATTGTGCACAATTTGCAAAATGCAGCATGTGCATCAAAATAAACCATTTTCAACAGGTCAAAGTTCTAAGTGTTCCTGGAATTATACAGAAACTGTATAGTTCTTTCAGTAGCACCAGTGGGCATTTAAAAGGCCCCGAGGGGGAAAATAAACTACATTTCCTGCAAAAATGTAAAATTTGGGTTTTGCAAATAATGGCTGACACGTGATAGTTTGTTCTGAAAACACGATGACGTTTATTTCAACGTAGGAAGTGCCACGAACAGCTGAACAGATCAGCAAACCGTGTTTCTGAATTATAGTGTTTTTGTTGTTGCGTGCACTTTTTACGCAATTTTTTGAAATCCATTAGTGAAAGGAAACCATGACCTGGGACAAGTTAAATGCTTGAAGAACAACGAGACGCACAGCAAGCCATGATAGCAGTCAGAAAAGCCTTTGAAAACGGCAGACTCACACATAAAGTAAAGCATCTTGTTGTATAGAACTGTAAAGCTTGAGGTGCTTGCAGATAATGCACATATAAAGTATGTATGATAGCGCATAATTATGTGCTATCATACAGGCGTGGAACAAACAAAATATGAATCCAGGGCCTTTAGCACACAAAGTAAAGCGCATACACATCACCCAACGGGCCTGTGAGAGCAGTGAAACATCTCACCCGTCCCAATTTCATATCGAAAATGCACCACTGATGGCAAGAGGAGGACAGATGTCAGTCTAATCCTGACTGAAAAAAGCCAGATCATGCATCAGTGACAACAGGCACATCTTTTCAGATCAGATCTTTGCTCATTTCTCACCTGCAATCCAAACTCTATTAATAGTATTTCCCTTCACATGTCTAGTGTTGGCTCCACTCCACGCACAACATGTTTGTGTAGGTGGTGCACGCACAGAGAGAGAGCTGTCAAAGGAAAAGCTGCCATGCTTTTTTATTTTACAAAGTTCAGCACCAAAAAAATTTAACATCATTGCTTTAAAAAATTATTAATGTATATCTTATAAAGCAAGAATCGTATGACATATGCGACATGCCCCTTTATATGTGAAAGCCCACAGAGCCTGAAGCAGAAAGTCAGCTTAACAGAGAATTTGATATCTTTTATCCCCAAATGTGGTTTTAGGTTTGGTCACACCAGCTAATGCAAAGAAAGGCTGGCTGTGTTAAACCATGTTTGTAGTACACCCCTCTGTGCTCATATCTCCAAACCATAGTGTCTGTATGCACACACACTGTAGTTATTTTACAACAATAACACTGAAAGTAATAAAATGAAATACAACTAAATAAAACACTAAACTGAATTGTAAAGTTAACAATTAAAATAAAGGGCCTTTGAGATACTTGTAAAGTCTCCAACCTCATTCACAATACTCCTAATCATTATTACTTTTAACTTTCTGCAGACTGTAATATAAACTATAACATTTCATAATGTGACCTATAAACTACAAGCGACCCTAAACGACTGACGAGGCAGTGGACTTTACAGGTTTAAGCAACTGTCAGCGTGAGCAATAAAAGATAAATTAACAATTAACTCATCCTATGCAATACATCTGTATATAAGTTGAGTAAAAATTAGAAGCAGTAGTAGTACTGAATAACAGTTCCGACTTCCAGTGACCAAAATGAGATTTAATGTGTGCCAGAAAACAGATATTACATGCATACATTAAAGGGACTCTTTTTTTATTGGCAGATTTCTACAGACACCTGGGTGAGTCTCACCTGTCTGCACTCCTTTATTTCTCACCAAAGACAAATCTATGGATTATCGTGGAGAACACTAAACCCAAAACTGAATGAGTTAAAAAGCTTGAAGATTACTTATCTAGCTTTATAATGTTAGCTTCTACACTAAAAAACAATTGATTATTTAGCTATGGTCTTAAATGCTTACGTTGAATAAACACGGACACACTACCCTGTGTTCATCAATAAAACTGAGCAGACGTTTTATCTTAGTGGTCTGATAACCTGGAGTCAGGTATATTAGCTAGTTTTAGATTAGCCTGGAGAGTTAGCTTACCGGGTGCCACTGTTAGGGACAGAAAATCAGGCTTGACGTCAATTCCTGTCAACAATTCAATTCCCGTGGCTCCGACACGAACCGCGACGTCAAATACAGGGAGTGAAAATGTCAGCTGTGGTGGGGACGATCCATCCGGCACTGCTCAGGCGTTCACACAGACAGGACGCTTGCTTTTTAGCCCCTGGCAGCAGGAACGCGTGGAGCATGTGGTCGTTTTCACTGTGGCGTCACAGACCGCACTGGCTTTTTCCACATGGTCGTGTCTGCCACCTTGCGTTCAAAGGTGGTACTGCACGAAAACCCCGTACCCTGATTATGTGTGAGCTATATTACTTTACATTCAAATTTATATTTATTTTACTTTTTTTTATTTTTACCTAACATTAGTTTAACTAATGTTTTGTGATATTCTATTTTACTTCATCATTCTACATATTATATATTCTCAAGATGATCCCACACTACCTGAATTATAATTAAAAGGATCAAAAAAGGATTGTTATGGGTTGTTTATTGTTGAACAAAAAGTGAGGTAGTTGACTATTCACTAATGTTGAGGTCATCATTATTGAACATTGGCTAGCCCGGTCCATGCTCCTCTGTGTGTTTTTCTATCCAAGTATGCTTTTTCTGCATTGCCAGTCTGTTTGGGATCAGTCTGTGAAAAATAAACCTTCTGCCAGTCAGACACCCTCCAAATTACATTCCCTCATAGTATTTATCTGTGTCCATATTTCTGTCATTTTTGATAAGATAAGGTCTTTGATAAGATCTTGGCAATCGCCATGAAGTGCAAAGCCATCAACATGCTTCCACTGTGTTTTACAGAGGGCTTTACACATTCACCGCCGTACCCGATTCCCTTTCTGCCTGCTGTAGATAGGATTTTCAGGCCTGCCACATCTTTCATCCCCAACTTTTTTTTTCCTCAGAAAAGAAATACACCCTAATTTCAGATGCTTTGGGGGTCACTTTATTTGTGCAGAAATACTATTTCATGCCTGTCAAACTCTGTTGTCTTTGTCTCTCTTTTTTAAGAGTAAACTAAATTACAAATTGTAGGTTTTTGAGATAGACATGCCCAAAAATGCTTGTTGTATTTTATGCATAGAAAGAAGAAATTGCAAAGAAGAAATTTGATAGACCCGCAGAAACCCAAAAAACCCCCACTTTGCCAACTTATATGAAAGTCTGGCACCTTGGAAGCAAAATATTTTAAAAATGAGAAGTAGGTCAACAAGCTATTTATCCATTAGTGGCAACTGACCAATGATTTAAAACGTTCATGTGTTGCTAAACAATATTGTTAAATATCTTAAACCTTTAAAAAAAACTAGCAGAAATGAATTTAATATAATAAAATAAATACAGGTCATGATATAAAATATGCCAAAGCAAACAAATATGTTATTATGGTAAGAACTCTACAAAAGAAGGAGTGGATGGATTTATTTTCCAAATTTATTTGTCATTTAATTTTTGGTTTAAATTCCCAATTTCATCCTTAAATGTTCAATTAATATAATGAAGTAAACTGTGATCACAAAAAGGAATTCAAAATAAATGTGTTGTTCCATCCCTACCGTGTAATTCAGAACATTTCATGTGAATTCTATTTACGATTATATAATTAATAAACCCACAAAGTACCCTAAAGACACGCAGATAAGCCTGACGAACACAGTGAGAACTCATTTGCATAAAGTGCGCTACATCAATGGATGTGTATACTTTTTTTTTACTGCCCAAGCGCCCACGATCTCATACAGTCCGTAAACATTAACAAATAAAGGGCTCGTCCGGGATTTGAACCCGGGACCTCTCGCACCCAAAGCGAGAATCATACCCCTAGACCAACGAGCCATGCTGCTTCGTGGAACATCGTCCATCATATTCGAACGAGCTAGGCTAATTGCTGGTTACACTGTTAATATACAGTATATTCATTATTGAGCACAGTAATCAAGGTCTCGACATTTTGATGCCAGACTGCACGAGTAACCACGTCGCTCTCTCTCAGGATACCGTGGTTTGATTGGTTGGTGCCTGGGCTGATGGCTGACGTCACCCCATTCAGCCTGAAACGCATCCGCTGTTCTGGACCAGCCGTTTCAAATGCATATCACTAAGCAAGGGAAAGTACCAGAGCACAAGGCCACCTGGGGAAGGACAGCGCATGCGTGTGTAAAGTACGAGGCGAACTGTCCAATGAAATGCTAGAAAATGTTTTTATATAGGAAAAGCTTGAAAACACATGAAGTCAATAGCTACACAAACAAATAGCAAAAGACTGCAAAATGACCATCAAACACTTAAAATAAATCAATTTTTTGTCTGAAAATTTTCACCTTTAAAAATCAGATCAGTGTATATATATTTAAACACAACACAAAGCCCATATCCATGCGAAAGAAACTAAATTACAGGGATACTTCTGCGCTTGCGTGAGGATTAGTCGGGCGGAAGTTGCTTTGATTGCGGAAGTGTACAGATGCTGTTGGTTGTAGGCGCAGCTTACTAACAATTAGCCTTGGGGCCGTAATTTGACCGTGTTTATTATCCACTTGTATGTAGTTCTGTGGGAGCTTCGGGTTCAGGTTCACGGCTCGATCAGGTAAGAAGGATGATGGAATTTGTACGGAGGTGGAGAGCTTTTTACCCGTTTATTAGAGGCTAACTTAGCACAGGCTAACGCGACGTTTTTAAAGAGCTCGATCAGTTCAGTGACAGGGATACAGGGATCGATGGGAAAATATAGTGACACACAGGGAGTGTCGTGAAGTTTTTAAAGGAGGTGAAAGCAACCCTGAAGGTTAAATAGGCCATGACCGAGCTGGCAAATTGTTTGGATAAAAAACGAAGTCTGGCACGACATATTTGTAATTTACCCGTTTCTATAAAGATCACACTGACTGTAAACATAAAAGTTACTGTCACTGTGGTTTTTACGTTTTACTTTCTCAAATACTCTGTCAATAAATTTTCTAAGGAATTTATTCACGTCAAGCACCTTATTCGTGTTTTTATTGCAGGTTAATTTTGATATTATATAGTTATATAGACTTAAAATATACAGTCATGTTGAGAAATCTAATTTTTACCCGCATTTGATGACTGAATACTAATGAAGTTCTTGAGGGTTTATCTCAACTATAAAATTTAGTATCACACGCTGCCAACCCCAGCTGTGGTTGTGTCATCTCTTTGGCCTGTTTTAATTCTGTGTGAGTCTACAATAAGGGTAGATTACTGGATAATCATGTTAAAAGGTTTAAGGTTTCTCTAGGCTTTCTTGCTTAGAAGAAGAGTATTGGAGCCAAATGAAAAATAACACCTTTTTAAATACATAATATCTTTAAGCCGTTTTTATAATTAGGCTTACAGACACTTATCCATAAAGCAAATTTTGTTTACCAAAAATACCATCACGGGTAGTCACTTCCTACAGGCCTATTCTGAGTCTACAAAACAAGTTTCAATATTTTATGCAGATATCAGTGTTGTAATTGGTAATAAAGTTTAGTTTTTCTCCATGAATATCTCCTTAGTTTTATGTTCATCATCTACTTTATGTGGGCAACATAAATAATTTAGACTTAACAAAGCAGTGACTAAATATGTGTTACATAATATTACGAACTTGTTATATAGACCATATATAATATAGTCTATATATACACACACAATTGTATTGTTTTTTTGGGGGGGGGGGGTTTTGGGCGGGGGGGGGGGGGGGGGGACAAGACTGTTTGTGCAGCTGTGTATGTTAGAAAGAAAACGGTAGATAGCACTGGACAACATGAACCACAAGTACCACCCCTCCACTGCTTTTATCAGCGCCACACCTCTTGAGCTAAACTGTTAAGAAGTGGCCGCCTCTTTACACACTGTGTTTCTGTGCCTTCTAGCCAAGAAGCCATCATGGGAGAATCAATAGCAGCCTCCCAGCAGTTTTTTTTTCCCTAAATATATTCAGCAGCCAGTGATTTTTAGACTGAGTTGTGGCCTTGATACTGAGGACACACTGCCTCTTTGTGCTAGCGTATACGAGAGTCTGTGTTTCCTACATACTTACTGAATTAATTAACTTAAAATATACTCTATATACGCATAGTTTCCAGTGATGTCATTGTGAATTCCTAATAGAGTCATTTGTTAAAAACTCCAGCTGGATATGCCTTAATTTTTTTTTTCAAGATTCCTTCTTGCTGTTAACTTCTAATAAAATGTACATTTCCTTAGGACTCATGAAGGTTGTAAAGAGTTCTGAAAGCAGATGAAGCAGTGTCTGACATAAAAACTGTGAAACAAATGTGCAGCATTTTAGAGGTTTAAAGGGGGCCAACTAAATGTTCTCTTATTTATTCCCCACTCTAGTTAGCTCTATAGTTTTGTTTTTTACCTGCTTAGACTTTCCAATTCCTGTTTGAGAATGAAAGTCTGACTCTGCACAGTCTTTGAATAATTGTGTTAAATTGTCTTTTTCTCAGTATTAACCAAAATAATCATGTTTAGTTTTACCTCCAAGTCAGAATTCAGATTGACGGTGTGTTCAAAGGCTCTCGGATGTTTAAACCCGGCGTTATGAATCCACTGTTGGCTTAAAGGCACCACTGAGTCAGCCTGTTTCTCCAGTCTTACAGGTTGAGCCATCGTGATGGCCGATCACACTGATGTCAGCCTGCAGCCGGAGGAGCGCGTCCGCGCCCTGACCAAGAAGGGCAGCTCGGTGGAGATTAATGACGACATGCCCCCACGCCGCTACTTCCGCTCAGGCATGGAGATGATCCGCATGGCTAACATCTACACGGAGGAGGGCAACATCGAGCATGCCTTTGTCCTTTACAATAAATATATTACGTGAGTGTCTTTTCACATTTCTGTCCGCATTGACTGAAGTAAGCTGAAGGAGTTTACGTAAAGACCTCTCTTAAGAGTTTTCTGACCTTTATGGGTCTTGATATTTTTTTCCCCCTCCTAAGGCTCTTTATAGAAAAACTTCCCAAGCATCGGGATTATAAGACAGCCAACATTCCTGAGAAAAAGGACACACTAAAGGTCGTCATCCAGTTTTATTTTGTTTGTTTTTTTGCATTACTAATTGTTTTCAAGGAAAGTTGGACACTTACTTCACTTACTTCATTCTGATTAATCTACAGAAACTGAAGGATGTTGCGTTTCCTCAGGCTGAGATTCTCAAAAAGGCTCTACTGAAAAGATTTGAACAGGAATATGCTCAATATCTTGTCAAAAAGGTGAGCTGAGACACTCTTTTGTGAATTTACACCCTTGCATCACATTGCTGCATTAACCTCCTAAGACCCGAACTCTTTCATGGCATGCATTTTTAAATTCTCTTTGCTATTTGGGCTGTTTGGGACCTGATGAATGTAAAAACAAAGAATTTCCAGATTTTTTTTTTTTTACCTGATTTTATCTCTGACAAAAATAAGATTGACATATGAGGACATTTGTTTTAAATTTCAGTAGAACATTTGCAGTATAATGTCCTCGTTAGTGGTTATCAGGCCCTTGTAGAGTAAAATTTTTTATTTTGGTCTAGACATCCCAAAATGTGATGTCCACATATGTGGACGCCAGGTCCGAGGAGGTTAAGTCACACTGGAAAGGTTTAAGAGATTTGAAGTAATTAAATAAAAACCAATTTACATTTAAAGTCCATAAGCAGGTGAATCATTAACAAGCCCCACAGTAACCTCATATCACAGTTCATTAATATGCACCTAAGCTGACCTTGAATAGTCAATCAGTAGCAGTTCATGTGCCACACTAACTGTTCTACAGCAAACTTGTTTCATCATCAAAAAGATCAATACATTTAATGTTGCTGTTTAAAAAAGGGCCAAAAAGAGAAACCACGGCTGAAACTAAGCCAGTATGTGATGTGTTTGCTACATGCTCAGAAAGAGGAGGAGGAGGTGTTGGCGCGGCAGCAGTCCAAGCAGCGAGCGCTGGACGCAGAGCGGGAACGTGTGGCTGAGATGCAGCGGCGGCAGCGGGAGCAGGAGCAGTTCAGTGCCTTTGAGGAGATGATCCGCCGCCAAGAGTTGGAGAAGGAGCGCCAACGAGTGCTTCTGGAGTTTGCCACTCCGGCTGAGCCTTCCTCTGACACACCCCTCATCCCAGGCATCCAGGGCCCCCCGTTAGTCTCCCCTACCTTTCCTCAGATCCCAGGTGAACTGTCCAACCACCAACATAACCGCCCTCCCACATCCATCGGCACACCCACCACCGGCCCGCCCAGCTTTGACCGCTCACTCAAGCCGGGGTCTCTGGTCAGCCCGGGGAATAACAGTGAGTTCATTCTTTTGTGTCACGGTGGGCTGGCCTTCACAGGATTTAAAGCGCTGCCCTGCTCCTGGGTGAAAGTATTTATTCCTCTGAGCTGATTTCTTTCCCCCCCGACCTACTTAATTTCGTTTGTTTGTTTGTTTGCACCATGACTTGTTTCAGAATCTCACAAGAGTCTAACTTTCCCATTCAGCTTTTGTGTATGGTCTCTGCAGATACAATGGTGGATGCCCTTCGGCAGTTGGCTGTTCCCGCTGAGTTGTGCCGGAGCTTTCTGAGGTTGGCTGAGGCCAACACAAGCAGAGCTGTAGAAACTTGTGGCATCCTATGTGGCAAACTGGTAAGAAGCTGGAACAGTGTAGCTATGCTGGAGCGATAGGTTGCTTTTATGCAGCCCTTGAGCCCAGAGGTGCTAAATGTTGTGTCAATAATTCTGAGACTGTGAACATTTTATGAATGTGGATTTTAAATTAAACAACAGTTGATGTCCCTCTTCAGAGGTGTAGAAGATAATTTGACTCTTATCTCATTGCTCTTTGGCTACTCTGCCCATTGTTTACATTATATCATTTGCTGGTGGGGTTAACTTCAAGCTCTTTCCACTTTTCTATGAGCATGACTGAGCGTTTTTGCTAGCAGCTCTGTAAGTGCTCAGTGTTAATTTTGTGCAGGCAGTGCCCTTGGGTAGCACTTTGGCAGACAGCAGGACATGCATAATTTAAATGAGTATAAAAGCAAGACGCTTTTTGTGTTTGGTCCAGACCAGAAATGCGTTTACTGTGACCCACGTCATCGTACCAAAGCAGTGCGGCGGACCAGACTATTGTGACACGGAAAACGAGGAGGAACTCTTCCTCATGCAGGACCAGTATGATCTCATCACACTCGGCTGGATACATGTGAGTAAAAGATGGGCAGGTTGGCGTCAGTGCTGACGAATAATCAGAGTCACCCACACCAATCAGCTTAGCTTATAAACTTTATTCAAAGAATAGATTAAAACATTACTCACTGAAATTTTAAAACAAGAGCATGTCAGAAGAGAAAAATATAAATGCGTGTAAATTATAGGAGTAAAATCAGGCATAGATGATAAATAAGACGATAACCAGAAGATAAAGACGTCACCAAAGCCACCCTGTAAAATGTCTTAAAAAGGAGGTGACTGATTCATAGTGAGGTAATCCTCTGTGTCTGATTTCACACTAAAATAGATTTTCCTCATGTGTTCACGAGGGCTGAGGGGAAAAAGTATCGTAATATTTTGTGTGGTGATATTGTATTAATACAACAACACCAAATATTAGCATTGTATTAAATAAATTAAAATACTATATGAATACTACAAATAAGAGCGCTCACCTCATACTGAGATTCTTCTTAACTCAGAGCAAACCAATGGCTCAGTCACACGAGTAAAGATGTAACTGCAACCTCATTGCATCTACAAAAACATTCTGAAAATAGCGACAAGAACAGGAAGAAGCAACGCTCAAATATGAAGCTAAAATTGAGGACTGTTTAATGGAGGCTGTCAAAAACTGTCTAAACAGAGGGATTAGAAACCACCCATCACATTCTTCAGTAATGAATCGTACTTTAATGCTGCTTAACTGTGTGGAACCTCGTATCAACCAAAGTGGCGAGTAGGTACTAAAACCTGCCGCCTAATGTAAAACTGTTCACTGATTGGTTTTGAGTTTGTATTAGTTCACGTGTATAGTTAAACTTTTTTTTTAGACATTCTGACCTGCATAAACTACAGTTTGGTTCACAAGAATAAGTCCTCATGGCTACCACTGGTCCTGTTCTGCTGTGTGATGAGCACTGAAGTAAACTGAGGTCTGCCCTCTGTGTTTCCCAGACTCACCCCACACAGACAGCCTTCTTGTCCAGCGTAGACCTCCACACGCACTGCTCCTACCAGATCATGCTGCCAGAGGCCATCGCTATAGTCTGCTCGCCTAAATTCAACGAGTGAGTTGGAGAACTCAGTGTCCTGTCTTTACAGACTATGGGATGGTTTTTTTTTTGTTTTTTTTTTGTCTTTTTCTGTGATCTAACTGTGTGTGTGTGTGTGTGTGTGTGTGTGTGTGTGTGTGTGTTTCAGAATTGGCTACTTCAGACTGACAGATCGGGGAACAGATGAGATTTCCACATGTAAACAGAAAGGGTTTCATCCTCACAGCAAAGAGCCACCTCTATTTACAGTAAGTATATCTGTGCTGTGAAGTCATAGATGCAGTGTTGTCGCAAATGGACAGAATTTGTATCGCTAAAGAAAACGATGCAATTTCTGGGGATATTGAAGTTGTATAGATGATTTAGGATTATAAAAACAAATTTAACTGCAAGTGGCACAAAAAAAGAAAAACACGCTGTTATTTTGAAAAATCTAACACTAAAGCATCCTATAATTAACTGGTGGCTTTTATTGAAAACATCTTCTGTGCATCCAGATTAATTTCTATAACTCCTATAACTGGAGTTACATTTTATTTTGAAAATCCCAAAGTGTTTAAACAGGATTATAATTTCCAGTAACTAACTGGAGTCTTTTATTTTTTGAAGGATTGTTAATAATGATGTAAAAATAATCTCATCTTGACAGACTGAGTGACTGAGCCTCACGACTTCCCCTGGAAACTTATTTTACTTGCCTCTAACCAGCCAGTTAGAACAAGGAAAAGTATTGGCCTCCCACCAAATCACTATTAAAGTGATTTCAGTGTCGCAGTAAAACCTCAAGTCTTACTAAAGCTGTAGTGGGATTGCATCATCATCATCTGCTGTTTGGTGGTCAGGAAACTGAGTCTTTTTCCTGTCTTGGCGTTCCAATAAAGTCAGCCATGTTTAACATTATTTGAAGTTTTCAAAGTCTGCGCTCTCTCCATGCTGTGCCCACATTCTGCCAGATCTTTTTTTTTATTTTTTAAAGCTCTTTTATCTTTATTTAGAACAAACTACTCCACACAAAACTGCAGGTGTGGCCAAAAGCTCCTTCCTTGTTTCTGCTCCAGTTTTTCTGCTTGTAAATTTCCACCATGTGCATGATGGGAAATAACCTCAAAAGGAATCCAACTGTAGTCTTGCAAAAAGTAAACATGTTTATAACGTATGACTAAAAATTCTCACATGCCTGGGTTTTTTTTTTACGTGCCAGGGTGGTATGGAGGTAGATGCAACACTCCAGAATAAAGATCTTGTTTCCCGCAGCTGTAGAGTACAGTTTATCTTCCCTACAGATACGTAGATGTACTGTGCACAGTTTTCTGTGGAAAGTCATATATGATTTTTGGCACGGGCAGGGCTTATTGCCAAAAAAGTGCAGATGAAGTGATGACCCAGGGTTCAGTGTAGCTTTTTCTTTCTTCCTTATGTGAGATATTTGGGTCACTTTTAAAAGGTTAGTTAACTCAAAGAGTACTCAAATCTACTCAATAGGAGGCGTTTTCTTATATTTACTGCAGTATCTCAGTCAGATTAAAGGTTCATAGAGAAAAATTAAACATCTTAAATAGATTTGATTATTACTTTTTCAATAAAATAACTTAAATGTTTTAATAGTTAACACATTTCTCTAACATGTGAAGAATCCCAGCATCCAAACAAGGAGGAGACACAAATCCAGCCTCAGGGAGTCACAAGCTTAGTGTCCTCACAATGGCCGTCCCAAAGGCGGATAGATGGGAGGGTTGCATCAGGAAAGCCATCCAGTTTTAACTCCGTACTAATCTGTGGGCTGGATAACTTTCATCAGATCGAACTACCTAAAGCTTCCTGAGAATTGCTTTTTTATTTATTTCATCAGTAATGAAAAACTGCATGTATAGAATCAAATCTGTTTAAAAAAACAAAAGCTTGAGAAACTGATTCTTTTTGTCCCAAAATAGAATTTAAAAGGATTTTTCCACAAGTTATTTGTGTGCAAACGTGTGATATTACAGCTTTATGAATGGCTCACTGTCCACATCGTTGGCCAACAGCATGCTAATTAATGTTAAGAGAGCGTAAACCAGGAAATAAATATTTCAAAAGTACTGTGCTATAATCACAAGGAGACGTATATCTGCCTCCACATGAAACGTCTGCTGCGATTCCCAGTCCAGCTCTTGTTTGGCTCTGCTTGGGGGGAGGAGGGATGGGAATGGGGTACGGTACTCTTCCTGGAGTACCGTACCCCAGAGTGGCTAACTGTTTGAGCATGTAACTGAAATGTGTTTCTCCTTTTTCAGCACGCCGGACATGTCACCATCACTGATGGCACCGTGTCCATGATGGATTTGCGGTGATCTCTTTCCTTTGTTTCACCAAAACACTCACAGACTGTTTCATCAAGCTGGGGGAAAAAAAACACTCATTTTTATTTTCAGGGCGGTTCTGAGCAGATGCTGGCCGCGAGTTTACCATAATTATGGACCTCGGTTGTTCTCAAAGAGAACAACGCTGCAAACGTTTTTCTTTTTATGTTTTTTGTTCTGTTAAGAAGATATTCCACATATTGTTGCACTTTCCAAACAAGCAACCAGCTGAAGGACTTGTTCTTGGGGCCCTTTGTTTCTGTCAGTGTGCGGTGTACTTCTTTCCTTTTGTCATTAATAAAGATGTTCGTTCATCAGTGAGAGACGCACGTCTGGTAACCCAAACCTTTCTTGCACCATCGTCACATTTTGGTTTCTGCCTGAAGGATAAAGTGCCAAGGATGAGAACATAAACTTGTTTTTGAGTTTTTCAGTCTGCAACATGAAGTCCAGTGTGGAGTATATAATTTATTCTTTGTTCTTTTAAATGAGTGATGAGAGAAGTGAAAGCAAGTTGTAACTCAGGTATGCAGGCGGTGCTTGTGTTGCTGCGCTGTATTCTATTTTTATACCCCATCACTCCAGATCATCCTCTACCGTTAAAGGTGTCTGTGTGAAGCTTAAAAATGTCCTTATTGTTTCTTGGATAAGGGTCGAGCTTTATCATGTGTTCATGCTTCAGAGGACAAGTGTGCAATCTGAATGTACCTGAATGCTCCACATTACAACATTTTACTAACCACCCGGCCCTGGATCATGCCTCTGTAACCAGTTTTGTTTGCTCCCTTCTCTTGTTAGAAGAGGTCAATGATTAGCCATAATTACGAATTAATTGCCAAGAAAAGAATAAACTTGTAGATGAATTTATCCTGTATTGTCTTGTTATGTTTGTACACTGAGAAATAATGTCAGAAATAAGAGATGCAGCTACACAGATTGGAAGAGGAAAAAGAAGATGAAGACAAATACGTGTCCAAAGCTCGGACGGGACGGTTCTGGACGATTCAACAGATTTGTAATGAAGGAAATTGATCATTTTACATAAGTGAGCCTGTAGTTTGCGAAAACGCAGCCAGTTTGGTAAGTTCAGTGATATGAAGGATTCCACTAAGAAGAACACAAAATAGTGGATCAAACTCGAGCAGACCCGTGAGGAACAAATAAAATGCTTTCCAAAAGTATACAGGGTAAGTGCAGGTTTTACACGCTGTTTTTTCTGGAAACAGACCGTCGGACAAATTAGGCAGCTGAAGGACAGTTTGTGTTTTTTATGTAAACATAAACTCTTCAGTTAGAAATTGAGGATTTTGTGGATAAATCAGTTTTAAATCTGGCGTGGAGGTCACCTTATATTCCACTTTATAAAGCTGAAAACGTGTCTGATCTGTGCTTTGTAGATAGTGTTACTGTGCCAAGTGCGTAAATGCACACATAGCTTTTGTTTGGCTCCAGGTTAAGATCATTTGACGTTTGACTCTATCTTCCTTGAATCAATCTACTGGCAAACAGTTACAGTGTGCGTGGACGCAGGCAGCGGAAGTTAGTAACAACTTGTCAGCCTATTAAAAATATTGATTAAAATGTTTTGTTTTTGTGACCCTGTCTGTTTGGCTTATGGCAGCTTGAATACACTCAAATGGATGATGATGATAATAATATAATATAATATAATATAATATAATAATAATATAATAATAATATAATAATAATATATAATAATATATAATTTATTTATAGGCGCCTTTAAGACCCTCAGGGTCACCTTACAATAACACAAGAACAATAGCAGCAATAAAATATAATAAACATGGCAAAATAAAATGCAGACATAAGGTAAAAAAAAAAAAAAAAGCAGCAAAAAATTGATTGGTGTTTTTATCATGTATGACTATGATTTATCACATAAAAATTATGATCAACTTGTTTTGTGTAACATTTCAAGTGCTCTTATGAGCCCCAGTAGATGCTTTCTCTGCTCAACCGTAAATTCTGCTAAGTGTGTGTGCTTTGCAGTCCCCAAAAGTAAAAGAGATGAACTGCAGGCTCACAGAATGAATGAGAAAACAGTTTTTCAACTGTGACATAAAAAGACATAAAACACAAAATTGTTGATTTCAAAAATACAGTATGATACAGTATGTCTACAGTATGAATTTGGAACTCCAAATTAGGCTGTGGTTGTCACTCTTTCATTTTATTTCAATGGTGGTAAAACAAACAAACAAACAAACACTGTTTTTACATATTTCATAAAAATCCTACAATTTATCTCTACAGAGAGTCACAATACTCTATTTCTGACCGAACTACATGATTGTGTATAGCTCCTTATTTAATTGTTTCAATTCAATGCTTAAAATGTCTTTACCGGACTGTCGATAGGGGGCAGCAGAGTGCAGCTGTTACATACAGTGTGCAGTTAATCACGACGACGACAAAGAACGTAAACAGGAAGATAGGAAAGGCACACAGTGGTTATTGCGTGTTATTGTCTTAATATTTTATTTTGTGACTGAGGATATTTCTCCAGACCTGCAAAATCAGTCAAAATGGGGAAGCGACAGCACCAGAAAGACAAAATGTAAGCGTGAGCATCAAACAGCTCTGAAACGGGCTTGTTTGGCCACCGTTAGCACTTAAGAAGCTAGTAGCAAGCTAACCCACATTAGCGTATTGAGTGTTGCGTTACTAACAGTTTAAAGTGTTATCGTTAAAGTTGTATCGTTGCCTTTGTTGTCTCACCTGTGTTTTGTTTAACCCTTCAGGTACATCACATGTACAGAGTACACGAACTTTTATGGAGGGAAACGAGCAGGTGAGCTGATTTTCAGACTAACTGGTTAAAACCAGCGTCTGTGGAGACACTGTTCATGTTATTTATTTATTTTTGTCTTTGATATAAGTTTATGCAAGTTTTTGCAGCGTGCGTTCAGATTAGCCCACTAAGCTTTAACACAGGCGTGTTCAGAAGGGTTTCGCCTTTAAGGAAAATCAATATTATATGCTGTGTGCTGTTTTGGGGGCTTTAGTTTGTTTAGCTGCTTGAAATCATGTTCCTGAATTAATATTTTTTTTTATCATTGAGTCATATTTAATTGCACGGATTACAATATCTATAGTTAGTCGTTATAAGTAATGTTATAATTGTTAAGTTTGGCTAAAGTACTGTAAATGAACCAGAGCCTCTGAAGGTAAAAAGTGCTGAGGGCTGCTGTACTTGATCGGGGGTTTGTCAGTGGTTTTTAGTCCTTAAAAATGAAACTGATTTTTACTTGTCTTACATTCTCTTTGTGTATTTACTTTCCAGAAATCCCACAAGGAAACTTCAGACGGCTTCCCTTCGACCACTGCAGGTAACAGGAGACTCGTTTATTATGAGAAGAGGCACCTTAGAAAGCGACAAAAGAGTAAAATGATAGAGGAAAAGATAAGGATGGTGGTGAAGCCTGCTGTGATGTGTTTAAAGTGTTATAGTTTGGAGATGGTGGCACTGACAAAAAGAGAGGAGGCAAAGCTGAAGATGCTAGACTGTTTTAACTAGGGGGTGAGCAGGATTTGACAGGATTAGAAATGAACACATCAGGTTAAGTGATTTGGAGACAAAGGTAGAGAGGCAAGGCTGAGATGGAGATGATTTTAAAGAAAGAGCTGTCAGGGAGAAGGAAAAGAGGAAGACCATAGAGATGTTTTCTGGATGTAGTGAAGAAGGGCATGCATGTGTGACAGAGCAGGATGATAGAGAGAGGGTAAGATGGAGTCAGATGATCATTGTGGAGACCCCTAAAGGGAGCAGCCGAAAGAAGAACATGATGATGACGAAGAAGAAGAGGCACTCTAGAAAAAAAAATTGCCAGCCAACCCATTTCTAGATTTCTGCAAATTATAAAGAGCATCTTATAATATTAAAAGAAGGATGTTTTATTATGCAGTTGTTTGGTCCACTTGGGAACAAATTGTTCTCTTAGTACTGGCAGGTGACTTATTAGGAAGGGAAGGAAAATTGAACTAATTTTAAACCCCATATATAGAATCAAATCCTGCTATGTTCAGAAACTGCTTTTTCTTGTTTGTTTGTTTTTAAGGTACGTCATAGCTTTGTTCCCATCAGTTCATACTGACAGAGTATGACCAGGTCCCCTGACAAACATCTGGTTGGGCAGTTTTTAGCTCTTGTTCCCCAAGTTGCAGCTGGAAATGTTTAAACTCAAACTCTGTTCTCCATCCCAACATTTGCACGAGTCACTTATTTCTTTTACCTTATTTGATTAGTAATTTTTTCCCTATTGTACTGTTTAGATTTTTATTTATCATTACATAATTTTATTTTTATTCACTGATTGGTGCTTTTATATTGGTGGATATTGTACTTTACAGCATATTTTATCTAACCTTACTTTTTAAACATTTTAAGTTAATTGAATTTTTCCTAATTTAATTTGAATTCCTTATGCTAGGAATGTTTTTCCGTATGTTATTTGCTTTGCTTTGTTAACTCTTGTTATGTCTTTTTATTGTTTTGTTGTCATCTGTGAATAATTTTGAGCTGTACTGATCTGCCTGAAAGATGCTATACAGACAAACTTTGGTTAATTGATGAGCTGAAGTGAGTTTGACACTTGTGCTGTGACATGTTTCAGCTTGTCCCTTCAGCCATTTGAGTATCCTGTCTGCACTGAGGAGGGAGTTGTCTTCGACCTGCTGTGAGTAAATGATGTCTGATGCCTTTAAGTGTTCACATAACACCCTCAGTAGCCAGGCAGGTCTTGGAAGAAGATATTGGAAGAAGCTCTGAGTGTGTACTGTGAGGCAACATTAATGGACAGTTTTCAGTGTATTTAACCCCGGCTGGATTAGAACATATGCTGAACACATAACCTCCTCCTGTATGTTCAGAGTTTTGGTTTAAAATCATCCAGTAGTGATTCTTTTCCTGATGACATGCTCTAAGCATGATAAATTATATAGTCTATGCTGAAAGAATAGATATTATATATGCAGTTTCATCGGCTATATCTTATTTCTGCCACTTGATGAAGCTGTACAGAAAAGTTGCAGAAGTGCAAACTTTATGCGTCACGTTTCAGTCATTAAGTTGTTGCAGTAAAAATATGTTTTTATGTTTGGTCCTGATTTGCTTCCAACTCTGTTTCTGGGTTTTATCAAGCCAGCTAACACAAAGGAAGCTTGGATATGTCACACTTGCCTTAATTCTGTTAAATAAAACCAAACAAATATCAGTTTTGTTTCAGTTTTGGCTTTTAAAGGTGATTTTTCCTTTTCTTTTTTTGATGATTTATCTGGTGTGTGACTTGACATCTCACTTGGCATAAATAATTTTGCACAACATGATGTATCTCTTACATATTTTTGCATCTCCTTTCTTGCTTTTAGCATAACCTAAAAAATTATTTCCTGTGTACTTCCTGTTTTTAGGAGCATTGTTCCGTGGATTAAGAAGTATGGTACAAACCCGATCTCTGGAGAGGTGAGGAGACAACGATTCCTTCATGATCTAACTGCTCCATAAGCTGCTCTCATTTACAGAAATTGTGGTTTTAATCATCCAACGCAAAAAGAAATAAACACAATTTTCTATAAAAACATGACCTCAAATATTAGCCGAGCAAGCCAATTATAAAAGCTGAAGGTGGAATTCAATAGCTTAGGGTCGGGTTAGCTTGACCTTGAGCTGTTTATAAATTTTAAATTCAGAAGAATATCAAGTTTTTACCGTGACCCTGCATGTCAAACATGTTATTTACTGCTAGCGGTCACTGTCTTACAATGATAAGAATAATATTTAGGGTAAGGCTGTGTATAACATGTTACTATCATCTTTATAAGCAGTTTAGCTCCTCTTTCATATTCAAGCTTTTATTATAAGTAAGAGAAAGTGCTGCTCACAAATACAGTGTTAATGCCAGACATTTTGTTTAAAGTTAATGAGTATACTTATCAGTCATGAATATATACAGCACATCTTGATGCATTCTCAATCATGCAGGGAAGTAAATCTCCAAAAGTTGATTCTGTTCATCAGGATGCAGCGTTTTCAGTGGGAGAAACGTTTCGTCACTCATCCAGGTGACTTCTTCAGTCTCAGCTGACTGCAGGTTTCAACCTTATAAACAGTACATTTGCATAATGACTGAAACCAGCCCACTGAAGGAACAATGGGCTGTGAGGTCAGTTCCTTGATCATTAATATGCAAATTCTCATGACCATTGATCAACAACCACTGAACAAAGCCCACTGATCAATGGCCATGAGTACCGTTCACAGAGAGTTGGGGAATGGCTGCAATCACAGCATTGTAAGATGGCAAAAGATGTACCCTTAGGCCCCCTCCTCGATTCAGAGTCTTTCCCTTTTCACATAGAAGAAGTCACTTGGATGACTGATGATACATTTCTCCCACTGAAAACGCTACGTCCTGATGAACAGAATCAACTTTGGGGATTTACTTACCTGGATGATTGAGCATGCATCATGAAGCACATCTCTACAATTTCCCCCATGTCACAGCTGGAAACTAATCTCTGTAAGATGATCCATTTGTGGTTGTACTTGTAGCGCAAGCACTGTTGTACAGTTTGAGAAGCAAATTTGTTCTTTTCCTCCACAGAAACTGGAAGCAAAGTCCCTCATCAAACTTAACTTAGCCAAGAACAATGATGGTAAATATGCTTACGCTTTGATGCACCTGAGGCACAACAAAATGAATGTAGAAGAAATTTAATGCTGTCATTAGCCCAGTTTGCCAGGTCATAGTCACTGAAATCCTGCAGGCTTTAGTTTTCTTTTAAATCCACACTTTTCTTACTGCTTTGCTTTGTGTGAGGGGAACCTTAAAAAAGAAAGCTTGACTTAAAAGGGGTTGGAGGAATAAAAATCCAAAAAAGCAAGTGAGGGGAGAAGATGTGATATAATTCAGCAGAGGATTGCATGAGGTACTCGTTGACTTCTTGAGTGGATTCAGCCCTGGCAGCAGATTGGACTCTGCTGCTCAGCCTGCTGCTCTCTCACTTTTTTTCTTTGCTTCGTTTTGTTCCAGGAAAGTATCACTGCCCTGTTCTGTACAACGTCTTCACAAATAATTCTCACATTGTTGCCAACAAGGTCACCGGGAATGTGTTTTCTTATGAGGTCAGTGAACTCGTGCTCTTGCTGCATTGATCCTCACGATGATGCTTTTCAGACAGAAATCGATGTCTAAAATTACGCACATGGAGAAAGAGATGATATTGATTTTGGTCTTGGTGTGATACAGTGCAGATGCTCAGCCCACATGGTCTCACAAGATGCTGCCTTACATCACACAGAATTAGCTGTGTGCAAAAAATCTCTCTCCAAACAAAAAACAGTGTTGTTCTGTTTATTTTTACAGATGAATTCCACAAAGTGTTGTTCATTCAGTTGTAGTAATACTAAGCTTGTGTTAAACTTAAAGGAAACACATATAATTTAATTTTACCTGCTGCCCACGTTTGTTTTCCTTATGACCAACAGAGGCTTTTCTTTCTAATATTTCTGTTTTCATGCAGGCAGTTGAGCAGTTAAACATTAAGACCAAAAGTTTTAAAGATCTGCTCACAGATGAACCCTTCACAAGAAAAGATATTATAACTCTTCAGGTGAGATGTAGTTTCACGATTTTTATCCACCTACACAATGAAAGAGTACTTTTATTTGAGGAACAGAGACGTTGTTTTCTCTTCTTAGGACCCCACAAACCTGGATAAGTTCAACGTCTCCAACTTTTTCCATGTCAAGAACGACCTGAAAGTGTTGGACCCAGGTGAGCTATCAGTATTTTTCTGGTGATGGGTAATTCTCGCATTATATAAATGTGCTATGGTAAAATCATCCGTTTTCTCTTGCTCTTTCTGGCATGTTTCAGATGAGGAAAAGGCTAAGCAGGACCCAGCATACCATCTGAAGACCACCAATCTGGAGACGAGGGAGACTTTAGCGGAGCTTTATAAAGAATACAAAGGGGATGAACTTCTGGCTTCCACCATGAAGGAGCCGCAGGCCAAGAAGACGGACAAATTAAATGCTGTAAGAAAACCATCCTCACTATGATCCTTAAAGCCACTTTATAGCTCCTGGTTTCATCATTGCAAGGCTCCATGCGCAGCAATGCCTTTGTGACCATAGAATAGAATAGAATAGAATAGAATAGAAGAGCCCTTTATTGTCATTCTACATGTACAACGAAATGATGGGTGCTCCACAACAACTGTGCAGGAGTTAAATATAAATAATAAGACAACAGAATAAATAACAGACAGGAGCAAATATAAACTAGAGAAAGGCAAACACTGGAGGCCAAAGTGTTTGGAAGCAGTGCAAAGGACTTGGTCTGAGTAAGAGTCCGTGTGTGAGTGGCCTGAGTGATGAGGGCTATTCAGACCATGGCTCAGATTGGTGAGGTGGTGGGTACAAGGTGTCACCTATGTTGGCTCTAGTTTTCCTGAGACAGGAGGATCTGACGATGGTCTCGGAGCAGCAGAGGGCAGCCAGTGATGTTGGGGGCGGTGTTAATTACTCTCTGTTAGCCTTCCTGTTCTCAGTCGTGACCCTTGCGTACCAAACACCCAGGTAGGAGGAGCACACGCTCTCTAATGAGGAGCAGTAGAAGGCCAGCAGCAGCTTCTGGTCCAGGTTCTTCTTCCTCAGGACACGAGGAAGTGCAGCTGCTGCTGGGCCTTCTTTACCAGGGCGATGGTGTTGTGGTGGTGAGATCAGTGGACATGTGGATGCCCAGAAACCTGAAGGTGGAGATTCCAACCCTTCAAGATGGGTGAAGGGTGTTACTGCCATCTCTTTTATAAATGCCGACACACTAATTTATCTGCAATATTTAATACCAGTTAATATATTGGTCAGTCTCTAATTCAACGCCTTCACCTTTTGGGTGGACTTAGACATCTCATCTGCTGCTGTTATCTGCAGCTGTCTGTGTCCACAGCAGAGTTTAATCGCTAACTTAAGGTGATGTAGAGTCAAATGCCTGAAAAACCAAGTTGCTAGAAGTGACTTTAGTTAATAAGATTAGATAATATATTTGGACAGCAGTCTCATAGTAAGAGGGTCTTGGGTTGCTGGATGTTCTCTCTTTGCTTACATAGGTTTTCTCAGAAACTCTGGTTTCTCCCACCTTTGGAAAAACTCACTGCTGTTTTTAAACCTTTGAGCTTCTCATCTTGCTGCGTTTGGTTACTTGATTAGTAAACACCATCTTATTTGCTATGAGCAATGAATTAGTCTTATAGGGATCTTTGGCCAATATGATGCTGAATCACAAAGACTCATAAATGGTTATTAAGAATATAAATAATAATTTAAAAACTGTCCAGGCTCGGGTGTCCAAGCTTCTAAGCTGCTGAACGAAAAGTCCCAACATTTAGACCAGGTGATGGAAACTGAGCCACGTGCAGAAGTATTTAGACAAGGATGCACTTTTCCTCCGTTTTGCCGACACGGCACCACACTGGATTTGAAGTGAAGCCGACAGGATGTGACCTGAACCTGTTTCACTAAACTGTTACATTATTTTATGTCATATTTCTTTACTTTTGGACAAGCTCAAAACTAGTAATGAAGCTGACAGTTAATCAAATGTCATTGCTGAGAACTAATCTAACATAATTTAGGAGATTTTTCAGTTATTTAGTCACGTCACTGCAGCAGGTTTAAGAGAGCCTTCTGAACCAGGTGAAGATGTGCTAGTTTGACTTTGTCCACAGGAGGGAGCCAAATATTAGAAAATATATTCACAGTATTGTGGATGAGAAAACAAAAACAAACACCAGATAAAGCCCAGCTGTATCCAGGAACAGAAACAACAAAGAATAATATATATTTACCGTAATCTAAGGGAGATTGATGGATAATATTTTGCATGTAAAATATTGTTGATAAAAAATAACATCAGTGTCAGAACCAGAGAGAGTAAAATGTAGAGCATGTTTATATCCATTTGAAAACTCAACATATACATAATGTAACCTTCCTCCAGGCCTGCTCTCAGTCATCATACCTCTGGGGAACACTCGCACACACAGACCGATGTGTAACAAAGGAGGTCACTGGCGGTGACGTTACCGCCGTGACTGTTCCCTTGAATTACTGGAAGGATGACGGCTGATTCAATTTGAGCCGCAGCTACACCTTCTTTCTTATCAGCTCTCCTTTGATGCTGCGCCGTGCCTCATTTTTACAGCACAGCTCATCCTTGGTCGCTCTCTGTGTCGAGTTCATAGTGACGCTTTGACAGCATCTGAGAGAAGAGGCAATATAGGTCAGACAGAGCGTGCAAGGTGAAGTCTGCACTTTCATGCGCCTTCACAAGAACTGGAGCAGAAGAATGCTAAGCGGGGACTGAAGAACAGACTTTTAGCTTTTGAAATCCATTTTCACTTCTCTGCTTTAATCTTCAGAGTTGTTATTCTTTCACTTGAATAACTCTAGCTGCCTTATCACATGTTTCTGGTATTGTTAGGTGTATATTACGATCCAACAATTGCTTTCTACTATAATTTAAGCTCAGATAACTTCTCTGGTGCTCCGTAATTATAACGTGATAGAAATCTTTCTGTTCTCGGCTCTTAATCATGCGGAGCCTGAAAAAGCTCACACGCCCTTTAGAGCAAACGAGGGGGCCATTCGAGAATGAAGCTGGAAAGATATGACGAGTGGAGAAGACGCTTCCTCAACTGGTGGATGAACCTTCAGGCCTTTTTAATGAGGAAATATCTGCCCTGGCTGCCTCTGAGCTCCAGGGATTATTTCACAGTAGAGAAAAATGTACAATAATGAGAGAAAGTGATGAGGTTTTTTTAAGTAGGTAATAATTACATTGTAAAATTTTACATATTTTCCCTGCATCTAGAATAATACAAAGACACTAAAGCAGCACAGAAGCTTGAGATCCACATACTGGCTTTTTTTCCATACCTGTGCCCCTCCCTTGGGACTTAAAGCAGGTCATCCTGAATCAGTAGGTCAGTGGTTCATTCCCCAGCTCCTCCAGCCTGCATATCCAAGTGTCCTGGGGGAAAATACTGAACCCCAGATTATTCTGCCACCATTGATGTGACTACTAAAAGGCTGTTCTTGCACATTTGTTGCACTTCTGATGTTCTATATAATTCTCAACAGATGGCATTAAACAGCCTTGAACCTGCCAGCTTCAGTCCTGTCAGATTATACCAGTTTATGTTTATATGAGAATAGTGCAAATACTGCATAGTACAGGTGACATGTCAGCAGCCTCATGTGTCCTGCCTCCTGCTAGCTCTGCTCAGGTGACTTAAAAACAAAGAAAAGTAGTAGTTTTTCCTGGTGTGTGCTACGTGTTTTGGATATCACGACTTTAATCAAGAGTTGTGCAAAGTTTATGTGTAAGAATGACTTATGAGTGTGTCCAGTGGTCAATAAGACTAGAAAAGTTATTTAATGCTGTTACGACCCGGCTCAACAGAATCATAGTCTAGGAGTATGATTCTTGCTTGGGGTGTGAGACGTCCCGGTTTCATATCCCGGACGAGCCCCCGGTTTCATATCCCGGACGAGCCCCCGGTTTCATATCCCGGACGAGCCCCCGGTTTCATATCCCGGACGAGCCCCCGGTTTCATATCCCGGACGAGCCCCCGGTTATGTTGCGAAACGGCTCAAAAGCTGCAACATAAATATGGAGAGTAACACCAGAATTTCAACTAGAAGAGGTTTTATTTTCAACTATGTAACAAGTTAGCTAAAATAGCTGTTACCACTAAGACGAAGGCTAGTGTGTCTACATGAAAGCCTGCCTCGGGTATGCCTTTATCCACACCTGACTAGATGTGGTCAATTAGCAACAGCTGAACACTCTTGCACTGCCACTGCAAAGAGATTAGGGGCTGCAGAGGGGCGTAACAAGTGCCACATGATAAAGATGCTAACAACACCCCCAGAATTTAGCATTAAGTAAACCTCTTGTCTTAATCATATTTATATTCAGCATCCTTTTGAGCTCTATTGACATATGACAGATCGGCATGACTTTTTAAACTTTTATCTTGTTCTTTTTTCCCCCCTCAGGCTCATTACTCCACAGGAAGAGTTTCTGCCTCGTTCACATCCACGGCTATGACTCCTGCCACAACACACGAAGCAGGCAAGTGAACACATCACACACACAAAGCCTCCACAGAGTCCCCGTAAAAACAAATGTTTGGCTCATCTTCAACCTGCATTCATTCAGGGACGACTGGCTGCCCATGTGTGCTCTTTTTATTTATTTATTTATTTTAAAAAGGAAAGTGCAGCTTCACGCTCACACGGTTTAAATGCAGCTGCAAGTGGGAGCTGCTTATTTCGACTGTCGTTTTCTTCTCCTGTCAGCCGCTGAGCTGCTTCATGAAAGAGATTTGCTGTTATGCAACTGTATAGTAGGTTCAGCACACTTCAGAAAAGGAGGACAATGTTTGGATTTAGTGACCTAGTTCAAGTTTCTGAGAAGGGATGAAATGGCTTGAAATATATTTATACAGAGCTCTTTATTTAGCGAAATACAAGAAGGGATTTGTATTTATTTTTTTAAACCAGTGTTTCTAGTGAAAAGCTAAACGCTGATGTTTAAAAACGGCTTTTTGATCTGAAGATTGTCAACAGGAGAAAAACACTCAGGCATAAATCTACATAACAGCTTTCCCTGCAGACGCATGCAGACTCTTTAAAGGTCAGAGATCTCACCTGTGCCAACATCAAGCTGAGACTCACAAAACAATCAATGAACTCTTAAGATTGTTTTTCAGAATAACTGTTCCCGCTTGACGTGCCAGCTATAAATGTGAAATATTTTCATCATATGCACGTCAACTAAATTTATATTTAAACGTGTTTTACAGACGCTATTGCAGACGACACTGTGCGTTACCAGTATGTGAAGAAAAAGGGATACGTACGCCTGCATACAAACAAGGGAGACCTGAATCTTGAGTTGCACTGTGATAAGGTAAGAACGCTTGTATTTACGCATGAACAGTAGGAATAATTTGGATGGTAATTGCTAATCGATAAGGTGGAAATAATTATAATAATCTGTGTTATACAATGAATAGATTTCAGCCGTTTAGCGTCGTACGTTTATTTTGAAAAGACAAGAAACTGAGGAGAAAGTGTGCAATTCAGCAGGTTTTACTGTTAGTATAGTAACAGTCCTCATTGATGTTTTCTTATGATCATTGCAGGACAGAACTAGAAAATAAAAGCTCATTAAAATTTGTAGGGTAAGTCGGGGGTTTCAGTTCTTAGCAGTTAGCACAGGAAGGACTGTGGGAAAATAAAAATATATAACTTTTTGTTTTTGCGGTGCCAGCTAGGTCTCTGCAGGCATTGAGATTTTGTGAGTTGTTTTTATCTCTGTATAAAATCTGGACGTAGCTCTCAGGTGGGAGAAATGAAGCAAATGCAGAAGTGCCGTAAGCACAAGAACAAATGGGTGAGTGACATGTGGGCGTAAGAAGGTGGGACTGGACATGTTTTCACTTCTTAGCTGTCAGAATAACGTATAATAAGGTGTGTAGAGTATGCACACACGTCAAGTTTGCAGTTTTTGTCGAACATGTTCCAAAGAAGTGAACATTTTTTTTGACAGTTATTAAGAGACTAACCAGGAATCAAAGTTTAAGCTTTCAGCTTCTTGTCATAACATTTTAAAAACCACCGGCTTAAATGGAGGCTGGCCATAAACAGATGTTCATTGAGACAATGGACCAAACCACTGCATTAGGCTACATGAAAACAATGTGGAACCTGAAAGGAGCAGATGGCTTCACTTGGATATTAGCAATCCTAACTGCCAAAACGAATAGTTTTACAAGTGCAGCCTGTGAGGCTCTGATTCAGGTGACAGGGTGATTTCATTCTCCGCTGTAAGGTTTTCAAATGAAGTTTTTCCTGGTGCATGTGTTTAAATAAATAGCTTTTAGGATGACTCACCTGAAACTGTGAAAATAGACAGTGTCCCCACCTCACACTTTGCCAAACTTGTGTCTTGGCAAAGTGTTCACCCTTCTAAGCTTAGACGTGGGGGGCTCCTGAGAGCCAGCGTGAACTCCAGGAACATATTTCTTCCCTGGTAACCGAGCGCCTCGTGCGTCTGGTTTTCATTGGCTTCTGAGCTGTCGAATCAGAATAATGAAGGGAAAGTTGCAGCAGTTAGACAAACCTGCCCTCTGTGCCCCACATCCTCCTCCACCCCGCCTTCCTCCCCAGTGGTTTCCTCACAAGATCGCAGCTCTATTCGTAGCCTGCTGTTTATGAATTAATAAGAGCTGCTTCACTGTCACATTCAGTCACACAGACCCAGATCCCACCTCCATGTAAGGTTTGCTCACTCAGCCTGCCCAACCCTCGCTGTCCGCAAGGGGGTGGATTTTTGTAATTGTCCGACGGAGCCTGCGCTTCAGTCGCCCATGATATCAAAGCTTTATTATATTCAAAAACACCTTTGAAAATGTAAAGTCAGATATTTTTGTCTTTGAGTGTGAGTTTAAAGTTAAACAAGACGCACAAACAATGATGACTATTTATTCTAGTGAAGTGGATTATGTGGGACCTATAAAATCTCAGCTGCAGACAAGTAAATGTCTGCAGCTAAAATGTAAATGAATTGAGTAATTTTAATGGATTTATGCTCCTCCGCTCTTTCACATTACTGCCTGATTGCATGGCAGCGTGAGCGAGTCTGTAAACACGTGTGAATCAGGACATTTTCTACTTTTCCTTCTTGTCTGCGTCACCAAATGTTTCCATGCTGACACCAGCTGATTGTTGACAATTTTAGGTACCTAGGCATGTTTCTAAATTGAATTGCATTTTAGAGACTCGCAAAGTAACGCAAAAGCATGCACGCTAAATTAACCATTATTACAGAGCAGCAACAGCGAGAGGGAGAGGACTTGCAGACGTGTCTCTGACGCAGGAGACTGGTTAATAATCAAAGTTAAAGCACTGGGGGAAGAAGGAGGCTTTTATATTGATTTGTTATGTATTTATTCATAGAGGTGGTAGTAATCTGTTGAACCAGACAGCTTGTCCTTAGACAACTATTTTAAGACGTCCTTTTCAATTCCAAAAATCAGTTTTATATCCAAAAATATAGAAATAAATTACTTTGTGTGTGTGTGTGTGTGTGTGTACTTAGTGGTTTAAAACAATAAGCCTCTTTGTACCAGAGTGCTTGGAAAATCTGGGATTTATGTTAGAGGGAAAAGGAGCCAGAGAGTTGATCACCCCCAGCAAAATCAAGATGTATGTGGAAATAAGACCAGCAGAGAGCTGTTAAAATAAAGAGGTTTAAACGGAGTATTTTATAAATCTGGGGAAACCACCAACCGTTGTTGCCGGGCCGGGGGTGTGTGTTTCTCTCGCACGAACACTCAGAGAGGTGTTCCTCCAGGCTGTTGACATTAATAACGGTAGACCTGACCGGCGTCATAGTCAAAGCCACGCCTTCTGCTCGGGGCTGTGTCGCCGCCTCGTTTCACAGACTACCAGTCAGTCAAAATTAGCGCCTGACGCTTGGTGTTTTGTAATGATTTACAAGACGTCTAAAAGTTTCATAACCCAGGAAGCACCTTCAATGAACCATTTTATTTTTCAACATTTAAATCGCTCTGTTGTAGATGTGAACTAAGCCTGCCTTCTCGCTACGAGCCCTACTTCATGACAGACTTATGGGTACAACAAACATTTTGTAGCAGGTCAGGCAGAGCTGAAAATGTGCCACTCAGTTTGTTTATGTGAATGTAAAACTTCACGCTGACAGTAACTGCTGCATGAAAGCTGAAATACAGCCAGTTCAGTGTTTTCTGAAGCTCCAATAAGAGAAGTCAAATATTCACATGGAGGATGGAGTGAAAGTACACTTAGCTCCATAAGTACTTTTTTTTTTTAACCATGCATAAAAACGGCTGCAGTTCCTGAACAGGAAGAGCAATATTTTTGTTAAACACGTCAAAATAAAGCTGAACTTCAGAACAAACATTGTGTCATTGTCCAAAAGTACTATCATGAACTTGAAAAATGCTAACAGGTTATGCAATTATGTATATGTGTGGGAAAGAAAACATATATTGGTATATGACACTAGTTTGACACAGTGGGCACTTTTTGACTGTTCGTGCTGGCACTTATCAAATGAGTGGCGATAAAATGAAAAGTATTGATCTTGCAGTGAAGAAGAAAATCACAAAGCTAAGCACCTGCGTTATTTTTCCTCAAGGTTCCCAAAGCGGGCGAGAATTTCGTCCGTCTGTGCAAAAAGGGCTACTACGATGGAACGATCTTCCACAGGTCCATCCGGAATTTCATGGTAAGGAAATAATACCTGCTTAAAACACCTTCCTGCTTTTACCTTCCTCCACTAAAGCCACCAATTAATGCGTGTCTGGATTGAGCTTTGAGACCTTTCTCTGTGATTCACAAGTTCCTTTCACAGATTTTTAAATCAATGCAACTTTTTATTTCGAAATTATGGTCTATGCTCGGCCTGCTGCCTTTTAACTGAAATGTGGAGGATTTATATTGGCTTAAACAGTGATTAGAGTTCACATTATGAAGAAGTCAGGATGACCTGAATATATCTGGGTACATCCTCCACCCCTGAATAATTAGAATCTGTGTTTTATTACATTGGTTTTTGTTGTAATCATGATAGACTTTATTTGCGTCTCTTCAGCTTAAGCTTTAAACACAGACCGAGAATATGAGGCGGCAAGTCTGATCAGCCGTCATCTGTGTATTTCAGAACTGCTGCTTCCATAATTAAAGTGGCTCTGAGTGGACATCTGGTCTCAAGAGGACCGTTACCTTTTTCATTCTGTCCTGTGGCGTTCATTCACACTGGCAAGCTGTGAATTGTTTATACGTAATTACACTGCCACTAGCGCCTTCAGCTTATCCTCCGCAGCCCAAAAGGAGAGGAGGCCTCACAGAGAATCATTTCATAGCAACAAACACTTTAAAATCTGTGGTAGTGGCAGTAAAAGCACTGTCACTATAAAGCAGGACCTGTGAATCGCTGAACATCCAGAGGTGGTTTTACTTTGAAACATGAGAGGCACAGACGTGTTGAACATCAACATGATGCAGCCGTCTAATAATTCAGGTTTAATATTAATTGAATAATATGTATACTTATTAACTGTATTAATGGGGAAGCATTACAAGCATTGCTTTTTGTCGTCTTTTGCACCTTTTTAAAGCTCTAACATGGGAGACCAGTACACTCGAGACGGTGCAGTGTTTGTTTGATTCCACCTTCATGCCACGAGAGATCTTTTGCATTAAAAAAACTTTATTATTATTTGTGTTGCACTATTCAACGAACAGTAAAACAGATTCTAGTGAAAAATAAAACAGTTAAAACAGCAGCAACAAAAGAGCCAATCAGCAGTAAGGAGGAATGAGAGAGGGGGAAGCAGGTTAACAAGGGTGGCAGAAAAAGCATAACTGCACGGCTGGCACACTGGGGCGTGCATAGCATAAACCGTACCTAAAACAATATCCTGTTTCCACAAATTCTGTTTGAGCAAACATGCTTCTGCTCTTTGTCTTCTCCCTTTCCCTGCAGCCGTTCTTTTCTTCTCTGTCCCTGGCTCCTTTTTAGAACATGGCTTCAAAGGCAACAGTGCAAAATGCAGAATAATCAGCTGCCTGTGCTGTTAGAAGAAAGTCCAAAAACAGTTGATTCTGTTCATCTGATCACCATTGATCGGTGGTTGTTGATCAATGGTCATGACAATTTACATATTAATGATCAAGGAACTGACCTCGCGGCCCGTTGTTCTTTCAGTGCTAGTTTTAGTCATAAAGTTTATAATGCTGGAGAAACCTGCAGTCACCTGAGACCGACAGCATCACCTGGATGATGATGAAACGTTTCTCCCACTGAGAACATCCAGATGAACAGAATCCACTTTTTGGGGATTTCTTTACCTGGATGGTCGAGCATGCATCAAGACGTTAGAAGTGTTTTCTGCATGGAAGCACAGGAGGCCCACTCAACAAAACTGTGCTCCACGGTGATGCTGGTGGTCAAAAGTTCAGAAAGCTCTTTAAACAAGAACACTAAAGAAATGCAGAGAACTGTAGAAGCACTCATAGGAACACCGGGCAAGTTTACAATGAACAATAGGGGCCAGTATCCTGGAAAGCTTTGAGTCAGGCTTCTAACAGGGAAACGTGACCCCAGGTTGGGTGTTTGGCAAGAAGGGAAACTTTAGTTTTGTCAATTGTGTCGTTTATCGCATGTTTAAAAACTGATGAAACATCCAGAAGCCTCCCATCCAAAAGATAATCAATTTACAGTCACATTTGGGGAAGAAAAACACTTAAAAACGATGTATCATTTGTTCCTGTATTGCAGAACAAAACCCGCATTTAGTTTTTCAGTGTGCAGCAGAGGAAGCTGAGGTCACCCAAAGGTCATTTTTTCTTTTCTTTTTTCCAGATTCAAGGAGGAGACCCGACTGGCACAGGCACAGGTAAGATTAGCACTGCACTTAAACTACATTTTGAATTCATTTGAGTGGTTGAATCATTAATAGTCCCTTTTTGGAAGCTTTGCGCAAATACTGCAAGTCAAGAGTGTTACTAAATACGGGAGTACATGCGTACAAAGCAACAGAGATGATGTGGATAGAGGCGGCTGAGGGTAGAGTGCTGAATGGGGCTGTGGTGAAACACCAGTCATCTAGCATATGCTGTAATTTTCCTGCTTTTACAACCACTTTAAAAGCAAAAGTGTAATTGACTGCTAGGCCACATGTAGTTAATTTCCTGCCTTCGTGTCGTCGGAGCCGATGTGAGAGTTTGCAGCACAAAGTGAGCTTTGTGTCTGTGGGCGTCTCTGAACTCTATGCAAAACACATCCAGCATGACAGATTTATAGAGGTGCAGAATTTCTGGCCTGTGGGCAAAATGTTCCTCGTCACCTGGACTGAACAGTGTGTGCACACAACTCCTTAGCAGACCTTCAACCGGACTTAAAGGAGGGATTCTCTGCAGTGCTTAAAGAGGCCGTTCATCCAGAATCAAACTGGTGTGTTTTTCCCACTGGCTTGTAGAGCTGTTTATCTTTATAGATAGATTTATTATCAGTGGGTCAGTTTTGGAGATATTGGCTCTAGAGGTGGGTATGCGTAGATTCATGTGAAATATTTTCGTTTTCTCACAGCTGTACGAGTATGTAAGGCCAAACTGCTACTGACTCACTTCCCTTTCTCAGGATTTTGTTATTGTCTGCTAAAGATATCACCCCCCTAATGAGGAAGAGGGCAAACGTTGCCTCTGTCTCTTGCTCTCGCCCGGTCTGTATGCCTTTAATCCTTTGAAAGGCTTTGAAATTTTTAAAAAAGAGCATTTAAAATTAAAAGGTTCAGCAGCAGTGTCTCTGTGCAGAAATCATGACACGCTGAAGCCATAAAATCCACAGTACTTGCTGTTACAGTTTCATGTAGGAAGTGTTTTCTTCCTGATGTCGTCATCCACCAATCAAAAGAAGCAGGCAGCAAGTTAGCAATAAAGGTCAGCTGAGGATGGACACCATTAGGAAAGAGTTGTTTTTTAAGGGCTGAAAACCACCTAGCCACACGCTTAATGGAAAACATTACAACCTTTCTTTTCCCCTGTTGAGATTCTTTTGTTTCTGTAAGGCTATTAAGACAGACAGTAGGTTTCAAGTACGTGATTGTTACTTATCTTGGCAGATCCACAGTGGGCAAAGTATTCCTCTAATCATTTTTAATATTCGGATATTTTTGGGATGGCCTCTGGCATAGTGTCATATACAAGCCTGTTGCTCCCATCATAAAGAATAATAAGCCTCGCCAGCCTCAGGAGAAAAACCCATTACACTGTCCCTAAATTGAGACTCTCATCATGGGTAGATACGTCATTTTTATTTGCAGGGTGATACAGTTGCTCGGTGTGCTACAAATAGTTACTGTTCACAATACTTTCGTGTGTTTCCTTTGAGTAATCGGATCATGATTTCTGGAAAGACGATCTGTAAAACATTTTTTTTAAATATAGCTTTTTTTACTGCCTGCAAGCAAATGCCATCTTGTTCCATTATGTTCAAGAAAAGGCAGACGACTCTACAGGCGATATCTCCAAAAGGCATGAATTAGATTTTGGGTGAACTGTTCTTTTAATAGTTCCAAAGCACGTTGTAGGGTGCAGTCTAGCATGCTGTTTGTATAATAAAATGAACTGTAGGGAAGGTTTGGAGTGCGACTCTCAATCTGTTGTTTTGCTTTGGCCCCTTTTGTGGAAACCAAAGCAGATGTGATGAGTTTCACATGTTGTTTAATGTGAAGTTTTCTGAATATCTCAAATACAAGCATGAGGTAAAAAAACAAAAACTAATTGTGTATTTTAAGGTCAAAATATTAATACTGTGTGTGCATGGGGAGGTAGTGATGTTAAAATAAGTTATTAGGTCATGTTGGAGTGCTTTCCTGTCAGGAGTTTCAGGAATTGCTGAAATGTTTTGAGCGAATCTGTCTTTTTCACTTCCTGTATATGACATTCAGCTAACTGCTCACTGTAGCGTTAATGCTTTGCCAAGTTTTGAAAAGCTTCATTTATCTAAAACCCTGCAAGATCAGGTGCTTTGGCCAGAGCTGATTTTTAAATACTGAACCGTGAAATCGCAGATGCGATAAAAAATAAAAAGAATGTTTATTAGGCTGAAGCTGTCTTCACGTCTCTTCCTTCTTTCCTGTTTAGGTCGAGCAAAGTTTAAGTTTGTACCATTGATTTAATTTGAGGAATATTTGAAATTCCCCACAGAGGGATTTTCACTTTAATTTAATCGTTAACTCGCTGGTGGGAATTAATTTCTCCCTTGGCCCTCCTCTCTCGCTCACCTTCGTTTACGATCCATTCGTAGCGAGGTAAAATGTCAGCGACTTTATAAATTATACAAAAATGTCACCGGGGGAACGTCGTGGCTGCAGAAGCCTCTAAAGAATTGATTGGTTGGTTGTATGCATCGCAAACACACTCACGGGTACATATTGTGCCTACGTGGAGACACACACACATACACCAGCTGGCAGCACGCAGGACAGTGAAACACATCTCAGGGCGACAGATCCTTTCCCCTGTTGGGAGCCAATAAGCCCCTGCAGTGCGTATTCCTGTATACTCATTAAGATGATTCTTAATGATGAAGTCAGTCTGAATAATGATTCACAGCTGAAGGCTGTGGTACTGGCAGAGCCGCTAACTCGAGTTGTTTTCATACAAACTAATTTGATTTGTTACTTTCACAATATAAAAATATAACACGCACTTATGTGGAGCTGAAAGCTGAAAACAAGACTTGTATGGGCTCAAAATGTGGTCATAAATATTTTGTACTTGTAAAAAAGATTTGTATGTGTAAAAAAGATTTGTGTGTGCGTAAAAAAGATTTGTATGTGTAAAAAGAATTTGTGTGTGCGTAAAAAAGATTTGTATGTGTAAAAAAGATTTGTGTGTGCGTAAAAAAGATTTGTGTGTGCGTAAAAAAGATTTGTGTGTGCGTAAAAAAGATTTGTGTGTGCGTAAAAAAGATTTGTGTGTGCGTAAAAAAGATTTGTGTGTGCGTAAAAAAGATTTGTGTGTGCGTAAAAAAGATTTGTGTGTGCGTAAAAAAGATTTGTGTGTGGACTTAGAAAAAAAACCCCTGCAAGTTACAAGTACGGATTTTTGACCCTATTTTTCTACCCTTCATCTGATTGGTCAATGTCATGTCAATCACACATGTAACAATCCAATCAGAGAACAGATGGGTTTGGCTGTCAGAGGGGCGCTTTTTTGAACTGCAGGTCCTTGAAGGGTGATACCGTTTGAAGCTGGAGGATCGCTATATAAATATCCGATAGCAGCTAGGTCCCCTAACTTTCAGTAGCTGTTGAAAGGAAAAAGTTGTGGTATATCAGTGGTTAGAAATAACATTATTACTTTAGGATTAGTTTAACACAAAGTCAGGGCTGACCCGGGACCATTGCTGTGAGTCACAGTGCGCAGCATAAAAGTCCTTTCACATCGGATGCAGGATACGCTGCTAATGCTAACTGCTAACTAAAAGCAAAGGATCCAGAATTTGTTGCTGGCTGCTGGGCTCTGTGGGTTTTTGCAGCTGCTCTACCTGTACTAGATGCACCTGCTCCTTGTCTTTTCTATCTCTGACTTTATGTCCTCTACAAGAGTTTGTTTTTTTTGCTAGTTCTTCAAATGTTCAATAAAAACATGTATGCTAATTCATAACGAAGAAAGCTTTGTAATGAAGACTGTCATTTCCAAAACACTGCCCGCCCCCACCCCGCGGTCCGCAGTGACATAAAAATCACCAAACTCGGACAACCACAGACTGTTTTCCTTCGTGGTGATGAAGGAAAACGCTGGGTTGGCATGTAAAAGGGCATTTATTCCCTTCAAAGACCTGCAGTTCAAAAAAAGCGCCCCTCGACAGCCAAACCCATCTGTTCTCTGATTGGATTGTTACATTTGTGATTGACATGACATTGACCAATCAGATGAAGGGAAGAAAAATAGGGTCAAAAATCCATACTTGTAACTTGCAGGGTTTTTTTTTCTAAGTCCACACACAAATCTTTTTTACGCACACACAAATCTTTTTTACACATACAAATCTTTTTTACGCACACGCAAATTCTTTTTACACACACAAATCTTTTTTACACATACAAATCTTTTTTACGCACACGCAAATTCTTTTTACACACACAAATCTTTTTACACATACAAATCTTTTTTACACATACAAATCTTTTTTACGCACACGCAAATTCTTTTTACACATACAAATCTTTTTTACAAGTACAAAATATTTATGACCACATTTTGAGCCCATAGACTTGGACATGTTTCCTTTTTCCTAACAAACGTCGAAGTTGTTTTTCCGTCCACGTTTCTCACTAAAACCCTCGCGTGTCCTCGAGGCTCGACGTGTCGCCTTCTGTTAAGCATTTGTTGATGTTTTTATTTTTGAAACCTGCGTTGCGTTTTCCATCTGTTTATACCAGCTAGCAGTCTCCTTTTTCCCACCCTTAGGGCATGTCAGCTGTGGATCAGCGAGAAACCACAGTTTATTTATACAACCGTGTGGGTCTGTGGATAAATGACAGGCATTTCTTTACTGTACACACATGACCAATCTGGTTAGGAAGCTCAAAGTGCACTTTCATCCTGGTCATGGGACACTTGATCGATTTGTTTTCCCCTCAAGGATATTTAAGGGAGCGTAGGAGTTTGTCCAACCGGTCTATATGTGTTTTGTGGACTTGGACTCGGTCACTGTGGGGAGTGCTCTGGGAGTGTGGGGTCATTGTTACACCCTGCCTGGCCCGTGTACAACCATAGAGAGAGTCTGGCTCACATTGGCAGCAGTAAGTCGGACTCTATCCCAGTTAGCCAGGACTGTCCTCTGTCACCAGCTCGGTTAATAGTTTTCACAGGTTTGTTCGATTACATTAAACAACAACCTCCAGCTCTCACTGGGGCGCTTTGCAGCTGAGTGTGAAGCACATGGGATGAGAAGGAGCACCTCCAAGTCTGAGACCATGGTTCTCAGGCAGAAACGACCTGTTGGCCTAAGTGAAGGAGTGGAAGGGAGTCAGAGCTGCTACTCCTCCACATCAAAGCAACGCGTTGAGGTGGTTTGGGAATCTGATTAAGATGCCTCTGGGGCTCCTCCTATGAGAGGTGTTTCAGGCGAGTCAGAGCGGGAGGAAAACCCGGTTAGGAAACCCTGGGGCAGAACACACTGGAGATATCATGTCTTTGCTCAGACGGCTGCCAGCCCCAAACTGGACCCGGGTTAATTTAGATTTACTTTCTAAACGAAGAAAAAACTCGTCAGGCATACAAGGGCTTTATTAATTCCTCATGTTACAGCAGTACAAGCCTCAGCAAGAAGAAGTGAACTAGAGTATATTAAAAAAAGAGATACGAAAAAGTAGTGCGCAAATTAGGAAACCCCCCCCCCCCCAAAACATAAATATAACGTTGTATGACCATACTCAGTCTTTCTAAAATGTATTACGAAATCATTCACTCACCATGTATTCTGCATGATTTGGGCTCCATATAGCAGCCATGCTATAACCAAAACCAACTTTGTCCTGGTGGGGAGGAGGTCACCGTCCACCCACACAAACACAGCTGAGTTTATTTCTCTCTCTAAAGCGTGAAGAGAGAATATCGGTAATTATTTAGCCTTCTGTGGTTAATGAGTGGATGGATATGAGAGAGAAAAGTGCTATATAAATATATTTAACTTGCTTGCTTACTTTTTACCTCAGACTTATATATCTTCAAAATGTGAATAGCGCCCAGTAAACACCGCCAGTGAGCCAGGATGCTTAATCCCAAGACCTTGAAAGCTGGACAGCAGGATGTACAGCATCCGTCAACAGTTGCTGCTAACATGACCCAGTGTCTGCAGTGTAAAAGGTTTTGCCTGAGCAAATATTGAAGCTTTACCTGCAGAAACATTTTCAGCCACGTTACCAGAGCGCAAGAAAGTGTTAAAACTGCACATCAATTAGGACTCTGAAGCAAATATGTTATTAAGGACTTGACTGTTTCTGTTGTTTTCCATCGTGACGTAATGTTTTCTGTTGTTTTCTTTCTCTCGGTCATTCTTTCTCCATCCTCAGGAGGCGAATCCTTCTGGGGAAAACCTTTCAAGGATGAGTTTCGCCCCAACCTATCCCATACCGGCCGGGGGATTCTCAGCATGGCAAACTCTGGTCCAAACACCAACAAATCTCAGTTGTAAGACATATTTTTCCTAAACTTAGAACAGTTGCCCAGAAAGTCAGCCGGCAGGGAATTATGTTGTGTTTCGTCTGTGTCGTTGTCTCTGCTGAGCGTACACAGAAACTCGTGTTAACAGCACAGCCATTAGTTCCTTTTACTTTCTTGCTGTTTAGTGTTAAATATCTGTTATAAAAGCCAACTGGGGCAAATTTTGTCACAAAAGAGCTCTCTGATCATTCAGCTAATATTCCACAGTTCCTTGTTTCCACTATTTCCAGTCTTTTAAACCTCCCTGCTTTAGCTTTTTTTAGCCTGTGTGTATTATTGAAGGGTATTTCTCATATTTTGTAAAATAAGACTGGCTACTATTTCCAAAACTTGTGTAACTTTTAAAAAAAATTCTCCCTCCAGCTTCATCACATTTCGATCGTGCACCTACCTCGACAGGAAGCACTCAGTATTTGGAAGGTAAATCTGCCTTTTAAGTGTTATCATATTCACTGTATGTGTGTACTGTGTCTATGTGTTTATTATTTGGGTGTGAAAGGCAACAGTCCTGCATGTTCTTCCTCATCTCTCCATCTCTCCTCTCATATTATCTTTCATACACGTGGTCCCAGTACTCTGACTTCTAAACTGACTTCTGGTCAAAAGCGGTGAAAAATTTAGGAGATGCTGAACCTAAACTGATGGCTTTCTCTCTCGCTCTCCCTGCTAAGCGAATGGTCGTCTTTTGCAAAAAGCCTTGACTGTTGTCTAAAAATATTCAGACTGCTTTTAACAGGCCGATTCTTTAGATGCTCAGCACACTATAAAAGCTTCAGTTTTAACCCTGCAAGCAGCTTTTTTTACCGCCTAACCCAGTGTCTTTGCACATTTAACTGAGGCCTAGGCAACCAAACCAGATCTATTTAGGTACTTTACAGAGGACACTGTTTCTGCAGGGTCATCAAGAATATTTATTATTGTTCTAGTACTGAACATAATGTGTTTGTTTTTAATTGATGAGGAAACACTTCATCTTATTAAATAACCTTCATGGGTTGCATAAATAATGTCGAATGGAAAATTAAAAATGTCTAAAGAAACAGATATAACGCTCGTATTAATGATGTGCGACCACATCCTCAGTGTTTTCTGATTGAGGGGAATCACACTTTCAGACTGCTTCTTTATACATTTTAGTTTTTGTAAGTGATTAAATGTTTAGCTCCGTGATGGATAGATTATTTTTCCATCGTCTAGGGTCACGTTTAAAATGTCTTGTTTTGCTTGACCATAATGAATCGTATAACACGGAGGCATCACTTCGTGTAGTCTTTTTTTTTTTTTCTCATGCAGCTTATTGGTTTCTTTTATTAGCATTTTTTGCAAATGTTAAGATTTTTTTTCTTCCTTTATTAGAAGAAAGACAGAAATTTTGGGGTTTGACATGCAACAAACGTCTCTGACTGTGTTTTAATGAGGGATGTTCAGATTTAGCGGCAGCACTCCAAACACACATTTTATTAATTCACTGCACTTTATATACAGAACAAAAACTCTGTCGGGCTCGTCTGGAGCTGGTACGTTTTCTGGGTTGACTTATGATATATTTTTGTGTGCATTATTTTTTTTCTTTATAGTACACAGTATACTGTTGTTGCTATGACTCTCTCTGGTTTTATCTCGACATGTTAGGTAGTGGAGCTACGAGACGGTGAATTTTTGTTGTTAATTATTTTCTCAGTTAATCGATTATTATTATTAATCTGCATGTGAATTCTGGCTTCACAATATTTTTTTCCTGTAAAGTGACAGGATCGTTTTATTGTCAGAAGTATTTCAGATTAATTTAATTTTAATTCACTAATTGATGAAGCGTTTTTTTTCCTGTAAAAATGATTAGTGGGAGTGCTTTGTGTTGTTGTGTTTGTGATGTTGTGATGATTTGTCATTCGCTGGATTAGCCCAAACACCTCTGTGTTATTTTATCTGGCAAATGATTTTATTTTGAAAATCGATTATATAACGCTGGTTCTTTGTACCTTTATATAGAGGATGTTTGTTCACATTGCAGGTACCTGTTGTGCAGACAGGTGGGATCTTAATTTATACCTTAATGTAAATTTGCAAAAGAGGCTCGAGCTGGAAGGCCTAGAGATAAAAACAATGTGTCGGGTCACCGGGAGGTAGGAAAAAAGTTAAAAGCGCTACAGTTTGATCTGATGCCGCAGGTCAGCGAGTCATCAAGTGTTTGTGCTCATCGGTTCGCCTGAACGTATGAAAGCAGCTGGAGAAAGAGTTTGCAGTTTAAAGAGTGAAGTGAGAGCAACTTCTTGACTACGTCAAAACAACGTGACAAAGCTCGAGTGTTGAATCCAGTGAGGAGTGTTATCAGCTAAACCTGCAGCTCCTCCTGGCCTCACTGAGCTTTATCAGCGAGTCAGCTTTTTGTTTGGCTGCCTGGACCTAAACCTTTCCATTTTATTTCACACTCACTGCTCCCTGAGTCATTTTTGCCTGCAGAAACCAGCCTTTTAACAGAAAATCCTCAAAATGCTTCTGAATACCTTACATGCTCTGCACTAAATGGCAGACAGGGTTAGTTGAGTGTTTATCAGCCAAAAAGCCAGATTTTTCCAGCAGGAGTTGGAAGTGTCTAAAAGCAGAATTAATTGTAGTGAGTACTGGGCTTCGATTCAGAGCCTGACTCCATATAAACGCTGTTCTGTTTCTATAGGTTTAAACTGAAAAAGCAGCTGTTTGCTGATGTTCACAGCTTGTTTAGCTGTCCCCATGTGCAGACGATGTTCATTCACTAAGGAGGTTATAAGCTGCGTGACACACTGGCATCATAATTCATGTTTACCTTTTTGTTTTTCACGATGAGTTCATGTATATATATTTATTCTATATTTAATTAATGCTCGAATTGTTTTTCTGTGTCATCAGAGAGTTTCAGTATAAACTGTCTGTAGGTGCCATGTTTTCATTGATTACAGCATGATTTTAAGTGCTGTATAGATTATCTGATGTAAACACGTGTTTTATATGTGCATCTTGTTGAAACCACCAAATCAAACCCAGCTGCAAACCAGTGTGTAATTTCCACATCTCGTAGAGAACAGTATTCATTAATATTTATATAGTTTTACTTATAAGACTTAAAGTTTCAGAGCCCTAATGTAGAAGGATCAAGTTACAAATAAACTGTAAAATTAGAATATATTAACTTGAATTAAAGTATTTATTTTACCGCTCTGTGCACTAAATCCCAACAATTTAACAATTTTCTACAGCGTTAATCTCTTATTTACAATATTTTGACTATAATATTTTATCATCATCACTTGATGATGTCTGATTGGAGTAGGCAGCGCTCATAAGGATTGATGTGTGAAACAAGCACAAAGCCTGAAGCAGGAAGCTGCCTCTAACCACCATCTGAAAGCTGCGGTTTTAGGTTTTGTTAAGCCAGCTAACACAAAATGGTCCAGCTGTGTTGAACTTCCTTTGTCGTATACCTCTCAGGGGCCTGAGAGTCTCCACCTAAACTCTGAGTCGATTAACTGTGACGATGGGAAACTGCAGCGTTTCCAGTTCCAGAAACGCTCATCAGAGTTTCTAATAAGCTGAAATAAATTTGCCAGTACAAAATTATAGAAATCCTGGTGTGAGGTTTGGTATCTGTAGCAGTCATAACCTTACAAATAAGATGATGATGCTGGCATTCATACAGCTGTGTTAGAAACCCACATATAGTCACTCCAATGGTCAACAGGACGAGCAGGGGAGCAACTGAAGGCTGAATGCAAGCTAAAGAAAGAGTTTTACAAATCAAGTCAAGCTCGTCCTCCGTTACTGACTCGCGATGCCGATAGAAGAATCCCAGCTGATGGGTTTTCATGATGAAATAGGTTCCCAGCCTTAATATACATCATCATTGTGTAATTGCACTGTGCTGATCCATAACACATGGATGTATGAAACATGTCGCCCGTTGGTTTGTGAAGACTCGTTTCGAAGTGTTCTGAAACTGGACGTGAGAGGCGTCAGTCCAGGAGTGACCGAGCCCACACGTCAGTCCGGACAGTGACTGGCCATTAAAAAAGCTGCAGGTTAAAGTCCTGGAATCTGTTGGTGTTTACAGGTGTGATATGAATCGACTCGGTACCATTATCAGTCAGAAAGGAAGGTTAAAGTCAAACACCCTCCTGCAGTGGAAGGTGAGCGCAGGGCAATCACAGTTCAGCTCTCTTAATGTAGATGGATCAGCTCATGGCGATGTAAGCTTCATCATGCTCCTCTCTCTCATCACATCACTCTTAACATGGATGTGTCATTTAAATGGTAAAACTGGGAATGAATTATTCAGCAGTCTGAGTCTCTCACGGCTACATTTTCATGATATGTTTTATGACGGATACGATCCTCTTCCTGGCAAAGGTCGGCATGAGGGGACCTTTGTCAGGACTCGGCAGCGTATAAAGTGAAGGACGTGTTGTGTTTTTTCTCTGTTGCAGGGTGGTCGGTGGATTTGAGACTCTCACAGCCATGGAGAACGTGGAGAGCGATGCCAAAACAGACAAACCAAAGGTATGAAGCAGTGAGGTATAAGGTTGGCTTTTGCTTGTAAATGTATGAAAAGACGTATCACTCCTCAGGTTTGTTGTATGTCAGATTTTTTACATGTTAAATGGTTGAGCTGTAGTTTTAAAATGAGTTAAAGTTTCTGGATTGGAAACATTAAAAGCAGCTGAGGAGAACAAGACTCCACCGTCATGCCACGGATACACAGATCATCTGAAGGTCAGATACCAGGACTAGAAACGATGCAGGGAGAGTTCTGTTTAACGTAGTAAACAGCTGTACACAACAAAGAAATCCAGCAGCAGTTTTCCAAGTTTACCTTAAAGTTAAATCAGTGAATAAAATTTTTTGCATTTAATGCTTCAATGTTTGTTTGTTCCACAGTCGGAGATCAAGATCATAAGCACGACAGTGTTCGTGGACCCGTATGAAGAAGCTGATGCACAGGTTTGGATTTTTCTCTATGACGTGACTGTGAAACCATAAATATCTTTAAAGTAGAGGCGTTTCAGAGGGAAACAGCTTTGTGCTGTTTTCAAACTTAAGAATTTGTGTTTCTGAGAAGTCTAGAATCCCCTTATCGAGTTTTTAAATGAAAATGCCAACTGTGTAGATAAAGTAGTTCCTGTGGGAGGGGCTTAAGGTGTACAGGCGTGTACAGTGTGGCACTTGGGGGTTGGTTTGCTTGTTGCCCAATAGTGATGGTGCTAACTTCTTGAAAAGTTTGTTCTTTTGAGCAGTTGTAAAAGTTTGTAGTTTTTGTTCAGAACCATCACGCTCTGCCTCGTTTGGCTGGTAAAGATAATTCCCACCTCTGCTCGAGCTCGAGGCCTCTCACACAGTCTGCGCCAGCACTGACCAGCGCCACAGATCACATTGGTTTCCTCTAACGTTCTCCTTCAGATGCCTCAGGATCGAGAAACTCTTGTGGTGCAGAGCTCAGTAAAAAACGATTTAAAAATGATGAGGAGCTTGCTCCTGTTCTCAACAGGCTACCTTCAAGCTTGAAAACTGTAGCCAGCTCTCATCGCCGGTGATGATCCTCGAAAGTCGAGTCAGTTTGAAAAAGAAGCGGACTGTAAACTTCAGAATGTGCAGTGCAAGTAGTCAGCATGGATTTCTAGTCAGCAGTCTAAAAATAGCAGCTGTTTGGACACGACTGAGATGTTGACCTTGAACAGGAGATCGGAGGAATGTAAAGCAGATAAGCTTTTTGATTTTTATAGGTCTGCTCACGGAGTGTCAGGTCACAGCTCTTATATTGACAAACCTGGCAGCCCTGGGTCAGAGTGATTATTCAAGCTATCCTGTGAGTTTTGTGTGGATTTACATGATTTTTGCCTCTCAGATTGCCGCGGAGCGAGAAAAGGAGCTACAGAAGCAGGAGGAGGAGAAACAGCAGGCCAACATCGCCCTGAAGAAAGCCAAGGAGGAGCAGGCGCCAAAAACCTTCAAAGCAGGTGTTGGAAAATACATCAACCCTGCCACAATGTAAGGAACACACGTGAATACAGATGACTACAGTCTCCCCTGTGCTTTTAATGCAGACACGACTCATTCATATGCACCAGCGAGACTATGAAAGCTGCAAGCGCACAAACACGAGTTAAAGAGTGTTTCTTTCCACTCCGTTGACAGAATTTACATTAAAAAGTTGCAGCGTTTTCTCACCGTCTGATGTAAGAGACTAGAGAAAGTGGAAAGCAATGAATGTATGATTACATAGCAGCATAGCAAGAGAGAATGGGAATAGGCATATTGTATGAAATTGCCAATTTTCCCCACAGGGATAATTCAGGGTTATTATCCATAACATATTTTTGATATTCCTTTTGTTTTCACATGTTTTGGCATAATATTTAGAATAACTTTTTATTGCTCAAGTTTTCTGTTCAAATTGCTCAGTCACTGGGTTATAAAACAGATGGATCCAAACAATAGAGTTTTGTCCTCTGGCTCTATTTTATTAGTCCATAAAGGGCCTCTTATGGTGTTTTATGGGATCATTCTTTTGGGGGGTTTTAATCTATCGTGTTAAGCTTTTAACTGTGTTAACATATAATGCGCTTAGTTAAAATTTGAAGAAGCAGTCGTGAGTAGTCGTGCTGCAGCTGTGGTTTGATTTTTGATTTGGATCATAATGTGGCTGAATTTGTTTTTCTTTTTAACTTTGTTTCCACCAGCTGTTTTTTTTTTTGTTTGTTTGTTTGTTTGTTTGTTTGTTTGTTTGTTTTTTGATAGCAAAACGCAGGAGAGACAGGTAAAGGTTTAGGCTATTATATCGCTACCACAAGGTATCAGGATGCCGGTGGTCATCGGTGGTCCCACAGAAGCAGTGGGACGATCAGACTGCGGAGCAGATTCATGTCAGTGTGTGGGACTGTAGCCTGAGGTTTATGACATTAACTGTTATCGTGTCACAGTGGAAAAATAATCAAATGAGTAGTTGAATGAATATTTCTCTCCAGTGTGAATGTTGGATAGAAAGCACTTGTAGAAAAACGTGCTGGTGTGAATAAGTTATACAAAAGCAGTATATAAGAACCCGTCCATTTACCAGACAAAACGGGACATTTCCTCAGTCTCTAAGGAACCGTTAGAAGCATTAAAACATTTTTAAATGTATTTTCACAATGTACAGACCAATCTGTTAAAGACTGAAGGTACGCCCCACCGCCCCTTTTTTAGGCTGACTTTTACTTTCACTAAGAAGAAATGCCTGAAAATATGAGCCCAGCATGCAGACAAGGACATGCACAACAGAATTTACAAAGAACAGAGTTACAAGAAAGATCAAAGAATTATCTGCAAGAAGCAATATGTAAATGGATCTTCGTGTGTTCATATTCTGCTTCTTTTCTCTCAGAAAACGTTCAGTTGCTGAAGATGAAAGCGGTCCGTCCACCAGCGGCACGGCAGCCAAGAAGTCCAAAGGCAAAACCAGCTTCGGAGACTTCAGCTCCTGGTAGCACTGACACATTCTCAATTTACCAGATTGTATCTTTACTGGTCAGAATGGCAACCAGCAGAATTACTTTTATTCTTTTTTTTTGTGTAATGTTTTTCTTCTCTCAGTAGCATCGGCTTTTTGACAACTATCAATTAAAGCTCCTTTTCATAAAGACTGTTTTCTTCATTATTAAAGATAATCTTATCGGTATTTGGATTAAATATCTCACTGATGTTTCGTCCTGGATGGTTTAATAAGTGTTGCTATGCTACTACAGTTAGCTGCTTGCTAGCAACACTGGCATAATTAATTTACAGTGTCTCTAGTAAACAAAAGCTATATGTTTATGGGTTCAGCGGCTAGTTTCACATCTTTATAGAACATGCAAGGTCTCTTAAACAGATCCACCTCTCGTTTGAGTGATGCCTCATTAAACAAGGAGGACTTTACGGCGGCTACGTTCATCTTTTATGTACAGTCTATGCACACATCGTGCAGCACTGGGGTTAAAGGCTGTTTGAATCAGATACAAAATTCAGATATAAAACCCAAAATCGATGAGTCTGTGCAGACATCTCCGCTGAGGCTTCTGCATGGCACAGATGATGAAGTGTATTTAACACGTTTTCAAACCCGACAGTCAGATAGCCTCCTGTGAGCAGCACCCAGTGATAGTGGGGAGGAAGAAGTCACGTTTACCAGCCTACGAAATGTAACTAAAGCATGGTTCAGCTCAGGACTGATGGTGGATATGCAGGTGGCTCATAGAGCAGTGCTCGAGAAGCAGTGTGGAAAAGTCTTTGACCTAATCTTGCAGCATCTAGAGCAGGGGTGGGGGCGAGGGCCGGGCTCCTGCAGGTCTTAGATGTGTCCTTGATCCATCACAGCTGATTTAAATGGTTAAATTACCTCATCAACATGCCTTGAAGTTCTCCAGAGGCCTGGTAATGAACTCATCATTGGATTCAGGTGACCCAGGGTGGGATCTAAAACCTGCAGGACACCGGCCCCTGGGGCCTGGAGTTCCCCACCCTGATCTCGAGCGATGAGCCTCAAAGCTCACTGTACTCGAAAGAAAAAAGCTCTTGTGTGGGTTTTTTTTTTTCATGTTTTCTGAATTTCATAGTTCATAAAGTTAATATTTTCTAACAAGAAAAAAGGATGGTCCGGTGATTTTCGAGCACTGGGAAGTGCTTCTCTTCACCTCACAAACTCAATAGTTTGATATTTTCTCATTCTGGTTGAAATCACCTCGAAATAATTTTTTCAACAGAGCTTCAGGGTTAGAATCTTTTATTTTTTTATTTTACTTTGACAAAAACCTTATTATTCACTGCTCTCATTCAACAGCACCAAGAAAATGTATGAAAAAATATGTGAAAATACTTTCAGTTCTTGAGTTTTCATTGAACAACACTGAAGGAAACCTCGTTTGTTCTCGTGTTTATAGTTTCGTCTGTATTGATTCATTGTTTTCATGCATTTGAAATAAATGTTCAGAGAGGGCTCCTGTCATCCCTTTTATGTGAGAGCATAATTTGAAAATTACATTTCATACATCCACACAAAGCTTCTATAGAAAACGATCAGACTAAACCAAAGAAAGATCTGAATTTACTGCCTACAAAGTGACGTTGGATGGATGTTTTCAACACATAACAAGACAACTTGTGACTCTCTATCATTTATTGTTTTGTTTTTTTAGGTCATTTTAAGTTTTTTGGACAAAACCTGAAGAATTTTTTATTTATTTATGTGTTCTTGTTTTTTTCATGCTCTGGTGTTTCCTGACAAATACAGATTCTGCGTTTTTCTTCCATAAATCCGTCTTGTGTTTTAAAATGTTTTAATAGCAGCAAAATCAAAACTTGCAGTCTCGTGCAGATGTGGTAACATCCATGACAGATGTGCTTGAAACATCGCTCTGAGGCAATGAATAGAAAAACTGCGTTTCGGTCTCTGTAAATAAGCCTGACAGGTGGTTTTCTGCACATTTATACAAACACGCACCTTTTTACCTGCAGTTCATTTTATTCTTCTTCTTGATGCTCAACAGTGACTCCCACACCTTATTGGACTAATCTTTGCTTGTTTGCAATCATTTAAGAAACCTTTATGGGGCTTTTGAGGATTTTCCACTTGGTGATTGTGACTGCAGTGAAAGGTTTATATGCAGGAAGCTGACGTTTTTGGCTGATCACTCCTCCGGTCGTGTAATTCCTCCAACCTCAAAACAATGTGAAATGAGCACCGTGGGCATTGAGTAATTATTCCTATAACCCATTGGTCCTGGGAAACATCACTTCCTATACACTATAAATATTTCTGGGAATTACCAAAAGTATCAGGTGTTCTGGGCAGGAAGTGTGAAAGCTTTCACTGGATGAGTATTAAATCATTAGCTCTATATCTGAAGGCTGAAAAACAGGCGTGTAATTCCACGGAGCTGCGTGGGATCGGCCTTTTAAAGATCCTTGTTGTGCTGTTGCAGAAGACCTATTTGCAATGGCCCCCTTGTGTCACATAACACGTAATTTATTGGATGCTTGGTTATCGCCCTAATGCTGCTCCACTCAAGTCTCATCATTTAGCGTTGCTCTTGGCAGCAGTTGCTACGCTTTGGGCTTTTACCTGAATGAATACACCCTTGAGTGTCCTAAGTTTCTCCCTTGTCTGAGTGAGATTAAGCTTCGTAAACACGGGGAGGTGGAAAATGAAGCTGGTGCCCTCCAAAACTTGAACTTCTTGACCTGCACGATTATCCTTTTCACACATGGAGCGCTAAAACGGCGCTGCAGCGTGACGGACACTCATTCGTTCTCACAACTGTCCCGTCAGCAGAGCAGCTGACATGAATTCCTGCAGGCTCTCAGATGCTGATGTCACTAACAGAATGAATAATTAAGGTCTGTGCTGCTTGAAAGCATTGGCTGGGCAATTTGAGACTGAGGAGTGACATGTAAACTGTGTGTTGTTTACATAATGAAGTCAAGTGGTAAAGCCAGGGGAAGGCTAAGCATGTACCGGGTTACAGTGTATATGAAACTTTTATACACAGTAGTTTTTCTTTATCCAAAAACATCTTTATAAAAGTTTAAAATAAACAAAATCTGATTTGAGTTTTAGAAAATAACAAATTATATTGGGAAAATTTAGAAGATGTTTAATTAAAAAATGTTGCTCGTGTTTTAATACCTGTTCTGAAGTTCAGGACAGTGCACGTTCATTTGTTAAAGCCACACAAGCAAATTGTAAAACTGATTTTTCTCTTCTTAATTTTTGAGCCTTGAAAGTAGCGATTGAGACCAAAAATTAATCGAGAGCGAGCTGAGTGCCACTTTCACGGACTTCTATACGGTTGTTTTAAGAAATCCGCAACTGCTTTACTTTTCAGACCCACAACTAACATAATTTATTACAGTTTGTACTGTTTGATTTACACATAATTTTAATGCTTTTTTATTAGTGCAGGTTTAATAACTGCTGTAAATCACTTTGGTTCTATTTTAGCACAAAAATGATGCAAAACTTTGAAATGCCAAAGTTTCTTCACTGAATGAACCATTAAAATATGTCCTTGAAATCACACCCCTTTCAAACAGTTCCTCCTAACATGTCACATACTGTGGATTGGTCACAATAATTAGCTTTGGTTATCCATATTGTCAGGGTGAAGGTTTGTTCAGTGGAGTTCAGTAGGACTCCTTCAGCATCTGAAATGAGACCATGGACATACCGTCTCTAACCACTGCGACCGAGGGACGGTCAGAAACTTTTGTTTGATGTGTTATACATCTTAAAAGGGTGTATTTTTTGTCTCGAACCAAGGTTATACCCCCAAAACCGAACACCGAGGTCTCAGAAGAAGACCGCATAGGAGTAGAGGCAAGAATAAAAGCAAACACTTCTGACTGGTGCAGCTCGAACTCTGACAAACCACCTGAAGGCTGCTTATAAGGCTGCTGTGGTGGAATCGTGAGCTGGGCCTGCTGTTTTCTTTTTTTCTCTGTTGGCGCTTGAAAAAAGAGCCTAATATGGTCATGGAAGCCCCACCCAACTTTGCTGTTTGAACTTTTTGTTTGCGAGGGACAGCCAATCAGAAGAAGTTTAGCTTAAAGGAGAGCTAAATTAGCTTGTGTCACACAGAGGATGATTGAGGGGTTGCACCAAGGCCCAGTATACATCGTGGACTGTAAATCATTGAAATTACGTTGATTTGAGGCTTTCAGATTTTGATACAGAAAAATTCCTGATTGAATTTTTCTCCAGTCAAAGTTGAAGTTTTGCTGTTTGACAAATCTGAGAAGCCAGACTTGCTCTTCCAGCTTTCAGGACGCAGGATTATTTTTATTTCTGTATTTCAGGCTACAAATATGTGATTGGGTGATGATGTGGAGCAAAGTTAAGATGTCAGAAAGTATTTGAATTGTTGTCAAATCTAATCTGGGCGCCCAAATTCGTTCCAGTTTTATATTTTAAGAGTATTTTTATTGAGCAAAACAGTTTCACAAAGTAATGACTAAAGTTGGCACTGGATGTCCTTTAAAACATTAACCACTGAAACATTCTTGGTAAATGCACAAAGAACGGGCTCCAACAGCATCTCATTTTCTGCATAATTAAACTCTCAGTTTTGTTCCCCCCTTTTGGAAAAACAAGCAAGAAAACTTTAAAGTTTAAAATGATTTAGATAAAAAGAACAAACCCAGTGAACATAACTGTACAAATCCTAAATAAAGAATTAAAATGTATAGTAATGACATTTATATTTACTCAGTTATTCCTTAATCATATAGTATCTATAGTTCAAAAAGCCTGTTTTTACACATCATTTGAACAGTATTTCTTTAAACCATAACTGTTAATTACAAAAATGCATTATAACACTCTATTATATTGTTTATGCAGTAATGCACAAACAATAGAAATGTTCAGATTTTTATTTGAAGCTTCTATAGATAACAATAAAATAATAAATGAATAAATTATAAAGAATTGCAGCCATTAAACTCAGAAACAGGACAATTATAAGAAAAGTGTGCTTAAAGTACAAAAGTCAGTATTTGTAAAGCTTTTTTTCTTGCAGGTTATTGCTTCAAAGATGCCTCACAATCCAAAAAGTCAATAAAAAATTCAATTTCAAACTTCATGTAATGCACAAAACACCATTAAAATACAATAATCGAATTAAGACTAAAGAAAAATAATATCTGCAAAGTATACTCAATCGAAAACCAAGCTGAGCAGGCGTGTGACATGAACAATGTTTAAGTATGTTTCACTGTTTGATCCCAGGTAGCAAATGTCAGGTGTGTCCACAGGAACATTTCAGAGCCGGGGTTGGAAGGTGATTAATGTGAGAGGAAATTTAAAAAAGAAACAAACTTAAGATTTATTGTTACTGTAACGTGTGTCGGTCCAAAGATAAATAGTTTGAGGTCAGAAACATGTGTTTCATATATGCTCTGTCACTGGTTAAACCTCCTGCAGACCCTGTCTCAGCACCCTGATTTCAAAGAGTAGAAATATTTTTAAATGTAGGTTTATATTGGTTTACTTAACTAAACGTAGGTGTGAACACATTTTTATGAATATTAATATAAAAATTCAAACAATATTGTGTAATTACAAAAAACTAAAAGCTGGATACTGTTGAGTCCAGCTCCTCCCGGGTTGAGTCTGACCTGCTGCTGACTGTGCAAACCAAGCTGTCACTACGATGGGTGATGAAGTATTTTGATGAAGACTCACTTCTCTGAATCCTCTGCTTTGAACATTCTGTTGCTCCTGATTGCAGTACCTGCTGGAACCACCCCAGTGTTTAACCTTTAGACCTCTGTTTTAGTTGTTTATGTCTTACTCTTTGATCTTGTCGCCACACTCTTGGCTTCAGACCTTTTGATGTCGTTTTTTCTGTGTTTAGTACCCTCCTGTTAATCATTCCCATCCTTTTGTGTACCAGCATTAATGCCATGCCTTTTCAGTGGCTCGGGGTCGGCTTACCTTCCCAGATCCCCTCTCTGGGGTGGTAAAAGCCCAACTGGAATACACAACAAACACACCACCACAGCAAACTCTGAGGAACAGGACTTGGAGACATTTCTTCACCAGTCTCTCCATACTCCCAAAGCACTGACCCCCGTAAGATGCAGTCAAATGCCTTCTCTTATGCTTGATTTCGACTTGAATCTGCAATGAAAATCAAGCAAGTATGCAAAAGACATGTAGACTGGTGGGGCAAACCCCTCCACATCTTCGCGTGCCCTCAAGAGGATACAGAGCTGGTCCAGTGTGGCACGACCGTGGTGAAAACTGCATCGCTGCTCCTGGAAGTTTGACTAACAGACTCCACATTGCTCATTAGTTCAACCAGAATAGTTTGTCACTGTCAGCCAAGTTGTGTCTCAGAATCACGTCTCTCCTCTATGCAGATGATGTGGTTGTTTTGGTGTCACTAGGTAGTGACCTCCAGCACGCTCTAGGGTGGTTTGCAGCTGAGTGTGAAGTGGCTGGATAGGTAGCGTCACTCACATGCATAAGTTTGGTGGAGAGGTACATCACCAGAGGTGGCTAGGATCCCACTAAGGTGGACCTCCACCTCACTTGAAAGGAAAACCTACAACTCCTAGTTTTACACAACCTAATCAAAATTTAGAGGTTTAAAAATGGGATACAGCGTTCTTAGAGGTAAACATGACCAGGGATTCAAGAAAAAAAACCCTCCTTTTACTACATACCTGTGATGGCTACTGCCATCTGCAACCAGAGTAACAGGTGGCCGAGAGAGTGAACATGGAGCTTTGTATTCATGCTCTCCTGAGGAGTTTGAGGAGGAGTCAGAGGCCGTGTTCATCAGCACCACTCACCAACGGCCCATCAGTCAGTTATCTGGCATTTCCTTCTCCAGCTTTAATACTGATATCAAATTAAATAGGCAGTAACAGCTGTGTCAGGCAATTGCAGAAACTGGATGTCTCACATGCTGTTGTTATAGAGATCCAGTTTCAGTGCCTTTAAAAGGCCAAGCAGAGGACATAGTCTTTATAAAGTCATCACCCTACCGCCTCAGTGCTATAATAAAAACTGACCAGAAATCTCGTAGGGTACGTGAATAAATTTCTAATGTGTGTCTGCGCACATCACCATCATCACCATCATCATCCCTCTCCCTTCTCAGTCTCACTTTTCATTCCCAGGCCTCCTTTTTGAAGTAGACCGTTGAGAGCAGACATGAGCAGAGATACTGCAGGGGGAGAAAGTGGGTGAATGCTGCGCACAGTTATGCAGCAGTCAGATTCTCGTCTTGGTTTAGCATCCCCTTTCAGATTTTTAGATTTTCTAGGAATATCACTTGCTTTTTTAAAATCTTAGTAATGGTTATGTCCTCATTCCCTGTCTATTTTTTCTTATGTAACACTGGCTCTGATGCACCAGTGCGTTTTAGGGCTGTAGCTGTTGGTTGGTCCAGACCACAGACTGCATGTAAAGAAGTGTCAACACTTCCTCTCACCTTACAAAGCTCAGGCCACACTAGTGAAAAAATGGGTGCTGTTATGTCATTTGCAGGACTTCACTGTGTCGACCAGGTCTGCACCTTTACCTCCTCCTGCTCAGTTATTATGTTGTCTCTCAGTGTAACTGACTAAATTCACTCTTTTGATGATTGTGGTTCTAATGTCATCATTAAGTGGATATTATAGCTCAAATATAGGTTTGTGTTTCCTGTTTCTGCTGTTTACTTCTGGCTCTGCAGAGGGAGGAAGAAAGGACTTGAAGGCAAGTGTCAAAAGCTGCAGTTCCTCTGGTGGCCACATGAGGCTGACTTCAAAAGTAAGTGAGTCTTTAGACTCTCACATTGAAATTCCCAACTTAACAGTGTTAAAGCTTGTGTTTACACCCTGACAGTTTGGCCTCTATGAGTCGTTTTGACCTTCATCAAAAGTTTGATGAAGTGCTGGAAAGTTAGAGGTGGGTCCAGTTTGATTGACAGCTGTTCTGACAAACCATCCAAGAAGTTTGTGCTTCAGTGTTGGTAATTGAAATTCTAGCATTTTATCAGATTGTTTCTTAGCACTAATTTACAAGCATGTGTGTCTGTGTGGTCCACCCATACAGCTTTTGGTAACCAAGTTTTCTCCTCAGTGATGGTCATCTGTCTGTTTGGGTTTTCAGTCATCCTGGTCATGGTAGTTTTAAACACTTGAGCTGAAGGCAACTGGATTTCGTTTTGGTTTCTTTCACCTCTTGCATGAAAATCTTCCTCTTCTAAGGGGTTAAGGTTGTCACTTAATGACAGCTAACCCTGCAGAGGGTTTAGTTTCGATGTATTTTCTCTCGTGATCTCTCCGCTTTTCACATCTGAAGTTCAAGAGAAACCAAAGAAGGCTTTCAGATGAGAAGTGAAATGGCTTCAAGAGCCTAAAAAAAGGAAGTCCAGTTGCCTTCAGCTTTCAAGTGCTCAAGACAAAAAGGCAATGTTGGGTGCTTTAAAGTAGGATCGGGGAGGTGGTCAGTAAACGACTGATGACATCCCACTATGCTGGAATTTATACATACAGGTGTGATCGGAGGGTTACTTCATCTAGCCCAGAGATCGAAGTTTCCATCAGTGACAACTTTAACCCCTGACCTCAGACATAACTCATCATGAGTGGCAACATTACCCACCACCCTAACTCTATATTTTAGAAAAAAGGAAATAATAGAAAAACATTTTGGGGGTAAACAAAAAATATCAAATAATATTTTTTCAGATATGATGTTTTCTATTTAATTTATGTCTCTCTCTTTTGTTCTGTTAATTAATCCATCAAATTTTGATCAGTTTAGATGGATTAAGATGAAAAGTATTATTTAATGTTGTTTTGCTCCCTGAGAAATGATGTCATTGTTTGTTATGTTGTAATAAGTTAGCTTAATAAAAGAAAACCCTAATGATCTAAAGAGTAATTCAGTGTTAACATTTATTATTTGGGTTATTCAGATGACAGTCCTCAACCATAGTTAAGGGCATTAAAACAGTGCATTAAATACAGCTCCAGACAGCCGTTGGATACACAGAGTGTAAATTGTTTGGCTTGTATTTCCAGCATTAAACAGTGGCTTTAACTGAAAATAGAATCATTTGAATCAGCTGTGTATTTGGATAAAAAGTCCTGGTTTGTGTAAAGATTCCAGAACCACGACAAACATCCAAACTTCAGCCTCTCCGACTCCCGAGGCTGTCAGCACCAAGTCTGGGTCTTTCTATATCTGCCTTTTTCTAAATTACAACCATCAGCTGTCTGTCTTTTTTCATTTCACAGGTCAGCCCTCCATTTTACATGCTGCATCCATTTCACTGAAACTGTGCCAGAGATCACTTCTTACTTTATAAGACGGGGAAATGATTCACCCATCCTGGAGCAGGGAGGTGATCTGTGACTCCCTTCCTCCCTGCACCGCAGCGAGGGAACGGGTTTGTCAGAGCTGCGTCTGAGCTGCAGCGTTTTATTCTGAAACATTTATGAGGTTACATAGTCCAGAGAGAGGAGGCACAAAAAACCCCACTACCAGGAAAGCTTCTACATATACACTGCTTTATATGAGCTAAAACATCAGTGTATGTGACCCATTTATTAAAGGTTTATACACTGCTAAGTAAACCAGGTGAAGTTAAAAAGGAAGACTCTAGATGAGCTGGTGGGGAGAGGGAGGTCGGGGCAAACCGATAAGTGATCGAAGATCGACGAACACAAGAAGTTGTCACTGCCTCGTCATAACAAGCTGTTGTTAACGTCTTAAAAAGTGCTCCTCATATCTGTCTCACTCCCAGGCAGCAGCTTTTCCATGATTTTTAAATGAGGTGAAAACAAAGAAATGATGGTGTTCAGTGCCCTAGACGTGGAACAGGACAAGAATTTATCCATCGTTTTCAGATCAATACCTGCAAGGCAGGTTTAAAAGATCTCAACCCTAATTAAGACAAATACTACAGAATCTAATTATAGTTATATTTAAACTACAAGTATGAGTTTAGTTACTTTTAATGTGAAAGCACAGCTGACATTTACCAGCCTGATTATTGGCTTGGTTCGATGTTTGGGTTACTTCACTATTTAACCTGACTGTGTGCTCATGGTAGCATGAGAAACAGTTCCTGGGAGGCATTAACAGATATCACAGATGGAAGTGGACACCGTTAGGTTTAAATATAAGAGCTTCCTCTGTGTTTTTGGATGAAAACACCTTTTAAAGGTCCATTTTCTCTTCTTGTGAAGGTGCACGCTTCTCCTGCAATAATCACGATCATTTCGTTTGATCTTGTGTCTGATGTGTTGAGAGGTCTGTTCAATTATGTTAGAAGCTCTCAGAGGTAATTCTGATAATTCGCCCTTTCACAAAGAAAAGTAAAGTATAAAAAGTGTTGTGGAGACGCGGTGTTGTTTATTTCGAGTCCTTTCATGTTGTCCTTTGAAAGCCGTCAAATTTCCTGGATCGCTGTGTTCACACACTGAGCCGACAGCAGGCTTACAGCAAAACAGAAAGCGCCGAGCTTCTGTTCACCATTTTGTTTTTCTGGATAAAGAAACATTCCCTGAAACAAATGGCTCTACAGCTACAGAAAAACAACAAACAGAGCTTGTGTGTGAGCTTTCATTACAACCTGAAAGGTATAGAAGTGAAAAGTTATCCAGCCCCAGCTTACAGAGTTAACACAAAGCTCTTCAGGCAACACAAAGTAAGGAACTTGGGAAGGTGAACAGACAACAGAGAAAAAGCAAAGCACAGGTGAAAACAATCAGGTGAATAAGTGCCTGTAAAATGTGAGCTGGTGTCATCGTTAGGTTGAACTACACAATTTAATTTTTTAGCAGTGGAAAGAGGTGCAAGGTCCCCAAAACGATGAATTCTGCTGTTCTTTCAGATAATGCTGCGGATGATGGACACGACAAAGGGAGGTGACATGTTGTATTTATAAAGTATCAAATTTCAACAACAGCAGCCTCAAGGTGCTTTTATTGTAAGTAATAATACAGAGAAAACACTTGGTGACAATGGGAAGGAAAAACTGCCTTCTAACAGGAAGAAGCCTCAGACAGAACCAGGCTCAGGGAGGGGCGGGGCCATCTGCTGCGACTGCTTAGGTGGGGGTGAGGAAGACGGGACAAAGACATGCTGTGAAAGAGAGCCAGAGCTCTAGTGGCAGAGAGTCATGTTGGGTTGCAGCGTGTGAGCTGTGTGTGTTTGGTGACTGATCCTCTTTTACATACTTTTCAGTTTACTGACCAACACCTGAGTTTTGTTGTTTTCTTTCTTTGAATGGTGATGGCAGCTCGTCCGTCTCTTTTAGTTTAGTTATCAGTAGAAACGTTAATAAAACCTGTTAATTTAACCAGTCTCCTTTTTTCAACCTGGACACTTTTTGTTACTTTCCCTCATCCCCTGGACCTTTTTAGGGAAATGTAACAGGTGTACAAACACATAGTGAGTGAAGCCTATTAAGCCTATTGCAGCATAACAAAGGGGGGATTCAAGGTCACCTGGTCCAGCCCTAACTGTATGCTTTAGCAAAAAGGAAAGTTTGAAGCCTAATCTTTTTTTTTCCCTCTTTATATATAAAGTTTTGCACATGTAATTTGACATATCAGGCCCAATACAGCAAGTACCAACCGATATAAAGACATATATCAAAACAAATTAGGCCATTAAAATTCAGATGATAACAATAAAACAGAAAAAAGAAAGAAAGCAGTGAAGTGAAAGCAATAATATCCAGTTGCTTACGACTAAGGTTCAGGGTGGCGTCCTCAGAAACACCAAAAATGGCAACTAGTGGACATGGTTTGAGAGTAACGTTCAAAACACGAGAGAGCACTTCAGAGTAAAAAGTCCAGTATAATTGAAGTGACGGGCAGGCAAAAAACATATGAGTTAAATCACAGGGGGAGGTGTTGCATCTGTTGCACAGGTCAGGTATGCTGGGGTATATTTTAGATAGTCTTGAAGCCTAATCTTGAAAGTAGAGCTAGTGTCTGTCTCCTGAATCCAAACTGGAAGCTGGTTCCACAGAAGAGGGGCCTGAAAACTGAAGGCTCTGCCTCCCATTCTACTTGTAAATACTCGAGGAACAACAAGTAGGCCTGCAGAGCGAGAGCGAAGTGCTCTAATAGGGTGATATGGTACTACAAGGTCATTAAGATAAGATGGGGCCTGATTATTTAAGACCTTGTATGTGAGGAGTTTGAACTCAATTCTGGATTAAACAGGGAGACAATGAAGGGAAGCCAATATAAGAGAAATCTGCTCTCTAGTCACCTTCAGGACTCCTGCTGCACCATTTTGGATCAACTGAAGGCTTTTCTCATCTCTGGTCATAAATTGGTGGCGTTTCTCAAGTCAGCTGCTGCGACTCATTTATGCATAGGTGTCTGAAGGAGCCTGTACCATGAAGCACTGGTTGATCTCATTAGTGTGATGGGTACGTCACTCTAAACTTCCTATTTGTCAGTGAATGGGTTATTGAGGTAAAGATTCCTGCTTTAAACCAGCTCATTAACTTTCCCCAAAGCTAGCCTTAGTCTAACCAATGAGAGAAAAGAAATAAAGTGCAAAGCAGAAAGCTTCCCATAGTGTCCCGGCAGGCAAACGTTCAACTTGTTTATGTTTTTGGTTTAAAAAGTGGAACCATTATGTGTTAAAGGCCACGGCATGAGGGAGGGGACATCAAAGGACACCTCAGTGTGATGGGGAGTCACAGAAGGAGACTGCAATCACATATTATGCTTTGAAAGTTCACACTTCATGTCTGATTTGGGGTTTTTACACTTTATTTGGCTTTGTTTTCACTTACTTTTCCTTTTGCTTCCTTAAAAACAACGTTAAGTTTAAGAAAGGCTCCAGATTTAGAAATTTTACCTCCTCAGAAACAAGGACACAGGAAGATGCAGAGGTCAGAAAGATGATCTTTAATGGGAGGAGTGGAAATAAGAAGAAAATGTTCGTGCTGTTTATGTTTATGAGAAATGTTATAGATTACTCTAATGACACTAAACAGTCCATACACAGATTTATGCTTCACATCAAAGTGACCCTAAAATCAATTCAAAATACAGCTTATCATGTATTTCGATATTGTTCTTTAGTTCCCACAATATTTCTTTAAAGTATTTCCCCCACTTGTGTTTATACTTCTGCCAGCATCTTTACTGTTACTCTTCAGGATCCTCTGAGTGCTCTGTCTCCTGTTTATATCTCTCTGGTATAGTGTAGAGTTTGTTTCTGGGTGTAATAGATCTTTAGGTCCGTGGAAAAGCTTTGATATTTTGAACCACTTACCCGCAGTATGCCAAACCCCACCCAGAAATACCCGACATCGTGAACAGCGCAGGTTTAATTGGCTATATGAGTGCTAAAGAGCGGCTGGACTGAGCTGTAAATGATCTCAGACCCTGGCATCCACCCTCACCTGTTTCCTTCAAAGAGATAATGTGATGGCCTGTCGTGTTAAGTTGGTGCGTCAGCAGAAGATCTGACAATCTGTGTTTGGATATGCATCTCTGCCTCAAATCCATCCTTTCAATGACATCACTCACCACCCCTCCCATTGGACAAAGTGACCGTCAGTCCGAGGCACTGACCAATGACTGCCCGGCAGTGCATCTGAGGGAGGTGTGGCAGGTGCAGTGCTGTAGCCATGGCGACAGTGGATGCTGAGCACTGCCACGACTTTGTGTAGGCAGAGTCTGAATGGGGATGACATCACTCAGGGAGACGGGAGAAAAACAACATCGCCTTCAGTTCCTGTGTCTGTTTTTCTGCCCGTAACGATAACACCAAATGTTATTTGGAGGAAGATGCAAAACTAAAGACGGTCGTTTTGTTAGAAATCAACTTTGAATCCCAAAGCAAAGCCAGAAACTGGCCTCTCTCTTTTGCTGTACGCAAAAAGATGACTGCAGAAGAAAACCAGTACTGATACAATCTTCTCCATTACAGGACAAATGTTTTGGAAACTGTTTGAAAAATGAGTTTTGGCTGAATTTTATATTTAGGAAACCTTTGTACATATGTGTGATTAAAGAAATATGACACTTTATTAAAAGCTGAGGGGAAAAAACAAAATAGAAATCATTAAAAGTTATAAAAATATATTTTTTAACTGCAAAAATAAAAGATCAAATTCATTAATGCTGATTAAATCACCATGAAGTACAGAATCTCTAGAAATAAAATTCAACAGAAAAATATTCTTAAAATACTTAAAATTCAAAAAATTTGTTCATTTTAAAATACAACAGTCACAATAAACAGAAGAACGTGACAACGCTGGGTTTACTGACTGTTTTATTTAGCTGCATCAGCCCAGTTACACCAGTTTGTGCGCTGGTTTTTCCACCATGAAGGTTTTAATGTCTCATGTGACAAGATGGGAACAAACAGCATACCCCTGATGTTTAGATGCTCCTCCTCACTGAATCTCTCTCTCTCTCTTTCTCCTTCTCTGGTTGTGACTCACGCTCTGGGCATGAGGGCCGGCCCCTCCTTCAGATGACATCAGAGGGCTTGAAATAGCTGCTGCAGCAGCAGCAGCAGCAGCAGCATTAGAGCTTCCAGTCATGGGATCCTGCTGTGAGGCCTGCAACCCAGGCAGCTACTTCCAGCTGAGGAGGGGAGTGAGACTGGGAGGGGTGGGCCATAAAAACAAAGAGACGGGGGAGATAATGAAGTGACAGGAGCAACAAGTCAGAGGGGTGATCGGCTCAACATCCTTTCAGAGCTACTCTCACTCAGAAGGGGTCCAAAATATGAGAGCGGCAATTGTGTTTGGTCAAACTGAACACGTGTACCTGGATATTTTTCATTTTCACTGGTTTAATCTGTCGTCTTTGTTTCTTACTTTGCAATAAACCAGTAACATGAACTAATTCATGGTACATAATATAGCTGCAAATATGTCAACCATATATGTGGTTATAACAGTAGTTGCCCATAATAAACATGGCAACGTTTCAAAGAATGGATGCCAACGTATGTAGAAATAAGCTTACACAGACTGATCTCCACACTCAGAATCCGACTGTTTTTTCCAATCCTGGCTCTGTATGATGTCACTGAGAGCTAATGCCTCATAACAAAATATGAATAGCTCAGGTTTATGGACTCGAATTGTGACATTTGATCAGGACAGTAAAAATGTGTATGTAATGTATTTCTCTGCAACACCTACTTTTTACAGATAAAAACTGGGGATGTGTCACCGTGGCAACCAAGAAAACAGCTTTAAAGGAAGTGCCAACGATTGTGTCTTAACCCAGACTGTGTCCTGTTTCATTCCTAACTCTAACCAATGGTTTTTAATACTAAATTTAATCAAAGCACACATTTAAACGTTAAAAAAATTAATAATACTTGTGAAGTGATTTACTCGAGCTCCACCATCAGCTCCTCCTGTGCCCGCAGCCTTCTCCAGCCTCCAACCATGAACTGTTTCACCGTTTGAAAGTGGAAAATCCTGATTTCATGAACATGGATTGTACATATGAGACCGGACGGATTTAAAGTCAGGGTCAGACTGTCTTCCCGTCTCGGGCACACAGCTCTGGTTGCGAGCAGTGGCATCCACCCACCTGCTGCTTGGGCCTCCTGTTTGAGAGGGGCGGCCTATCAGAAGAACGTTGGTTTAAACTGTGAGGACATAAACAGCTCACATGAGAAAGAAGATGAACTGAGATTCCACATCAAGTATTTCTGTTTATGCATGAACGGCATGCATATTTGCATTAAATCCTCTAGCAGAAAGCAGAGAAATAGTATGGAAAGATTTCATTACCCTCATGTTCTCAGTTTACCTCTCACTCCTCATGCTTCCCTCACACCCAAACACTTCTCTTTATCCCTCCCTCCGCTCTCACATCACAACCTGTCTGTGGATGAAGTGACAGAGTGTGAACAAAAGAAAACAGCCTTCCACCGAGACCGAGAGAGAGACCCTCCTGTGCAAGAGAAGTAGGACAGGAAACGTAAGGACAGTGAACATGTGAGTAACACGCGCAGACATAAACAGTCAGGGTGTGCTGCTGTTAGCTATCTGCAGCCATCACAACACCAACAGCACACCCATCCATATTCCCCCTGCCTGCCGCTCTATCTGCACACAGGAAATGGACCTTACAAAGTAAAGGCTAGATTCTCACTCTGGGCTGCCTGGTCTGTGTCTCATAACTGCACTCAGTCATCAGTAAACAAAAAGAATGATTTAAAAAAACCCAAAACATCTTTTTTTTCTCTAAAGTTCGTCTAAACGTTTGAAAAAATTCATAAATTACAGTACAACCTCAATTACTAGTGAGATGCTGTGTGAAGTGTAAATGAAAACAGAATGCAATGATCCGGAAATCAAATAAAACCATATTTTATTTACCATAGAACAAAACAAAAGGTTAGCTCTTTTGGAGTTTTAAGGCAGCAACACATCCTAAAAAAAGTTGAGTGCTGTGTGGATCCCCTCTTCTCTGAACAGCAGTCTGTAAACATCTGGGCACTGAGGACACTCAGCTGGACTCTCAGGAGATGATAGATGATTCTAGCTGGTCTGCTTTCTTGCAACTGTATATATAACTTTGGATTATACAGATTATACAGTATGAGTATGTCAAAAATGTAGACTCTCAGGAAAAAGTAACATTTTTACACTTAACATCACATAATCTCTATTTATTACACGTGCAGTGAAATATTTCAAGCAGTTTTTATTTCGATCTGGATGGTTTTCATACAAATCTAGAATCCAGTGTCTTATTTGAATAGTTTGTTTTGAGTTTTAGTATATTGTGTATCTCTTGGACTGTTTCAATAAACACCACCAGAGTAATGGGTTGCGGTTGATGATCATGAACTTTGTTTGTTTTAGCTGCTTTCCACCCGATGGAAAAGGACCTCCCTCTTCCTTCTCCTTTCCCCTTATTACACATTATCAAACGAAAGATAAGAAACACCCAAAAATACAGGTGAGTTATCAAAGCAACCTGGGCTGTGAGTAACACCCCAGCAGCTACAAGCTGAGCACCTCTGTGCCAAACCACACTGATGCAGTAATTCATGATAAAGGAGCCACAAATAAGTATTGAGTGTGTAAATGAAAATACTTTTTAGAAGTTATAGATATATTTATATCGAATAAAAACATGTCAAAAGTATGGCCTGGGGACAAAAGTGATCTGCCAAGAGTTCCACAACCCGACCTGCTGGGGGCTTTGCTAAAGGGCAGTAAATCAGCTTAGATGACAGTTTAGTTTTCTGTGAATTTTACAGGAAATCATGGAGCAGACTGCCAGTACTTTTTCTATCATTTTACAGATCTGTTTCGTAGACTATAAACTCGTGGAGACATGCTGATGTGTCTCTATTATGGTCATTTGTGCAGATAAGTGCTTGACAATAGGCAATCTCGTACACACGCACACCTTCATACACCACGTTACTTTTTGCATAATGCTCAGTATTTTGCACCTTTCTATTGTCTCGTGTCTGTGTCGTTCTGTTCTGTCTGCTGTTGCACAGTGTTTGTTTTGGGGGTTTTGCAATTTTTGCACTTTGCACTTTATGTAGTCCTGTGTAGATTGTCTGTTATATGTCACATGTAGCACCGCGGTCTTGGAGGAACGTTGTCTCGTTTCACTGTGCACTGCATCATTACACATGGTTAAAATGACAATAAAGCCACTTGACTTGAGTTGTATTTATTATCAGGTGTTTCTCTGCTTGGTGTGGATCAAGTTTTTATTTTTTGCTTTGACTCTACCATCTTGAGTCTTGTTGCGTTTAAGATTCCTTTATGTGTAATTTGGTTTGTCCCCTTTGTCACAGTACTGGGTCTTGTCCAGCTGCCACAAGGCAAAAGACAGGGTACACATCTTTAATTGATGTGAATGTTCTCAGAATGTATTTCTTTATACTAACAGAGGATTCATTCTGAGGTATTTGTTTTTACAGGTTATTGGTAATATTAGTTCTCTGGCCCCTCTAAATTGGGCTGTTTGCGCCCCACAAACTACAATAAGTTTACCAGCCTCTGATATAAAAAGTCTAAAACAGTTTCAAATCAATATTGAAAACTATAACTTGGAAATCTATATTAATATTATGCATTTATAGTCCTGCAGCTTAAGAGAAAAGCAGAATGTGGGATAAATTAGAGGCTGACAGGCTGCTTTGTGCTTGAAAACAAGCCAGCCACCTCAAGGACATGAAAATACGAGGCTGTGTGGGCATCAGCATCACAAGCTAGACAGATAGAAAGCACCGTGGAGAGAATATTTATCTAAGTATGTACTGTCACAGGAGCTCCCGTCATTACAACAAATGAACTGTCTGTACTTTACCAAATGATTCATGCTTAATAAGCTGTGCAGCTGCAGGTCAGATAATCTTTCTGCAAAATAAAAGCTCCAGAGCTCAGTGACACCTTTTAAATGGTCAGTACACTCAAATCAGCATAAATACACACGGTGTGACTCACCCATAGTGGGTTTGAAGCATCGCACAAAGTTCTCCCAGGTTTTGGGGATATTTTCTGCCACAGCCTCATTTGTGCTGCTCACTGCAGAGCAGACTCAACACTTCACAGAGCCCGACAGACGCTTCTTCTGGACTGAAACGCACAGCTTTGTTAAATAAGATTTTGTGGCATTATGCGGCACGCCGAAGTTTTATCTGGCTTCTGCTTTCAGTTTACTTTGATACACGATACACACTTGACAAAGTTTTCAGCCAGTAAACATTTGTGAGTGTTTGGGCAATTTACAGGATCTGATTAAACAATAAATAAATGTATTAGTTGATTAATGATTAAATTATATAAGGTGATTGTCTGATTGTTGGGATTTTCACTAATATTACGACGTCTGTAGCTTACAAGATAAAGTGCTTTGATGCAGCTACAGTTATAAATTGATTAAAACTGAGCCTTTAAAACCTGAACCATGAAATAACTGCCAGAAATCTTTCATTTTTTGATGATGGAGTGTTTGTTGAACCTTTAGACAAACTATATAAAAATATATATCAAATTTAAATCTGCATATATGAGTTTTAATTTGAATCACATTTGCTACATAAGCAATATTTTTGCAATGTAGTTATTAAAAATGTGTCATGCAATTCATATCATTTTGGGGGGGGGGGGGGTAAAAAAAAGTCATGCTGATCATGTAGAAGTCTCAGAAACTCACAAAACACATGGATCAAATATGATATACCTGGATTTGAAGGGTTAAACTGTTTACCAGTGAGTAGCACAGAGACCTCCAGCTAAAGCAGGTTTGGGTGACCTGTACTGCAACTGGTTGAAGACAAAGAGAAGAAAGAAAAGGACAAAACAGAAATTAGAGGAGAGAGAAGACATGGGATCCAACATTGTATTTAAGTAATGAAATATTATTGTCACATAATTGCTGCAATGTCTGTCTATGAAATTATCTTACTAAAATCCCGATTAAATTATTTTAGCTCCATTTTTGGTCTCCACCAGCTAAAAAGAACTATCAGGCTTCTCATTTATTACTTCTGCAGTTTCCTCTTTGCTGGTTGGTCTGTCTGCCACACGCTAAAGTTCTCATTTATCTATTAATTAATGCTTCCAAAAACCATTATAAGAAAGTGTCTTTTGGTGGAAAAGACAGCCAGTCTTTCTCTTGTTTCACTGACATGCCAAAAACTGAAAAAAAGTGTATTTTTTAAAGAAATTACAGCTTCCTGAGATCAAAGCATTGATATTTCACTGTGTGGCAGCCTTTTTTGTGGAATAAGTTTACATTTCTGTGTCTTCTGATGACTTTAGGCTGGAGTAGTGGGTGTAACTGTAAATAAATAAAGAGACCAAGGATGGAATAATACAGAAGCTTGAAGAAATGAAGGTAAACAAGAAGGTTTTTGAACTCATCTGAAAACATAACAGAATGACTTTATGGTTAAATGTATGTCTTCTGTTTGGAAAGTTATGTGATGAATATGGGCTTAAACTGCAGAGTCTTAGCTTTCATTTGAAATTATGACATTTTTAAAGATGCACTGTTATTTTAAGCAGGTGGGCAGTCTAGAGATGATTCTGTATGTGGCATTTTGTTTACTGTGAACCTACAACATGTGAGCTTACGATGCAAATTAAATTGTTCATCCTTACTGGGTCTGAGCAGAGACATGGCAATTAGAGACCAGAGAATCAGAGACATTTGGCGACTTGGAAACAAGAGCTGGTGATGTGAAGTGGGTGGGTGGGTTCATTTCAACAGCTATCACTTCAAGTCCTTGAATTTCATCAGCTTTCTGTGATCTGGTTGCCATGTCGCTGCTTGTTATTTACTGTGTGGAAGCCCCGAGACAAAATCAACAGTTTAGTATATTCTGGGGAAAAAAGAAAGAACAACACACTTCTTATAATACTTTTCTTAAAATAAAAGGCCTGGATAATAGAAAACAACAGCGGTGGATGATCGCAGGAAAAGCTAGTCTCACTAAAGACAGCTACAGGCCTGGGAAAGCATCTAAAAGAAGCAGACGGACTATTTTGCAGTTTTCTTGTTTTTAGACGGCTGTCATTGTTTCTTTCATTGTTAAAAACATTTAACAGTATATTAAAATTATTGTACTTCCTTAACTGTTTATGCAATATCTTTGTTTTTTGCACTTTAATATCAAATAACTGATATGTATATTATTATACGTAATATATTTTGATATTTAAAATATGACATTGACACAACATGTTTGTTATTTGTACTACTGTTTCTGTTGAGTCATTCTGAGTCATTGTGTGTGCGTGATGCATGTAAACTCCTGAGGTTTATTCCACAGACCTTACATATATAATGCACAGTTATTCTCATAATACAGACATTCAAATTCAAATAACTCCTTTACTTTGAGCTATTGCAGGTTAAACAATTGTGAGTGAGAACAGACTGAGCGGCTGCTGGGAGAGCGGTAGTGAGATTCATTCGTCACCTCGGGCCTTCACACTCATCAAATATGATTTAAAAAAATACTTTTATGAGAGAGGAGGAAAGTGTTCCAGTCTTCTTTTATCCATCATATTAAATTTAAATACCAATCCCCCCCACTGCACTGTCTTTATCTTCATACCATTGCAGGCTATAGTCATTTTAAATAATCTGTTTAAAGTTGTTTGCAAGGAATTCACATTTTTTATACTTTAGCAGAATTCTTGCCTTTGTTGTTGAGATACCGTCACATGTATGACCATGATATGGATATGATGATACTGAGGGAAGTAAAGATCAGTTATAAAACAGCAACCTTTCTGTTTGAAGTACTCGCTGTGTGTCAGTCTAACTCACCCAAACAGAGAATGATTAACCTGTGAGATAAAAGCAAAACTGTTGTGAGAACAGAAGAACCAATATAAATCTCAGCTGAAACTGAAACTCTTGGGACTGCATTCAAAAGTGAACATTGTAACATTGTACTTCACTCGAGTAAACCAGAAAACAGGAGGAAAAAACTTAACAAAATATTGTAAAAGAAAATTTATAGGGCAGAACTTTTATTTTTCCTTCTTTGTGACCCCCATTAAACATCTTAAGACCCCTCATATTTTAGGGTATCTGTACACAGTGACATCGGCTTCTAAATCAAACAATCAATTTGAAGTGCAGAATTTTGGGTTTATTTCAAGGGGTTTAAAAACAATTTTGCATTAACTGTTTAGGAATTGCCATCATTTTTATTCATATTTGAAATACTTTGCAATTAAAGACCACCTGCTTTATTTGAGGGTCTTTCTGCCTTCAGTTTTGTCTTCAGTCTCTCATATATATATATATCTCATAATATCTCATTTCTTTGCTCTGAGAAACTCTTGGACTGCTTTTGCATTTTGCTTTGGTTTATTTATCCATGTCCTCTCTGAAGCACAGTCCAGTCAGTTTTGTCTGACTCTGAGCAGAGCGTACAGCCCTGTACACGTCACAATTCATCCTACGACTATCTGCCGTCACATTAATAAACACTAGTGAGCTGTTTCTACATGCACGCTCATACATAACAATCCCCCACCATGTTTGCCAGATGATGTGGTGGTATGATCTCTCTGTTAGGTTTCATTTGGTTTGAACTGTTGAAGTCCTCCTTCATTTCCATTATTGGACATCACGTTCTAACTTCCAGTGAACAGCTCCCAAAATCCAAGTTCAAGTCTTGGAATCTTTTCCGACTCTTCAGCTGCACAAACCGAAAACAAAAAGCACTGTCACCTGCAGTTCTTTGTGTTTTGAAGAAATGACCTGACAACCCTCCACACTTGCACATCAGAAAGGAGACTCGTGAATTTCATGCCTCAGTAATTGTTTTACATTTAAAGCCTATATTTCCTGCAAGGCCTGTAATACTCAATGAAGAAGTTTCGCCTCTGTGGTAAACTGTCAAAGTTCATTTCATCACCTTTCACAGACATGACATCCACCACAGACCAGTTCCTCTTTCAGCTGCATCCCTGTTTTAAATGCTCCAGGCCAGTGCTCTGGTCTAATTTACATTATCACTTTCAGGGCTTTTTATGGTGCTCAAATAAGCACATAACCATTGTCTAATTTTTGCATTCTTGTTGTTTATCCGTGCTCACAAAAAAATGTATAAGGGAATAACCATTTAAACTAACTCACCTTAACAGTTTAGTGCACAAAGACAGAAAAAGTATATTTATTACAGTCAACAGTTACAGACTTTGAATCTACGTATCAGGACATGATAAGCAGTTGTCTGGTCCTTCGCAGGTTTTCAAATGAAGAACAACAACACACGACATATTACACTTTTTTTTTTATTTGGTAAACTGTAAGCCGAATAGCAGAAGCAGTGTGTGAGAAATGAAGAACATCCCATGATTCGCTTTTAGAGCAGCAATCATTTTGTTGAGTGTCAGTGTAGCTCACTGGGCTGAGCAGGTGACCCATATGCTGCAAGGCTATTTGCAGAAAGCTGAGTTTGATGCTGTCCCAGGCAGATTTACTGTGCGTCCCCCCTTAAAGCATCTCTATCAGGTTGAGGTCTGGACTTTGATAGTGCCAACGCATCAGCTTGAGGTTTTTTCATTTTCACTTATTCTGTTGCTGTGCTTGGCATCATTGTCCTGTTGCATGACTCAGATCAGCCAAACTTTAGCTGTCAGACAGATGAGCTCACATTGATTCTAGGATACTGTGATACACAGAGGAGTTCATGGTCGACTGCGAAACAAGCCTAAATCATCACCCGTCCACCACCGTGCTGATAGTTTGTGAGGTGTTTGTCCTGATATGCTGATTTGGTTTTCTCCCAACGTGGTGCTGTGCCTTATGTTAACCTCCTAAGACCCGAACTCTTCCACGGCATGCATTTTTAATTTCTCTTTGATATTTGGGCATATTGGGGCCTAAGAACGTCAAAACAAAGAATTACCAGATTTTTTTTTTCCTTATTTTTGTTTTTAAGAAAAATAAGAGCCACATATGAGGATATTGGTTTAAAATTTTGATAGAACAGTAGCAGTATAATGTCCTCGTAAGTGGATATCAGGCCCTTGTAGAGAAAAATTGAGTATTTTGGTCTAAATAACCCAGAATGTGATGTCCACATATGTGGATGCCAGGTCCTAGGAGGTTAAACATCACCACTTTGGACTCGTCTGTCCCAAAGGCCATTGTTCCAGAAGTCTTTCTTCAGAACTTTTCAAACCTAAGCTATGGTACTATGTCCTTTTTGGAGAAAAGAGGCCTTCTCCTGGCAAACCTTCCAAACAATCCATAAGAGTTCAGGCTTCTTCTAATTGTAATTTTCACGAGCTTTAACATTTAACAAGCTAACCAAGGCCTGCAGACTCTGAGAGGTGGATTTTTTTTTGTATGGTCTGACCTTGGGGTGAATTTGTGGGAACATCGACTCCGGGGGAGATTGTTCTGAAAAACTGTAGAATGATGGACTTCAGTTCCTTGAAAGTGGCAACAGTTGCTTCTCTCATGGCTGATGTTTATGACGTTTATGGAGGGTCATTCTGATTAATGATTAATTAATCAAGTGATTTCATTAGTAGCACTTGGTTGCTTACTCTTTACATCTCAAAATATAAATAATAAAAGTTGCATAATCTTTAGATTGTATATGTTTAAAAATTTAATATACAAAAAGCTCTCTTACTTGCACACATTCAGAAAAAGTTAATGTGCTACGGAAAATGGCATATGAAATTTAAAATGTAAAAATAATGACACCTTCTGACAAACTGAGACTTAATGCCATTGAAAATTTTATTGTGATATCTGATAGTTTACATTAGAGTGAAAACAGACATGTGACATGGCTTTAATAAGACAGAATGCAAAGCAATGTAGTCAAATAAAAAGCAGAATATTTGCTTTAAAATTTAGGAAGAAAAAAAAAAACAAAAAACAGGCACGACATCATAAATACAACATGCTTTTAGACCTCAAACTGTAGTTTAACAGTCCTAAGAAAAGAACTTGTACAGTCTTTTCCCCGTATACCCATCTAGCCTTTGATCAACATCCTGTTTAGACAGTAACAGAGCGCAAAAAGTAGGTAGCCAGTGCCACGATAACAACAGAACAACAATAAAAAGTAAACAGTTTTCAGCAGCAAATATCTACATTTTTCATCCAGGCTGCTTTGACGCTGTATTTCAGAGAATCAAAACATTCTACAGAAAGACAATGTCATAGGTGACAGGTTTTCTACTCTTTGATTTTGGTATCGCAGTCGAATCTCCAGGGGCCCATCGACCGTGGCCCCTGGCTTCGTTCCTGCCCGCTGACACATGACACTGATGCATTCGATAGAGCCTGGGTCTTTATTTGGTACGCACTGGCGGTGACACTGGCAGCTGCTTTTTGTTGGTTCAATTTTGACTGACTTATCGAAGGGAAGAGTACAGAGGCTCTGCAGTCGGGTCGCTCCCAGAAACTGCTGCTGCTGCCATGTGGAGGTCCTCAAGAGAAACTGGCTGTGTGCATGTAGCAGAGGGAAATCGTACAACTGTGTGTGTGCATTCAGTAATGATTCAGATAGACACAAACAGTCCTGTAAGGTAGATTTCTTTCCAAATTTTGCTACCGGTGCTGGTCTTGTGAGACTGAGTGTGTGGAAAGTTCACAGAGGTAAACCAACCTAAAGGCAGGGGCTGTGGCATTGTTATGTTAATGCAATCAGACTTTGCTGTTTTAATAAAAGCTCATCATAGTTCAGGAGCTGCAACCTTCGAGCATCTAACGATGCATTCATGCGTTCATGTGAACATCTAATGTTTGTAGCTTTAAACTGACCAAATCTCACGACATGTGGAAGAAGACATGGCTTTAATGCAATGACTGTTTTATCCGATGGCCTTCCAGTCTGTAGTTTTCCAGCTTGTTACCAGGAAATGGAAAGACAAGCTAGTTCTGGCTGAAGGACCTCAAATCTTTCACATCATCTTTCAATACTTTAGAATTTGGACTCAAAAACAGGCCATTAAAAGTTTGATACGACATCCGCAAAGAAGTTTGTTGCACCTCTGAGCACACGCCCAAACGATGCTACGGGGTTAACTCTTGCAGCTGCGCTCAACACTCTATGCATTAAGTTGTTGGACAGACCTGCAAATTCTTGCCTGCATTTGACAGGCCCTGCGTGTCCTGCAAAACATCGAAAGGATGCAGCACCAGAACTGAGATGTGACTAAAACAGGCTATTATCATCAAAACAAGCCATTCGATCAAATAGATAAGGGGAGTAACAGTTCACTTTTACACAAAAAAAGAAAAACACCCCGAGAATGAATACGTTCAAAAAATACAATCAGATATTCACAGCCAGTGTTGCCGCAAACTAATGACCTCCGACATAGCTGCCACAGGGTGCATTTCTACACCTGAAAGCCCTCAGCACAGGAGACACTGACTGCGGTGGCCAAAGGGTCTTGGTAAAGGCTCTCCCTGCGACATGGTGGGAGATTCCAGCTCGCCCTCAACGTCTACATGGCTCAGCAGAGACCTAAACACCGGCCCTCTAACGGGCTCTTACCACACAAGCTAAATAAACAAGCTAACAGAAAAAAAAGCAAACAAACCAAACGGGGGATAAATCACTTCCAAACAAACTAACCTGGCTGTCAACCTCGCAGATCAGCGGGCGAGACAGCGAAACCAAACAGCTGTGAAAGGGAAGAAAAAAAACACACACCAGGAAAACTCAAAAAGGAAAGAGGGGAAAACTGAGGAAGAGAAGGTAAACATTCGCTTTGGTGTGCAGGCATGCATGTGGATTAACACACATGCATGTATGCGCACACGCCAGACACCACACAGCCAGAGGTACGGTGAACAAAAGTGCTTCAAGTAGGGGAAGTAAAAGAACTAACCCAGTAGAAATACGTATAAAACCTTAAATATGTTACTTTATGTACAAAAACTGTAACACGGGCCAATATCTTAGCTGTTTATGTATTTATATTTCAAGTAGGTATCACTGCTAACTATCAAGGGTTTGCATTGTCATAGTTTTAGGTTAAAAGGTCGTGTGATCTGACTGACCTTGCCGGCAAAGTAATCAATCACTGCTGATTTTTTTTTTTTTAATTTTTTTTTTAAAATCTCTCCCATCGTGTCCCACCCTGCCCACACCATCACCTGCCCACACCATCACCTGCTGCCATCTTTTTAATCCCTCTGATTAAAAAGTCCAACAAGTCCCGGGCAACCTCTTCCTCCTCTTTGCTTTACTCTGAGAAATAATATACTGAATATCCATCTGTTTTTGCACCTTTAAATCTGAATGTAGAAAATATATGTGTGTATATATACCAAGTCTCTGTTATCCATAGAGCTCTGAGGATTTTGGTGAAAAATGTTATTTCGAGGGCTACTTCTTTGAACCAGGAAGGGGGCGAAGGGAAGGGGAAGACACATCGGTTCACATGAAAGTTTTCAGAGTTATGCACTGCACAACAGAAGGAAAAATAAAAGAAAACAAGTAGAGGGAGGCCGTTCGTGTTTTGAAGAGGCACAAGATTCATACGGCTTGGAGGCAAATCACAGATGATGTCCACAAAGAGACGATTCATACGCTCCGAGAGAGAGAGAGAAGGACGTAAAGTGCAAAAGATCTAGAAGAACGGGGCGAAGCGGCGGGATTTCCAGGATAGCAGCAAAAAATTGGAAACTACTTTGTGGTGTGGAAGAAGTGAGAGGAAACCTGGAATTTAAACAAAATGAAACCAAATTTCCTCAAAGTATCTAACAGGCAGCTGCTAAGCATACCAGAGTCGACGAAGCCCTCCTGCTCCAGCTTCCTTTCCATCTCCAACAATCTGTCGTTCATCTGTGAGAAGGCCATTGGGAAACGAGAGCGAACAAACATTTTGCCTCCAAACTGCGATGGACCAAACGCCTCTGCAAAGTGCAAACGAAGTCGTTCAAGTATGCCACTGTATAATGCATGACCACACACACACACAAAATGCATATATACACACAGTAATATGCATATATACATATGTGCGTGACAGCAAATATATATATATATATATATATATATATAGAAACCATGTTCCAATATCGACGTACTACGAACATTTTCATAGTATTTATGGATATGTAATCATAGTATGTGTATTTATATTCATATGTAAGTGTCTCTTATTGTTTCATTACCAGACAATGGGATAATACACTCTGTCATCGTGTTTTATGATGTGTGGGCACTGATGGAAGGATCCCCAGTCTAATAACCATTTCTGCTCCTTTTTCGTCTTTCACTCGTGGTACTGCTGCAAACTGGGACCAGCCACAATCGCAATTAGCCAAACACTACAAATATGTATCTATAGATCTATGTATACGTATATATATACCCATTTATGTCAAACGAATACTAGGTGCTGCTTTCAATGCTTTTGGGTGCTGAAAAGTACCAGAAAGAGGGAAAAAGAAAGTCGAAAAAAAGGGTAAAAACAGAAAAATATCAGGTATAAAATTCCACAATACTGCAAACTCATTCTTTGCCTCTTTAAAAAAGAAAAAAAGAAAGAAAGCAAGATGCTGCTACATATTTGCAACTACGATAAACTCCCTTTCCCCCTCTGCTCCTCACCCATCCCTGATTACTCATTTGGACATTAGCAAAGAAAAGCATGCTCAGCTAGAGGCAGAGATACACCAAGCCGACAAAATGAATAAACACAGACTTGACAGGGAAATAAAATATAATGCTAACCAGTAACATCCATCGGCTGCCAAACCAAATCTTTACCAAACCCGACGTTAAAACTGAAGCAAATAACATTAAAATAACCAAAGTCATCCATCAAGAAAAGAAAGAAACGTCCTCTCGGTGAAGTCTCTCTCTTCCTTCGCATAGTGGTCGACACGTCACCACAATCACTTGTAAGCGTGTTTCGGTGGGGCGGCGGCGGGTTGAGAGTGGGCGGGGTCGATCCCAAAAGCTCTGGGGAAGTAACGGCGGGACTCACATGACGTCGTTTTTCAACGAGTCGCTCCACTCGGCGGTCGCCGTTTGTTCACTTTCACAATGAGCAGGTGGGTGCGTGTGCACGTGGAGAAGGCGGGAAGGTGGAGGTGTTTGATTTTTTTAACTGTTAGGAAAGTGTGGGGGCTGGTGGAGGGAGGGCCGGACGAGCGCCCTCCCCCTGTAGTTCGATAAAGAGCATTCCCAGGTCAGAAAAACAACAACAAAAACAAGAAAAACAAACGGAGAGGCGGAGCGTCACTCCCACCCGTTGTCCTTGATCATGTGAGCCAGCTCGATGATGAACTTTCCCTCTTTGTACTTTTGACTGCTTTCAAACGCGTGCTCCTGTTAAAAGAGGAAAAACATCAGAGAATCAGTCAGGAAAAAGAAAAACACATTATCAAACAAAACGAGTGACAGTGGGAATACAAGTGGAAAAAGAGCAATAAACAGCTGCTCTTCATATCTCAGTGGCTCATCTGTGCTCACTTTACTTTTCTCCTATATCGGTGCATCTTTGTAACCATCACCGGTGCATCATATAGACTAACGTGCTCTGCAGGGACTGCTGATGTAAATTAGCAGCTTTGCTAAAATCTGGCACGCTTACATCTTCCGTTTTTGTTTTAAAATAGTTATAAAAACACACAAAAAGACAGAAAGACTGGCGATTTTGTCCCAGCCCTTTTTTATATGGAGAACATGGGAAGCGTAGAGGCAGCATTCAAGCATCCAAGATGAACACATTGATGTAGCACTATCACCATCTATCACATCACCGTCAGAGAACAGCAGGGCTTTGAGAGACGCAGAGAGAAATATGAGAAATATTTCCTCCGGTGTCCAGATCGCTTCGTTCAAAGGTCTAAACTTCCAGACCGGCAGTGCATCTCGTTAAGTGCTGTATGATTTCCGGCATATGTCCCGGCCCTGCTGAGCTCCGGGAGACTCGTGCGAGTCTGCTTCTGTGAATATTTGCTCAGCCTGGTTTGCCTTGTAAACCAGTCCTGCTCTGCTTTGCTTGCAGGGCTTTTCGGAGAATCTCTAATTGTTTTTGTCACTGAAGCAGCAGCTTTAAGTGAGTCCCTGTCTTTATACCGTGTTCAGTTATTTTACACCCTTCTATACTCTTTTCACACAATTACCAGGACAAGCCTCTTCAAAACGGCCTGACATTTAATCACTGTAGACTCTCAGAGGTACCTGCCTGGCTGTCTGCAGCCAACCTTTCGGCACTGTAATTATCTTGCACACTTGGATACCACAGAGTGTTCAATCTCTGAGCCCAAACAAAAACCTGAGTATTTAAAAAAAGAAAAAGTGTCACAGTTTCTTTAATGAGCATTGCTTTAATGAGAGCAACCTCGTTGCTCTCATTAAAGCAACTAGCAGAAGCAGAAACTAGAAAAACCACACAGATGCAAAACAACAAAGCAGCAGCCTTAAGTGATCCATCAAGACAGACGGGGAAAGTTTAAATAGCAAATTACTTACATATTTCCAACCAAGGGTGGTTTTACAGTTTTCACAGTAGATATCAGCCACAGCATGTAAACCTGTGAGGAGAACCCGCTCCTCTGCTGGCCCGCAGCCGACATTCACCCTGTAAGGAAGGCAGGGAGATCAGGAAAGGTCACAAGGGTCAAGGAAATTAAAGCAGAGCATAAATAGAGGCCCTGTGATTAAATATGGTAAATGGCCTGTATTTGTACAGCGCTTTACTTAGTCCCAAGGACCCCAAAGCGCTTTACACTACATTCAGTCATCCACACATTCACGCACTGGCGATGGCAAGCCACAGCTGCCCTGGGGCGCCACCGGGCCCTCTGACCACCACCAGTAGGCAACGGGTGAAGTGTCTTGCCCAAGGACACAACGACCGAGACTGTCAGAGCCGGGGCTCGAACCGGCAACCTTCCAGTTACAAGACGAACTGCCAACTCTTGAGCCACGATCGCGCCTAAATCTACCTAAACCATTTTGTATAGACCGAATCTTATTTTCTTGCAGAAAGTTTCAGGAGTGAAAGCAACGCAAAGATAAACGTGTTAAGAATGACTCGACGCTGACACTTTGCTCTTAGTTTGCCCCCAAAATCTTTGTTGTGTTGTTAAATCCTCTGCTTTAAATTTACCAGGTAGGGACACATCAGCTCTACAGACGTCAGCCTTTCCTTGAAAATACCACGAACCTTGGCGTCTTACTTAATTTGCTGACGAACTGGTATTGCCGCGCAGAGGTGCAGCAACCTGTGACGGTGTGAGAATATGTAAACATTCACGTCTACCTCGGCTGACCTGTACTGTCAGCGAGCTGCACGCTTGGATTTGTTGGCAGATGTAGACACAAGAAAGAAAAGCGCCTGATGCTCAGCCTCATGAGGAGAAAGGCAGACACGTCTGATAACTCACAGCAAAACAATCCAGGCAGACTGACTGGACTGCTTTTTGTGGTGAACTGGCCCTTTAAAAACGCTGCGCTGCAGAGAAGTTTGAGTGGCGTTTTAATTAAACGAACACGTCATAAGAAACACACTCCTTTTGAAATTATTATATGTAACCAAGCAACCGGTAGATGACTGCAAACCTTTAGTTTTTTTCCCTCCACCACAAATGTTTCTGTTTTTCAGCCTAAATGTCTTTTTACCTGCAGCGCACCATAAGCTTCGTCTCAGGGGTTCGGTTGCTTTCACATTGTTCGGAATCATTTATTCAGACGCTCGTAGACTGCTTCTCTCATTCGATTCATTGTGACAGGTGAAACAATGTAATTCAGAGTCGGGTGGCACGAAGCTGCTGAAAAGCAACACTGTCTCAAAATGTCTCGGGGCTCTGGGGGGCAGAGAGGAGGGCGGCTTCTGCGCGGTTCATTAAGACTGAGAGCAGAGTCCCAAAAACCAACCAACCAAGAAATAGACCAGTAAAACTTGCTCTCAGGTTCAAAGAGATGAATGCTAACCAGCTTTTTCTGCAGCACGGACTGAAACTCTGAAAGAATGGAAGTTCGTCCTGTGTTTACCGGTAAGAAATGATTTGTTTGTTTCCAGGTCAAATGATAAATTAATGACTGGACTCATTAAAACATGATTAGAAATAGTGCAAAAGCTGAACTGGTCGTGTGTGTGATCTAAACTGAAAACTACAATTATTTTGACATCGTTTGACCTGCAAAACACCAAATAAATCAGCGCTTGCTGGGCTTGGCTGCTGCAAACTGGAACCAGACTGTTTCTGAGTCACTATGGTGCCAGAAATCTGCAGTTCCTTTGAGTGTTTGTAGTTAAATTTTCTGGCATGCAATTAGAGCAGGGCGATATGGCCAAAAATATTTATCACGATATATATTTGAAAATTTGCGATAACGATATAACTGACGATATAATTGATGCGAGACAAAATACAACTCCACAACATTACTAGCGCAAAAAGACAACCTATCATTTATTTTCACTTAAACAAGAAGCTGGTTTTTATGTACATTAAAGCTTTATAAAAATGTAACAGTGCAAATGCAAATTCCTTGCTGAAAGTTTAACCAAAAGGCATTTCCAGTAGAAATGGGCTGACATATCCTGAGCATAACCATGTATAATATCCACTGAAGTTAAAAAGAGGTGCTTTGCAACATTAAACTGCAGTGTGCAGTACGTATTTTTCGGACCATAAGGTGCACGGGATTATAAGGCACATTAAGCGAAACAAAGCAGTCAGATAAACCAAACTTTATTAAACTCATTCTTCTTGCTTCCTCCACTTCTGTACCATTGATTCATTAATGTTGAATTCTCTGGCAGCGGCTCTATTCCCATGTTGTTGCAGTATGTTAATGACTAACCTCGTATTGTGGACGGATTATCTCAGTTGTTCTCCTGACTGAAGATTGGTCCTTTTACAGCATCCTGCCATGCGATTGCATTTGTCTCTAACCATGAGGAACCTTAACGTTAACTTTTATAAGTGGAAAAGTGTTAGTGTTCGTCCTCCAGCTTCACTGTTTATGTTATGCTAACATAGCTGTGTCGCTAGCGATCACGTAGCACATCATTATATACCAGCTAGCCCAACTTCAGTAACTTTACAAACATCACTGCTGTTTAGTTTTCTAACTTCATTTATGTTGGAAGTGATAGCAGAGCTGTACGTTTGATTTTTTTCAGAAATCTCTCAGTCAGAACATGCTATATCATGCTTAGGTAACTAGCGAAACTAGCGAGCTAACTTCCGCTAGCTTCCTGCTAGCTTCTAACTCCGTTAAATGTAATACATTTTGTTTTCATGGATGCCTGGAAGTTAAACTTCATAGTTACACCTGGTAAAGCAGCAATGCTGATCGTTTTATTAAAGATGAAAGAATTTAGACAGTTTTTAACTCTTAGTGATGCTGCAGTGTTCGTTTGACCTGAAGTATACGGAGTTTAGGACCCAGATTACTCCCAGATTTAAGGGCATCTTAGTCCGACGGCCGCTTGCATGTTCTGCAAAAAAATGTGCTTTGTTGTGTATCTGACGGACAAACACTAAACCAGTTCCACATCACTGAAGTTGCACCATTTTTACAAACCAATTCTGGTTCATCTGTTTCACTCAACAATCGGCCATGTGCGTATGAAAACAAAGGCACTGCGCATGCGCGTTTTACTCATATTCTATCGCGATATTTCATTTTCCTATCGTAGCCTAACATTATACCGGTATTACCGTGAACGGTATAATATGGCCCAGCCCTACATGCAATATCATTTTATGAACCCACAGAGGCCACCTAAAGGAGGTGTTTGTAAGCCAACTGTGGTGCAGTCTGCATGCATGACAGATCCATGCTCCGAGAGCATGAAAATTTATGTGCATCTCATGCTAACAGCTCTGGCTGCAGCAGTGCACTGATAAGATGCAGGTGTACAAAGAAGCATCCCGGCACAACATTTCCTCCTATGAACCTTCATCACTGGAATGTGTGCATCTATGAGGACATGGGGGTGGGAACTATTAATTAAAGGATGGGTTGCTTTAAGTGTGCTTTTCCTGAACAGTGATTATGTGCGTGCATAAAGCATGTGCTGAGTAGAACTTATCAAAATAACTGTAAATGGCTACTCCGGCAAATTCTGCAGAAGTGAACGGGGTTAGTGGAGGTGATCGTTCCTCTTTCAGTTCAAAATTTTGGCCTGTGCAGTTAAGAAGAAAGTGCTTTCAACATTTCATCAGCTAACATGGTGTTTCAACTGATGAAAGTGGCAAATGTTGAAAGCAAAGTGGAGTGAAAGAAGAATTCAGATAACTGAACTGTGTTTTAAAGCCAAACTAAGCTATAGGTCAGACTGCTTATATGAGAAACAAGGAGGGTGAGCTGGAGGTGTGAGATTCATACTTACACTGAATTAAACAGATAGGCTCTTCCTTGACTGCCTTGAAATGACTGAAACCAGAGAGAGAGAAAAAGACATCATGTAAGTTGACATTAAAGAGCTGCGCCGCACCGCTGAGTTCAAGAATGTCAGCATCTGACGCCCCGGGGTGCTTCTCCCCCCTCGACTGCTGTGCATTCTTGTTCTTCCACCTTATCAACAGTCCTGCACAAGTTTGGCTGCAGGTAAGGAATAAAATGAGGCTCAAAAATGCAGAAGCCTGAGCAGATAAACAACACAGACAGGTCTATGAATAATGTGGACGTGAGAGCAGTAAAAACATTAGACCACATAAACAATGACTCAGTATTCACAAACTTCAGTTTCTGCTAAGTACTGCATGGACAGTCATGTAAGAAGAGGTCAATACTCTACTCAAAAGTAGAGTATTAAAGTACAAGTAGGGCTATGAGGAAACAGATGAAAGTTTGTTTTGAATAAATGGATCATATAAAATCAAGGTAAAAATCTAATGAGTCACATTTTTACAGTTTTTCCGCCTGCAATCTCAACATTTCAAGCTCCACTGTTGACATGCAGCTCCAGGTATTCAGTGCATCTGCTGAACAACAAAGCAGCTTTCACAGCAGTTGATAGAAGACTGATGTCTGAGGAATGCTGCAGTTTAACAGGAATTCACACACCCGCACACACACAGCTAATAATAACTACTTGAATCATCGTCATCACCCCCAAAATGAGCTGAAAACCCTGCATCAGTTTTATTAAACGCACCCCGTGGAGTTTTCTCGTTAGACAGGAACTGTTATGTTTACATCCCTGAAAATAGCATAAGCAGGGATTCCTTGAGGCAAATCAAACACAGCCTTCCTTATGAGGCTGGAATTAAAAATGTCTCTGCAGAGAAGGATGATGTGGGTAACCGGGGGTCCTATGTGTTCATGGTAAATGGTAAATGGCCTGTATTTGTATAGCGCTTTACATGCTGCTGCAAACAAAAGAAACTTTGAGTCAAGTACTCAAATAACATTTTTGGGGTGTTTCAGTCTTCATTTACAGAAATGATGAGAACAAACCAATGACAGTGGCAGGTTTTGTCTGAGAGTAGCACAGATGAGCCTGCTGAGCTGTTTACAGAGAGAACGTGAAGCAAACAAGAAAGTGCCTTAAACTTGCAGTCATTCAAATGTCCAGCAGGGGTGATTCCTATTGTTGCAAAGATGTCTGGTTGTATAGTAATCTATGGGAAAACGGGCCTGATTCTCACTTCCTCCATGAGCTCAGTAAATACTTTCCAGATTACTTTATAGGCTCAATCACTAGTTCCATGTTGCATTTAATATAACATCGTGTTCATTTAGTAAATCATGGTTCCCATTATTGTCGAGGCAGATAAAGCTTGCTATGCCTTACCTGTGGGAAGTGGGACTATCACAGACAGAACTACCCAGGTTCATATTATATCGGCATGACACGTTTAGCCGTTAGCAGATGTGAGTCTGATAGCATCTGCCAAAAATAAACCAAAGACACAATTAAAGAGAATTTTACATTGATAATTCAAAATTAATACTTTACAGTAGTATGCTACAGATCAGGAGTTGGTTTAAAATAGAGACACAATCTTAAAAAGAATAAAAAGCAAATCCACAATGTTTAAAGTTAACGCACATAGTGCACATGTTACTGCATTTCCACACAGAGCCACTAGAGGTCGCTTAAACTTAAAATCTGACTATAGGTCCTAAGAAGACGCTTGCACAAACAACTTATGGTAGTGTCGCTCCAGCAGGTCCCTGAGGGACAGCCGACGCCTGCTGCTGACCGGGAGGGAGTTCTTTCTCCCCACAGTCACCAAGTTTGTTTACAGGGGAGTGGCCAATTGTTGGGGCTGTTTCAGTAATACTGGAGGGTACACTCACTCACATATGTAGTCCTGATTGCTGTTGGAGGTAATAAAAAGAAAACTGGCCTTTTTTACTATCCTGCTATTTGCCTGCCATTAAACATACACACGACTGTTCTGTAAAATGTAAACAGAGCGCAGTAAAGCCGTCACAGTGAGTGACAACAGAGCCTGCCAGGCTTCCATCCTCTGGTCCCGTCATCCCAGGCTGGGCGACAGGCCTCGATCGGCTTTGCTTTTTCCATTGCAAATGAGTGTGGCAGATACATTTGTTGTTGCGGTTGAGGGCGCTGAGCTAATACCGCCTAATAGGAGCACCAGCTGCCTCCTTCACTGACCACAGCCACAACCAGCACTGAGGCCCGGGGGACATCTTTAACTGCCCAGCATCTGTCCAAACCGGCAAAGTTGAATTTCAGACGTTAGCAGTTCGTCCCAGCAACAAATTTGAGGTGCAAAAAAGGAAACCCTTCTCTCTGCAGAACTCTTACTGTCACATCCTTAACTTTGGTGTTTGTGTTTGAAGGGAAATCTATGCACACATGCAGTGCAGTCCAGCGCCACAAGACATGCGACCTTTAGCTGCGAGAGGGAACTGGGTCGGTCCCCGTGGAGTTAACAACAAGTCCTCGGCAGCGTTTAGGCCAGAGAGGGTGGCGGGTTACTCTGTCATATCTGTGCTGCTCTGTGGCTCGCCATCAGCTGAACAACTGGCAAAAGGCTCCATCTCTTGCTGCCCTTATCTGTTTCCCACAGTCTATTTTTACTTTGCTTGTGTTTTTTTCTCGAGCTGCTGCAACATTCACTAAAACATTAGCAACAGAAAATCCTACAAGATTAAAAAGAAAAAAAGAGAGAAAGAAATTCGGATAGTAGCTTTGGGAGACAGGCGGCAACCCGAGCGTCCTCCAGCCTACCAGCGGTCCAGCTAGACATCCCAGGGACTGCTCTGTTGACTGTTTAACCATGCAGCAAGAATCAGATACCAGCTGGAAATATTCACACAGCTTGTTTTTTTGCTGCTTAATAAAACATGACAAAAACTGGAGTGTGGTTACCAAGCTCATTTCTTTAAGCTGCTGCAATCACACTTGTTTTAAAACGCTTGTTCCCAAGAAATAAATTCTACAAAGCAAATCTCAAAATCCCTGAATATCCTGTTGACCACATGGGACTAAAGGGAACAAGACCTCGCACACAGAAACACACGATACACAAATCCACCGTGAGAGCAGTGAGTGTGCTGTGTCACTGGCGTTTCTTCTTAAAATGACGCCATAAAAATGAAAGAGAAGCTGTGAAACAAACACTTGTGTTTAAAAAAAAGGAAAGAAAAGAGATTAACTCAGAGCTCTTATAACAAACACGCTGAGGTCAACTTTTACCATCTGTTTGAACAGATGTTGGCTGTTGCAGGTGAAGCTCAGCTCCAACTTAATCTTCTTAAATCCCAAGGCTCTGTATAAATTCAGTTAGACAGCGTTTGTAAGGAAAGTAGATCTGGTGTTTGTAGAGTTTGTGTTGGCTTCTGTTTTATTATAAGTCCTGTAGCGTTCACTCACAGATATGCTCCGACGGGACATATCAGAGCTTATGTGAAACTTCAACATGAACTAATGAGACGCAGTTTGAACTTGATTATAGAAGAAATTGTCCTTTTCATGTCATCCCTCCAAACCTCAGTTTTCTTATTTGAAACTGCAGTTTTTGGTTTACTTGCTGCTTTGAGTCTCTGTGTTGTTGCATTACCCAAACCCGCCTGTGAACCTTGCTAAACTTTTGCATTCATTGGTTCAAAAGCAGCGCTGAACCACGATGATTCCTCCGCCGTGCTGCACAGTCAGGACGAGGCTTTAAAACTTTTATCTCATCTTTCCTGAAATGTTGTGGCTCATCCAAATATTTGAGACACACTCCAGTGTTCCCACTCAACGTTTTCCTGCGAGTGGACGCATTTAAAGTTTTAGTCCTTTTTCCATGTTGCACTCTTGGCGTGATCATTACAGGATATCTGGTTATCTAAAGGTTTGTGATCCTCTTAGAGGCATCCAGTTTTGTTTGCCTCTCTTAATATGCCGTTCTTTCTTCCCACTGTCACCAAGTGTTTGCAGATATGGGATTGTTGAATCATTGGGGCTTTCTCTCTCTCCATGAGATCGTTTTTGTTGTGAAGTGATGCCATTAAAATAAAACTGAAATTGTCTGTAACCCACAGGTGCGATGGATGTACTGTAGGTGAGGACTTTTGTCTATAAGTGAGACAATCACCGCTAAACATCACCGCTGATGTTGCTGCGAAAAGGTTCAACAAAACCTTCCTGGTCAAATGGAGTTTTTTTTAAAGAAGAGAGAAAGAAGAGCAATATTAAACTGACTTCTCTGTCACAGGCAAACTTCCAGTTAAAGATGGTTTAAAAAAGAAAGACGAAAAAGGAGCTGCGTCTGTTAATGGTGAGAAATGAAAAGTGCGATCAATCCATTAGAGGGACTTCCATCAGCCCGATGGGTGGGACGAGGCCAAGGTGCTGAATGAGACACTCAGCCTCCTCGTCAGTATTCGGGCGGCATCCTCCCGCTCCAGGACCACGTTCACACTGCAGGCCTTCACGCTCTGCTCTTAACCGCTGCTCTGATTTCAGGATGCCGTATCGCTATCTGTAACCCGCATCTGATAAAAATATGAAGCGACAGCGATGCTGAAAAGAAGCTGCGTGCTCAGGATGACAACAACAACACGTGTCCGATCAGATTTTGTGCCTGCGCGTCTTGTGTTCAGCGTGTTTGGGTTGAAGGTGTTGACTGAAATTAAACCGTGTCATTGATTGTCTAGCTGCCCTTCATGTTAACAAATCAGTGACAAAAACAGACCATAGAATCAGAGCTTAGGAACTGTAACAAGTCAGGCCTGGATATCGGCACAGTTTTAGCCTCAACTCAATCAGAACAGTGAGAAATATATTTAAAAAGTTGTCTGCTGTAATATAAATATAAAATAGATATATATCCTACAGCAACAATCTAGCATCATTTCCCGAGGAACATGTTTGCTGGCAAACTTAAAATCCAGCTTAAATATGTTTATTTACTTTGCATGCTTTGCTGCAGCAGTTTGCAGGAATCAGCCCAGGAAATAAACAGACATAAAATATTATAAATATTGCATTTGTTTGATTAATTCCTCTTTTAATTGATAAACAGCCGTACAAGTGATTTAAATGCATCATCAGTGTTCTATGAAACATATAATCTGCACATTAACTGATGCTGATGCACATCAATCCCAAGACTGCCTCAAACATTTTCATCAGGTTTCCACCATAAAAAACATACATCACCATCTCCACTCAGGGCTGGGGTAATAAACATATTTAGTTTAGTGGCTGAAGCGGGAGGGGGGAGGCCACTGTGCCTGCCATACTTCCTTCTGGTCCATGTGCTCAGGTTAATCCTCTCTTTCAGGCTGCTCCATCTGCATCTTCCCTCGCTGCCTGGCATGCCTCGAAGACTCTGTGCACAAGCTCGGTAACGAAACATTTTTCCCCCACTCTTCTTTTTTATACCTGACTCAGGGGATTTCCAGCACCCAGGCTGCAGCGATGGAGAGAAATCTGTCAGAACCTGCAGATCTCCTCCAACACTTCCCTTTGTGTTTTTGTTTTTAAACAGGGCTCAGGAACTACTTTCTCCTCTGCTTAGACCACGTACAATGAAAAAACCCCACATAACGCACTACCGGTGCGAGATACTTTCACTCGAGATGAAAATCAAACATGGACAAGGCGAGCGGTCCTTGGCACCATGCAGTGGAAAACACCAGACTACGGTGTCATCTTCTCCTGAGTAACATAATCGGCTTAGAAGGCTCGATGCTGAGGTCCAGCGATGCCGCCTTGGACTGAACACACACATGGCAGCGAGGTGTGGCGCAGAAAGAGGAGTTTATTAATAGATCAGTGTGAGGTACGGTCAACAATCAATATCGAGATATTAAGAATGATTTCCAGATGGATGTTTTCACGGTACGATGCATTTGTGTGAAATCAGACATTAAAATGCACGTTTGTGTTTTTTATCCATCAACAAAGATCACAACCGGGTCAACAATAAACAACGACGCTTCCACATAAAGCGGAGCGAGAAACACCAATCAGAGTGCTGCAAGGAGAACATTCGGAGGGGTCCTGATGTGATCTAACAACACTTGAAATGAAATTTTGGAAACATATTAAACGGTCACATCCGTCAGCGCTCTGCTCCCTGACGTCACCGTCGTAAGCTGGACCTGAGAACAGGAGGCCTGCGGGTCGAGTCACTCGCAGGTTTCAAAGCTTTTTCATTATTTTGAATCACATGACAATATTTAAAAAACTGCTGAATACAAACTTTCTTTAGCTCAAAAGTCAAACAAGGGGTTCAGGTGATGTTGAGCATGGGCAGAACTTTTATTTTGTAACTACGATGGTTATTTTATTTTGAAATGATTGCTAGGAAATTTAAATCAGCACTCATGTTATTGATAATTATCCTCAAAATTAGCCTCTCTACAGTTACATGGATTATACTACTTTAGGTGACATACTGGTGGTCAAAGACATAATCGTATGTTGCCCTATTTTGAGAGACATCTCTACTTTAAAAATAAAATCATTCAATTGCAATTTCTCAAACAATAGAAAAAGACTGAAAATGCATTCCTGCACTCGTATGAAGGAGGCAAAGCGTCTGTTACTGTGGCTGTGAGTCCACGTGGCAGCATTATGCAACAAAATACATTTACTGCTGCGCTGCGTCGCAGGTTTTCCTGACATTTGCAGTTTTTCTGGCCGTGTTCTGATTGCTTTCTGTATTAATTATGCGGCGCTTGAACTGCAGGAGCTACGATTGTGAAATTATCTCCTGCGAGGCTGCAGGAGGAAGCACATGCACGGCGGCCTTGAGAAACCCTTTTGACACTTACCCCGATGAAAGGCTGCTAATTGAACTTCAGCTGAAATATCTGCATCCAAATGAAGTGCACGCAGCCTTTTGTAGCATCTGATCTCTCTGGACGCCTTTTACCTTTTTTAATTAAAACTAACAATGAAGTGAGTTGGGGGGAAAAATAAAAATATTACGTGCACTTCAGGTCAGGATTTACAGAAAAAAAAAAAAACATGCTACATAGATATTAGTGTTATGAAGGCAGAATAGGAGCAAAGAGCCTCATTTTAAGCATTGAAACCTGCCGGAGAAGAACAGCCTGTCCGAGGAAGCGCTCTTAATGAAATCCAATTATTATAGACGTGGATTGTTTGGCTTAAAGAGGTCGTCCGTCATCAGTCGCATTAGTCCAGTAAACACAGCAACACAACCCAGTGACTTCACTCTTTACTCCAGTGGTGTACTGGGAACTGTTTAGCACTGCCAACTAATCGCGTTCCTAAGAAACAGATGGAGAATAGAGATTTTTATGGCCGTATATAACTATTTAACATCATAAACCACCAACCAGCTCGGTTATTGTTCGGGGAGTTTCGTGAATGTTGCCTTGGTGTTCCTGACCAGTTAAACAAATGTAATTATTCACCAGTTTGCTGGTCGGCTAATTGTTACTTGAATCGTTTGCACTTGTCACAACAGCGCGGGGCATTTTAAAGCGCGTTGGCGTTTCTGACTGCAGTCTGACGCAAACATCGCCTCTCAGCTTTAACCACAGCAACACCATCTCTGGTTATATGTTAGTAAACACAGCAGCAGGATGTCTGCGGTTTGATTCCTCAATAATTCATGAGAAAACAAGACAGGTTTAATTTATTCCCATGGAAATAAAGCCCACAAACCAAACAAAGGCCAGCACGGACGTGGCTAATGTGAAGTCATAAATCAGCTCCCAGACAGAAGCGCTCTGGTGCTGCTGGTTTTCCAGCATTCCTGCTCCAGTGTCATCTCTGAGGAACACTGAGAAACAATGTGGCGTGACTTTAATAAAGCCAGCAGACAGGCTCAACAACCTTCAACACCTTCAGCTCCTCCCGCTCTGACCGTCATTATTGTGTTGCTTCCATCTAACAGTTTGTCACACGGGAGGCAACATCAAGAAGAATGACTGCAGCACAGGAAACGTGGGTTTGATGCTCATAATAACACATGACCGCGGTGAGACATTTGCCACACCGGCCATTCGAGCCGTGCAGTGCTGGTGTAACTGCAGATTAAATATTTCAAAAGGCAAACAGGCGGCTTCTTTTGGCTGACATTTCAATGCAAAATTACGCCTGATCAGATTCAGCAGCACCTTAACCACACAGGCCTGTACTCAGTAACACACAGTATTGCATATTTTCCTTAAAAAGAGCTCTCTGGGAACTTTGCTCTGGAAAACAGCAGCTGACCTCTAGTTTTGGCACCGTTTGAATCGGAGACGGCGCATCGCAGCCAAGAGTGTGTAAAAGCATTTGTTCCGTTCCCTGCTACATGCTCGTCTTCTCCAAGTCACACAGAGAAAGTCAAACTGACCTCAAAGCATGCGGACCGGCCCTGATCCAGTAAGTCACCGATCGGCCGTCATCAGCCGCTGTGTCAACTGAGCGAGAGGTTATGGAGGAGATTACAACAAGCTGCTACTTGATGGTAAACAAGGAGCCGCTGATAAGAGAATGACTGAGCAACAGGGCAGTTATTATTGTTTCAGCTTCACTTTCATCCATCGTAATGAAAACTAAACGTTTTTTTTAAATCCAGCTTTGACCATTGAGGATGAGCCGTGTCATAAAAGTTACATTTAATAGCTTTTTCTTCCACGATCGACTTCCTATTTGCAAAAGCGCGAAAGAAATGTATTAATTACAAGAGCAAGCAATGGTGCCTCGATTTAAATAACATCCCATGAATGAATCATGTTTCCCTCTACATTTTTCTTCTGCTGATAAACTGAAGGTTATTTGCATGAGCCACATCGGCTAAACTTCTCTTCATTTATTGCTTTATCCCCCCACCACCACCACCACCACCCACAGCCACCCGGATTCAGTTCAACTTTGCTGGAGCAACAATTTAATTTCCCCAAGGATCCAATAAACCTTCACTGCATAAAACCTCCTTTCTCCCCTGTCACAGTCTTTGCTGCGCGTGGAGATAAATCCACATATCTGACATGGCTCACGACAGGTTAAGTGAGGCGCAGATAAATGAGGACACCCCCCCCCTCTCTCAGGCCAAAGGCACATCCATTCATGATTTATGACACTCGTTAAAAATTAAAACCCAGTGAAATTGTCGTTGTGCAGACTTTGCAACTCCAAACTTACCACCTCGAGGCCTCCGAACCTTCTGAGAGGCTGCTGGTAAAGCTTTTCACTGAGCGTGCTGTTGTGCTTGCACCAACAAACAGAGTTATCAGCATTTGCTTCAGGAGAGAATTAGCACATATATGTAGAATTTTTAAACACTGGATTTTTGACATAGGGGCCAGTGGTAATGTTATAGCTGTTCCAGTAGTACCCATGTATCAGGGTCATAAATCACATTGTTATAATTACCCAAAATGTGCTCTAAACTCCCAAACTGCTCCTTTTATACCTGACTTTTAGGACCTCCAAGCCTGTAGTTATGTTCATTATCAGTTAGAGCCCCTCCTCATTCTTTTCTTCTTCTTCTTTGGTGCAATCCTATAAATACAGTGCACCCCTTTTGCCTCTCCCCTTTTCTACAATTCCCCTGTGGGAGAGGTGGGTGTCATTTCTTTCCAACACTTTAAAACACACATATAATGCATATTTAGCCACCTGGATGTTTCTGATTGCGATTTTAATTCAGTTATTGTCATTATTAAGCCTGTTTTTGTTAGATGTTATAAGTGTGTAGTATGTGTGTATCATAAATGTGTTTTAGGCGCCATAAATGCTAGCATGAATATATACTCCTTGCTAGCTTGGGAGCTGTGGTGGGTTGAGCTAACCCTCTTCCCCACTGTTTGTATTTGGTCGTCGGAGCTGGAGTGGGCAAATTATTTACTTGGAGGTCTTTCTTTCTTTTACCTTTTTTATCAGGTATGTCGGATTTCATGTTGTTGTTTTTGTTTTATCTTATGTCAAATATGTTACGTGGAAATGCATACTTTATGTTTAATGTAAAAATAAATGCCAGCCCTTACTCGACTGTACTTGGTTTCAGTTTTTTCCAAGTGAGTACCACATGACGTACGTGAGGTCATTACAGCAGCGCAGCCTCCACACAGTCGATCCAAGCTCAGATTGATCAACTTTTCCATTTAAATAATCAGCTTAGCGCTCGGGAAGGCCTTAACGCAGAGGAGCACGCCGTCGTAACACGTAAAGGTCACCACTTCTGCTCTGCTTCATCTCACAGTTCTGAAACTTTCCCCTCCAGCTGCCGATTCACGACCGGCGTTAAAGCGACGCTTTCACACCTTTGCGCGTTTGTGCCCCCAAATGCCAGCGTGGACTTCGATACAGAAATCGTGTAATAAACAGACTTTAAGGGGCCACAGAGCTCTTTGTATTTGACTCAGGTTCACATTTGTCACTCTCTGTGGGCTGATCACATCACATCACTTTTTATTGTCACATCACATGTGCAGGCACACTGGCACAGCACATGCGAGTGAAATTCTTGTGTGCGAGCCCCACAAGCAACAGAGATGTGCAAACACAACAACACAAACGAGCAAAATACAAGAATGGCCAACCTGAAACTAATAAATATATGTACAATATATAATAGTGTATGCATTTCTGGATGTGTATACTAAATATTTTCCTACGTGCGTGTGTGTGTGTGTGTGTGTGTGTGTGTGTGTGTGTATACACATTTTTACAAATTAAATAGTAAAAAAATAAAATAAAATAATAATAATAATAATAATAATAAAATATATAAAATATACAGAGTTGAATATGTGCAAAACAAGTGGCATTTATATACAGTGTGGAGTGCATAATGTTGAAATGATGAATGACCAGCCCTGGCAGGACAATTTCATTTTGGGAAATTGGCTGAATCTTCAGCGTCCTGCTGTGCGCTCTGACTGTAAAATGAGGTTTTTTGCTTGGTTTGGTCTCTGCTAGAATTGATCATTAGTGAAGACAGGATTTATGTGCAGGCAGCAACAAAACGATCAGCAGTCATTTATGATGGGAAGTTAATACTGAGGCTTTTTTCCACAGGACTACGCAGACATTTGACTCCACAGACACATCACAGAGGAGGGGTCACGAGTTGATACCAGCGACCAGTTGAAAACCAGTCCCACCACCAGGTACTGTGAAAACTGTGCGGAAATTAGTGGTCCTAATATTCGCGTTTTCAGAGATTTTCCCTGAGATTCCCGACTTTAAATCCAGACTGGCACCGTCGGACACTTTATGACGCTTATAATAATGTGTCGTCTAGATTCGCTTCAGGTCACAGACTCGCGGAGATGAATTTCTCTGACAATAGTCTGACGGCAACACTGGATTCAACGAGTGACACATCATTTCTACCAGCACCTTTACGCTGTTCGTACTCGACAGGAGTGGATGATGATGAAGGTAATTTACCTTAAAAAAAGGGTAAAGTCAGAATGAAAAGCACAATCACAGGAATATTAGTCACACCAGCCCAGCGATGACAGGTAAGGTGAGTAGAAGAGCGCTGAGGTTTTCATGCTCATCAGCCTCAAACTTTCAGTCAATGAACGTCTGAGATTGAATGATTTTTGTGGCTTTCTAAAGTGTTGCCATCCATGCATTGACTTATTTAAAACTTTTGTTCATGGAGATTATGGAATCTGAAGACATTATCTCTGACATTTTGCAATATGCACCTCTTTAAAGCCACACTTATCTACATCATGACAATATACGATATGAGCTAACACAAACAAAAACACGTCCCCAGGCCAGCGGCGCAGATACGAAGCTCGACTGTCTTGATTTTTCCATCTCAGATTTTCAAAGCACGTACGAGGTTACCAAAGATGCTCAGCGAACCAAAGCGGCTCTTTCAGCTTTGACGTTTTTAACTCAAAAACAGCCACAGAAGCAAAAATAGCCACAGCAGTAACACTTTAATAGAGCGACCAGCTCTTTCATGCTCGAGCAGCGTCAGTGATAATAGCAGCCCCGCCCAGCATCCCAGCCTCGGAGAATTTATGGGCAGTAACAAGACGCAGACGCCCGAGCGGACAGGTACACGAGCTGTGGAGATGCAGCAAGTTGAGCATCACATAAAATTTCATCTGTGTCATTTGCCAGAACTGATATCAGATATTGCTGAGTGGGATTTCACAGTTTAGACATATTTATTCACCACAAAATATAACGAGCATGCTGTCAAATATGACTGCCTGAGAAAGTCATCCTCATGGTTACTAAGGAAAACATGCCATTCATTTTGATCTGCAGATAAGTCTGCATAATTATCAGAGCTCGATTTTAACCGTGAGCTGCATAAATCAGCACAAACACTTTCAGAGCTCTAACTTTACAAATTCACATGCGTGTTGCTTGTGCTTCTAATTCAGTTCCATCTAGTGAGGATCACTTATTTAAAATCTCCACTGATTAGGGCTCAAGAGTCAGGGTTAGAAATGAAGTGTCAAAAAGCGAGTCAATCCCAATTGCACTGCCAGGATTAACAGCCTAAATGCACAGCATAGAGCCTGATATTAAACAAACACGCAGCAGTTTCAGTTTCCCCTCAATGACACCCGTAAGGTTTTTATTTACACATGTCAGCTGTTTAAGTTATGCAATACTAGGAGGTGACCCACTTTGAGTAACAGGTGGATTGTGACACAGACGGGTAAAGCCACTCGCAGCCTGTGAGCCTTTAGGTAATCTGACTGAGTCACTGAACCTCCTCAGCATGTTTGTGCTGTTTGTGCCTTCAGAAGTATTTATAATGAAGTTATGTGACACATGTTATGGATAACCACGTTTTGGTTAAAGGTGGTTTCATCGCCAGCTCCAAAGAAGGAAAAATAAACATGGCGGCATCAACAATGCTAAAGCTTGAGCCTTCACAGCAGGTGACACCATTTTTGATATACAGTCTATAAAATACTGCACAGTGAATCTCTTGTAGCACATTGTTAAGGCTTTAAAGCACACGATCCACCTTATTCCTAACACGAGGCAGCTGAGCTCTTATTTTGAAGGAACAATAGAAAAAAAACAAAAGCTCCCAAAATTCACGTGAGCACGCCCGCTCGCTGAGCTGGCTGAAAGTAAATATTTGGTTGTAAAACATACATTTAATACCACAACATTAGGTTATAACAGAGTGAACTGCGCTAGTCACTATGCTAAAGAACGCTCAACCATAGACTGTATATTAAAGACGGACATAGCGATAGTGACATCACACATTTCGGCCATCGCCATGGTAGCTTTTTGAAACCAGATGCGATCAATTAAAGGACACCTCACACTCATACGGTAACGGTTTGTCAATAACAAGGTGGACTCACCCTGCAACTGAATGTCTCGCCCCCTGCTGGCCTTCGTGAACACTGCAGGTTTATGCACTTCCACACCGGCTTCAGGCTATGAGCTCAGGAAGCGAGGCCAGTTTATGGGATTCGAGAGACCCATTTATCGACAGACTCCCGTCTCGTAGCTCTTCCAAACTCGCATTTTAGATTTTATATAACTAAAATTTTCTGTCAGCTCAGGCGAGCACGGCAGATTACGAGAAGTTCCTGCGGCATGCTGGTCACCATAGTAGTCAAACAAACACGAGTGTGCGGCGCGGAGCAGCCTGCTGGCGCTCGCTCAGATTAATTCTCTGTTCTGCTCTCACGTCATGACGTGTCTTCAAACAGACAGTATGGCTAAAAACAGTTTACTGTGCCACAGTAACCTACATTTGCTTCTTCGACTACATCACGTTATCCACGCTTATTTATAGCTTACAGAATGGGCCGACACTCGCAGCTTTTATTTATAGCTCTAAGGAGAGGGCCAACACTCGCTGCTGATCAGGGTGTTTTAAGCACGCTGCACTAATGTAATATTTCTCTCTAGTTGACCTTCGGGATGGCACCAAGGGTAGCTGCTGTGAGATTTGTGAGACAAGTGCAAAACCCTGAAGCTTTCCTTCCCCCATAAATAAAACAGAGCAGCTGAAGTCATGTGAAGGGACGAGCGAGCTCGTGTGGAGCCGTCATACCTTTGAGATGAGCTCGTCGTGGTTGGCCAGATGTGCTCGGCAGTGAATGCAGCTGTAGGTGCGGTGGCAGGACGGCAGGTAAGCCTGGAAGGTCTTAGACTTGGTCATCTTCACCATGTCAGTGGGGCAGGGCTCCTCGCTGGTGTCAGGGCTGGCACTGGAAGAGTTGCAGCTCTGCTGGACTTGCTGACAGAAGAAACACTGGAAGATGCAAGCAAAAGCCGTCGTTGTTGTGGAGTGGGTGTGTGGCACGCTCCACACAGACACCACGGGAGAAAATCAAACCTGCGGATAAGTGGGAAAAGGAAAGAGATGATGTGGTGAGCGGCACGTTCCGCACTTCCTATTTATAGCGCTCGTGAGCTTAATTGCATTTCCAATATAAACAGCTCGTTCACTGGAGCAATCATTTGATTAGAAACATCTATTAAGTGATTACAGTCGCATGTTGTCCCCGACCAACACGGCTGCATGGTTATGTAACTTAATATGACAACGAGTCAGAAGCCACATAACACGTTTCAACTGCTCTCAAACTATTTTCTTCTTCACAGCACATGATAGAAACCAGCCTGTCTTCATTTTGTCTCTTTAGACTGAAAGATGCGAGAAGAGATCAGCAGCTTGGAGATAAGTCAGAGGAATTTCTCAGGAGAAACAAAAATCGTTCAAAAGACAAAAATATACAGGATTTCGAATCTAAAACTCGGCACCAACTCTTGTGCCTGTAGAAACTTAAGGAAATGCTGCTCAGATGTCAGTTTTTCAAGTAGCTCGATAAGTTTTCCTCTCATGTCATTAATTTACACGAACAAATGGCTCATAATCATTTTTGTTGGACACTTGACGTCAAAGTATGTTAATGCACGCCGAACGATCCAGGCAGTGTTTTCAGTAGGAGAAGTGTTGCATCACTCAGCCGAGTGATTTCTTCAGTCTGGAATGAACTTGGCTGACTGATGAAACGTTTGTTTATATGAATCAACTTTCTGGGATTTTATGTCAAAGGATACCATTAGTCACATCTCTTGGCCTTATCTTGGAACGTGGCGTTTAAAGAAGAAAGAGGCACGACTGTCTGCAAAGGTTTCAGAGGTAAAAGTGAAAGCAGGCGCCTGCAGCGCCGCAGTAAAAACTGCACACCAGCACAGCTGCTGAGACAATGAAACAGAGGCCCGATAATAGGTGCGAGCTTTGAAAGGGGTTCACGAAAAACACGTCTGCAGATCTACACAGATGCTAAACATCCACCCACGTGGAGTCTTCCTTCTCCTCCTCCTACTCCTGTTTGCAAGCATGCGACTCCCAGCTGACCAATAAGAGATTAATGCTCACATAAAAATGCATATGTGGAATTTTTTTAACCTCAAAAAGAAAAAAAAAGAGAGCCCGGAGTGACAGACCTGCACAGATCTGCCACAACATTAAAACCACTTGCAGGTGAAGTGAGTGACATTGATGATCTCGTTAGGATGTAATGTCCTGCGGGGACTCGTCGGCTCCTGGAACTGCACTGACATGCAGATGTTACTTTCACACTGCTACGGTTACTCTGCGCTTCCTGTGGGACTGTGCAGGTAGGGGGAGTTGTTAGATTCATTTAAGCGCACCTGTGCAGGCTAGAAACCGAGCCTAAATAAGCTCAGTGTAATCGATCTCTCCCCCTCTGCCTCCTTTGATTTGGTTTGCTCCATCTTTTGCTTTCTGCTAACAGCACCACCACACATATCGCTTCTCCATACACAATCAGAAGTCTGTGTTGGCAGGGGTCTCCCACAGCAAACTGTGTCCCCACATTTGTTAAAATGAATAAATATGATCACAAAAGTTTGCAAAGGTCTTTGCAAGAATGTTTTAAAATGCATTTAATTATTAAACCAGATCCAAACAGCATGCAGACTTTTTCCCAGATTTCAAACTTCCACGGACATGCCTGAACAAGCCCCATCCCAGACACCAAGGCTGTGATCCTGGACTGAATCTAAATCAAGAAAAGACTAAAAGTAGGTGTTGAAAACATCCCACAAACAGACTTGGATAAAAGAATAAAATGAGAGGATATTTTGTGCTCGCCAAACTAAAAGCAAATAGAAAAACTGAGGAAGTGTTCTTAGTTTTAGTTTTCCCCCCAGTGTGGTCGGGTTTGTGACACAACCAGCCTCACGAAGCTTTGGAGTGTGTGATTACTGGGATGTCCACCGGACTGTGACTCAACTTCCTTCACAAACTGTTGCATTTTGCTATTGTGAGCATCGTATCTTGGCCCTTAGTAAAACCCGCACTTTTATAAAATTCAGAAAATAAAACTAACCTGAAGCTAAACATTGCAAACTAAACTGCAACGAGTAAACCCACGAAGAGCTAATGCAAAGCCCCACCCACTCGGTGTCCTGACCTTTAAACTTCTCAGAATAATCATGATTAATCGTTAGGTTTGTGCATTGTAGCCAGGCCAGAAAACACATTTTTATTTACTGAGGCATTTCTCCACATTTACACAAAATAAATGAATCACTGCTGTAACTTTTAAAGGTGCAGTGGAACTCACGCAGAATTCGATTTGAACACATTCAGACCCACTCACTGTTCAGCTCTGCAGACAAACATTCACTGCTGTGCATGGTGCTAAAAATAGCATTGTATTCATTTTTAAAAATCATATTTTGTGTCATTTTCTATTTTACTGGTTGCTGCATGTGAAGAGCACACGCTGATTGAAGGTGCTAAAGGTGACGGACTGATTGATTGGCTGATTGAAGGTACATGTATTGATTTGCAGCAGTGTATCAGCAGCCAGGAGGCGCAGAGCACCTGAACACTGGTGTCGAGTTTCTGGACACCTGTTGAATGCACGCCTGATATTTGCTGTGCTTTTAGCGCTGATTAAGTTTCCACCGACAGCTGAGAAAAGTCATCTTTGCCTGCTTGTGTTTAACTTTGTTACTGATTTACAAAGTGCATCTTCCCTCATATGGATTTTTTTAAGCCTTTTTCTGCTGAACTACTGACTTTCAGGAAATGAGCAACACGCAGTAACTTTACCAGAGAGTCAAAGTCCTCAGCCCCTAAACATGCAGGGCTAACGGAATGCTAATCGGGTTAACTAAGGTTACTAGGTTAAGGGAGATAAAATTAACCGTGGTAAACACACCCGGCTGGATCTTGATAAATCTTGAGGACTTTAGATTAGATTTCCCAAAACTACACAGCTTTAACGTCATCTGACTAAACTGTGAATGTCAGTTGGGTTGGCATGGTTACCATAATTGGATGGATAAACACAGTTAATGGCTACATAGATGTTACAAACGGTGCCTTTATAGATCCAGGACATGCATTCCCCTTCCTGTTTGTCCCATTGCAATGTGATTGCAGTTCAGGTTGGGGTGCAGTAGGGGGCGCATCGTGAGCTCATCCTCCATAAATGGTGGTAAATTGTGCTAAATGACTGAGACAAATGCATATCAACAAGACCTCCAAACGGGTATGAAATGACATTCACACACTTCTGTTTTTCTTGCAGGGAAGCCAAAATTCTCCCAAATAAAAATGGCCGATGATGTAAAGGGACCCATGGTGCTGTGAGGTTCCTGATACCCACAGAGATGTGTTTCCCTCTCTCACCCTGGCCTATTAAAATCATGTTGAAAACTGGATGAAGAATATGAAATGTTTATATTTTCGGGCTCACCAGCGCCCCCTATGAAACCAGAGCGTGAGGATTCCTGAAGTTTGCAAATTCTCTGGCTCACATTTCCCATGTTGACTGAAATATACGGTGAATCCGACTCTGTGGATCATATTTCCCCATTCAAACACCAACCAGCACATTGTACACCCAAACTCTCAGACTTTCACTTTTATCTCTCAAGAGTTGCTAAGTGAAGGAAAAATCCACCACACGCCTCTCTTAATATAATCTCTGCATAGCAAAGGTTGCCCCGTTAGACAGAAATCCCCTCAAAACAATAACCCTGCGGCCCTGCGAGGGAAAACAATTAAAAAGGCTCGAGAAGTTTCCAATTGAGCTCAATGTGCCGCAACAGGAAGAGCAGCACCGAGACAGAAGCCAGCAGCCAGACAGAAAACAAAGGAACTTCCGCAACTCAACAGGAAGCAGCATGAAGCATGGCTGCTCTGCAAACACAAACACACGAATATATACGTATGCATACACAAAAACACACACACACAATCAGCCAGGTAAAAACCTGACATGCAGACACACTCTGGCCCACAGAGGCCCCACGCAGAGAGCCACGTTTACATACATACAGTATAATCTGCACAGGTGCCGAGGCCTAATCCCTGCATGAAAAGGACAAAATCCCCTCTGAACTAGCTCAGTTTAACCCCAGTGGCACGTACACAATGAAGGTAAACACAAACGCACGCACACACACTTTATAAGCCAAGTTGCTGACTTCAGGCCATTTAAACCACATGTTCTGTTTCTTTGATGAAACTTTAACATTTCTGGAGTTTTGCAGATAAAAGTGCTGATAAAACACTTTAAACACGACGCTTTGAATCCTGCAACATTGTCTCCTCCTCCTATTGTGTCCATGCACTCCATCGCCTGCCATCCCACCTTCTGCTTCTGTTTTTTAATTAAACAAAAATATCTTTCTGCTTTTAAAAAATTAAAAGCAGAAAGATATTTTAAAAGGGTGGCAATGTGAGTGGAGAGGACAGGTAACAGCTGACATTCGCACTGAGCAAAGTGAAAACAAAGAGGCAGCACAGTGTGCGTCTCTGGTAACCACTAACAGGAAGAGTGTCCAGACAAAAGACTCGCTCCCTTCATCACTGAGTCCAACCAAAACAAACATGCGTTTTCGCTGAAAGTCTTACGATCCAAAGCAGTTAATCTGACCGTTAGACGCGTTTGCAGCCCTCCCAATTCCTCCTGCTCCTCTTCTAAATTTGTTTATGCCCAACAAAGAGCACGACGCCAGCTCAGGCGCAACAGTGTTGCTGTCTGCTTTCATTGTTTGTTTTTCTGAGCCTGGCGCTGTCTCTGAATCCAGCGCACACAGAACCTCGGCTGCTGCTTTCTTTCAGTTTTTAGGCAAACGGCGCTTCAGCTGCTGCTGTACTCACCACCTGGATCAGATCTGAGCAGAGCGCAGCTCGGTGGAAAACTGCTTGCTGGAGGAAGAGACAGAGAGGTGTTGTTGTTGGGGGGTTTTTGCACTTCTTGTTGCTTTTTGGACTTAAAGAAATGATTGTCGGCGTCCCAGGCTCTGGTCCATGGGTGATGCTGCCAGATGGGAACTTATTGTTGCCTCCTTTGGGTGATGACGGTTCTCATTTTTCCCCACACGGGCTTTTGTTGTGCCTTTTGTGTGCGCAATGGACTGGCCTGGTTACTTTACGAGGACGTCACCACGTGGGAGGGAGCGTGAGCTTTGATTAACAGCCCAGCTGACCAATAGATGCCTGTGCTGCCTTCAGGCTCCCTTGGGAAAGATGGATTCCAGATTAAGAGCGCAATTCAAGGTAAAATGGTGTGTTTGTGCGATTTTAATGCCTGCCATTCTCTTTAAATCCACCCTTTGAGAACTCTTATTTTATAAAAAGCACAACTCTGTTTTAAAGTTTATTTGTAAACTTTAATCTTGTAAATATTTGTCTTTGTTTACTGGTACATTTGTACTTCATTTACTTTAGATTACCAAAGTATTTTCGACTATTTTTTAAAAATGTGATTTCCACTAATTAGTATTTATATCCATATTTACAAGATTTCTTTTGAAACTTTAAATGCTTTTGGATCCTTTTGGAAAGCCATACTTGGAATTTTTAGTCAACGATCCATCCTTGCTTTATTCTTATCCTGCTTATCCACTTCAGAGTCATGTGGAAGGTGGAGCTTATCCTTGCCTTCAGGCAGTTTACAACCAATTTCCAATCACCAATTAACCTAACATGCTTTTGGACCATGGGAGGAAGCCGAAATGCCTGGAGTGGACACGCAAACACCACACAGAAAGGATCAGATTTGACTTTTGCTTGGACAGGCAAAGAATCACTTTCTTATTTTAGCTCAATACCAGCAGAAAGCCATCTGGCATATGGCTTCAGCTGGAATATGTGCCAAAGTGCAACAACATCTATGAGACATGACAGCTAGCAAGCTAAAGAAGCACAAATTTGGTCCCCTCCAAACATGCCAGAGGCAGTCAGAGGTTTTTGCTGGACTGTGTGAGAGGTAAAGGAGGCAGGCTGCATGCCAGTGGAGATAACTGCAGAGCCATGAAAATTGGTGCCTCAATTTTTTTCTTGTTATTTAGGTTACATTGTTAAATCGTTGTTTAAATGATTAGTAGAAATTGTTTTTGTGGATGGATTTATGCTGCTTAATTTGGTTTTATAAAACAAAATGTTCCCAGAGTCTTCCACCCACATGTTCAGCCAGAGTTTTTCTCTTTGCGAGTCTGAAATTGGTCATAAATGGCATTATCACGGTTTCCTTGTATCACTCTTTAGATGTCTGTGTTTCTGCTGTGACAGACTGTCATCTACTTATTTCCCAGAAAAGACAATCGCATATTTCTGCTTGGAGACCACACAAAGGAGGGAGAACACCCCCCCCCTACATGTTATTGTTTTTACTGTCGAGATTATTTCCCATGCGGCTTGAACGCACCACAAAAGGGAGGTGGGAGCGCGCAGACACCCGGATGTGTAAATAAATACAAGATGAGAATATGAATCTGGATTCTGTCCTCTACTTCACACACAAAGCAAAATAAAAATCAGACACACTCGTGTGTGTGCAGCTCGGTTCCCCACCTGCGGATCTTCGAGTTAAATGAAGAAGATGATGCGTTTGCGTTCCTTCCAATCACCCCGATGATTAATTATTTCAAGATCAATAATAATGAATCTGTGAGTTAACCAAATAGAACTAAGAAAATGATTGTTTTCATGTTCTTTACAACTAAACAGTCAGACTTACATCATCCGGAAACGTCATAACTGAGTAATAACGAAATAATTAACGGTCGTTTTTCTAAGAGGCAACAACATAGGCGATAAAACAAAGCCTACCACTGTGACAAAGACCAGCAGGTTCCTTCAATGCTCTGTCACGTGATGAAGATGTTTTTATGGAATAAGAGGCACAAAAACAGCAGCCTTCCTCCTCACCCTCCTCCTCCTCCTGCAGCTGCTGCTGCTGCGCTGTTTATGTGTCAGCGCTGCATCATCCTGTCACTGGACATCACATCTGGAACAGGACGCCACGAATGATCACACCAAACATTAACAAAGGTCTCATATTAAATAGTACAGCTTGTCCTCTTCTTACCCTTCCGCTCCTGGCGTCGTGGGCGCGCTTACCTTAAACAACATTTCATGTTTCTCCTTTTGTTTATTTTTAAAGTGTTTCATAACAATAATAATGAACTGTATCGTGAGGACTGTCGTGTTGTAACAAACCCTGAGGGGCGATATTGCTTCACCACGAGGGCGGCTGATGATGATGATGATGATGATGCATGTAAACACAATATTGCAGCTTCCTTCAAGAGGTGCAGGCAGAATGCGCGTGGACGTTATGAAATCCGTCCTTTCGCTGTGTTTTTGTCGCCTGTTCACGTGGCATTATAAGCCCTCCCCTCCTACCCACACACACACACACACACACACACACACACACACACACACACAAATCTGACCGAGATCTGCAGCCAAAAAAGCGCACCGATGATGATGGTGGTGGTGATGAAGGCAGCGCAGATAATCAGCTGAAAGCAGCGGCAAACCGTGCTTTTTTCTGCTCTTGAACACAACTTGGAGATCAAATTACAAAACGTGTCCCATTAAAGGAGAGGATGTTGTAACCTTATAATTAATGTAAGCAGATTGGTAAAGCCCCACGGTTACATAAATCCACCCGAGCTGCCATCCTGTAAGACCACGGACTTCCACAATGGGGACTAAATGATATCATCTCAAATTCTAGAGGGTGACACCTGATTTTTATTTCTTCCCCGACGCGTCAGACAGTTTAAACCAGCCCCACAGACACGCAGAGCAGGCTTTAAATACGGAAAAACTCCTCTGGTGCAACAGGAAATAGAGTGTGACAAGATCTGCACACACTCTTCTAAAAGCACCACAGCACGGGTGTATCTGACCAGTACATGCGTGTCCTCCAGCAGGTCACTGCTTCTGCACTTACCCCAAAAACTCTTCACCTTCCTCCCCGTCAGAGAACCAAAACAACCCGGCCAAGAAATCGAAGCTTTTCCCTCTGAACCAGCAGTGTGGATACCAGTTTAGAAAACAAACAAAAGAAATAAATTAAAATAAAATAAAATAAATGAGGATAGCTTCACCGTCCCATAAAGGCAGCAGCAGCCTCTTTAGGTCGAGCCCAGAGCCATTAAAGTCTCCAGAAACATCAGTGTCCTCGTTGGAGTTTCAATGCGTTCACAAAGCAAAAGCGTGAAGAGTGCAGCGTGGGCGAAATCCCCAAATCCCATCCGCTTGTTTGGGATCAGAGCGAGTGCATGCTGGGGTGCACCTCTGTACCTTCAGCTCTCCGACATCAGCGGCAGGACAGGCCGAGCTGTCCCGACTGCGGCCTTTTTTATACTGAAATCCTAATTAGCTCTCTGATGCGCGCACAGCCGCGTTCACGGCCGCGGATCTGTCAATTATAAGCGTCGCCTCGGTGTCTGCAGCTTCTCTTTAGCGTCAGCGCCGCACGCTTAGAAGGAAAACTTCAGCAAAAAAAGTGCAGAAAAGGCGCAGTTTTATCTCCATCTATCGGTGATGCGTTTAAGTGTCGCAGGAAATGGCGGGTGTCAGACACAGCCCGTGAGAAAACCACGCGGAATCCAACTTCAGCACAAGAATGAGAAATGAAAGACCCCCCCCCCCCCACACACACACACACAAATGCAAACTTCTAGAACTATCCAAGAAACAAACAGGAGCTTAAACAGTTTTCTGTCTTCCATTTATTTCACGTTATTCGTTTTCTGGTGTTTTAATTATTATTTTTTTCTTAGCTGTATAATTTGTGGCTTAAAAGTGAGAGAGTAAAATCTACAATATGTATCCACAATTCACTCCTGCATCTCTTTGCTGGCTAACCAATCGTCCCTCTCCTTTCATTTGTGTTATGACTCTTCATATGTTACATGTCATACAACCTTTACCGGGCCAGTCAAACAGCACTGTGACAAGGAACATTTCGCTGTTACTCTTCACACAAAGGCAAATAAAGACGTGTTTTTTGTGTTTTTTCGTCCTTAAAATTCGCTGTTTGGAGAGGTACGTGAAGGCAACAGCAGCCTAGCTACAAAGCCTGCTTTACAAATAGAGTCCAATCAGCGAGGAGAAAGATCTCCATGTACCCAATCAGCTGCAGCGGAGGGCGGGGAGACGCGATGACAACCAATCAACTCGAGGGCAGGGAAGTGGCTGCGCGCCCGCGTGGCTGGTGGTTGTCTTTGGCTGCGCGCGCCACCGATACGCGTGCCATAAGAACAATACTTTAGTGCGCATGCGTGGACACATTGCAAGCACGTGGTCGAAACAAAGCTGGTAAACAAAGCCGTCAGAAATGAATCCATCTGATCGCTGCTCAGTGACGTCTTCACTGCAGTTATTTTTGGTTTGAATAATTTTGAATATATTTTTGCTTTCATACAGCAAAATCTGCTTTTACCTTCGTAAATGTCATGGGTTAAATTTACATCTCTCTGCGATATTAATATATTAATAAGTATGAACGAAGATGCTTTTTAAATTTACTACAAAATTAAAAGCAAAAGACTCGAACTTCTGACCTGCTTTGGTTTGTAGCTGAAAAAAAGTGAATGAGGTTTTGAATTTATGAATCAGTCACGGGACATGCCGCAGCACATCATATTAAACTGTACCGCAGCACCACCTACCGGACACACTGAGTACTACTAAAACGTGAATACTTCTGGTCCCCTTTGAAGTTGGTTTGGTCCCGCTTTAGGTGATAAATTCTCTATGGATGACTTTTTCCTAAAGACAGTATAAAACTGCTGAAGTTGTTTCCTCTAAAAAAAAAGATTATGCTACTAAAAATAAATAAATCAATAAATCCTCAAATGCCATTAGGTTTTGAATCTGAGAAACATGCTTAAATCTTTGTAAATACTTTTATGCTGATGTGACCCCTCCTACTCATTTAATGAGAAGATGACACATATTTCGAGTGTTTACAAAAAAAGAAAAGAAAAGTACCAATGTATCCCAGCTGAAGTTCAAAGAAAACACAGGTAACAGTTTGGGACAGAAAACGATGAGTATACAATGATGATCATATAAGATCATGAAAATAAACAGAAGAAGCTGGGAAAATATATCTTCAAATAAAATATAGCATCTCTGTCCTTATGATCAGTCATTTTTATTTACTATTAATAGTATTTGCCATCAAGTCCACAAAGACTTTAGAGCAGTCACACATCACTGGTCACAAAGTGCTTTGAACACCTGGTGAGAGGTACATGGTCTCACAAAACGAGCATCGTATAGACCCCCTGCAATTTGCCCACCAACCCTGTAGGTAGGTGGAAGACTCAGGACCGACTCTGCTGCATGTACTACACACTTTGTGGACTATTAATCTGCTTTTTTATTAATATTTTAAAGAGTATTTTATGTATGCAGATGATACTGCTTTAATGCGTTCTTAAACATTGTGACAGGACAAACCTCATCCTTGACACTGTAAAGACTTCAGGCGGAAATAATCATCCAGCCTACTTTCATTAAAGGGAGCCGATCCAGCCTGTGACTGGACAGAAGCACCTTGGGGCTGTGCTTGAAATGGGTTCCTGGCACAGGAAAGAATGTAGTTTCAAAGGAAACTTTAATCCCTCAATGTGGACTCCAACATGTACCATATGCTCTGTGCTTTTATTGAACGTTTCTGCCTCTTTGTATCATTTGTTGGTTTGAAAAGCCCTCTGAAGCACCAAAACGTCCATTAGAAAGAGTAACAACAGCCTGTCAACTGTCAGGAATGTCATTATTGAGTCTGGAATGCACTTACAGGCAGTGTGTTAGGAGCAAGGCAAACACTGCTGTGAGTGATGGGAGGTGTCAGTCACAGGTGTTATTTGGATTTGGGGGCTCTTGCTTATATTAAATCCAGTATTTAGTGATTGTGGATACGTCATTTTTATTCCATCAGATTTTTACGCCACACTTGGCATTAAAATTGTAGAATTCACCATCAGTAGGTTTAGAGATCAGGACCAGGGAGATGGTATTTGGGTAACTGGGATAGTATTTGTCAATCAGCCTGTAATCAATCATTTGTATTAAAACTATTTAACTGAAATGAAAAAGCCCCCAAATTATACAAAAAAGTAATGTCTTTGTTTATACTAGAAAAATATTTCATTGTATAAGATGCATTAGAGCTTCATTTAAACACCACATTTAAAAAAAACCAAAAAAACCAAACATCTTTAAGGATTTTCTCCCTTTGGAAAGTTTTTCTGCCATGTGTGTGTGTTTTTTTTTTTTTAATAGCGCCCTCTACAGGCTGTACTCCGTATTTCAGGTATTTATAGATTTCCAGCCTTTTCATTCGGACTGGTTGTGCGTTTTTCCAGACACCGGGACATCGCTCCGTTTTGGGGCCCACTCAGCTTACAAAATAAACCTAAAGTATCCTTTTAGCTGAAGACGGCGCCTCCAGTGGTTTTCTGTGGTTAAAGTAAAGTTTTTCATCCAGTTGATCTTCCTCAAACATGTCTCCTCCTCAGCACGATGGAAATGTTGCTTTTAAATAAAAGTTGTAAGGATTAAATCATCAGTTGGAGTCAGTGTGCAGAGCTGTTTTTGTTTGTTTTTATCAGTTAATGATAAAGTGAAGAACGATGTTAAAAACAAACTGAAGCATAAAAGCAGATGAAACTAAATTAGTAATGCTGTCAAACATTTCGGCCATGAGTACTTTTTTGGGTTTGGTTTGGTGCCGAGTAGAGTTGACTTGCAGCCGCATGTACCTCTGCTTGTCCAACAACCAATTAGAATCCAGGACTGATACGTGCTGGCAGGAAACACCTCAAACGTAGCACAAACTTTAATGTCTATTTAATTGTCATGGCAGAGTTGCAAAGAAAAACATTAAAGAACAGATCTTTCAAAGTAGCAGTCAGTCTTTAATAATAGTGAACGCTTCGTTCAAGTCAAATCCTTCACACGACAGCAAAATAAAACTGACCAATCAATTCACAACAATTTCTATGGCAGGTTGAAGAGAAACCCTTAAAAATACAACCAAGGATCTTATTTATTTATTTATTTATTTTCCTTTCAGAAATGTTAACTACACAATTAAAGGTTTATACTGATCAAAACATACAGAGTGAAGTAGTTCCACTGGAGACAACTCAAACAAGATTAGTGTCTGATAGAAACATAACATTCATTTTACAATAAAAATATCTGCACAAAAACATCCCCCCCCCCCCAAAAAGGAAAAAAAAATCTCAAAAAAGTGTTACGCAAAAAAATAAAATAAAATGTTTGCTTTTCATCTTTTCAATACAGTCACAAATCACACAGCTGTGGCAACAAATCTCTTTAAAATTTACAGAAATGAAAGGTAAGGATAACCCCCGAACCCCTCCCACCCCCCAGACTTGATTGTATTCATTTTTAAGCGCATATACTGCAATTACAACGGATTCCCGACTGAACGAAAGCTGCACATCAAATCTCAGATATCAAGACTATCAAAAAAGGCACAAACAGACAGGTTGCACAAAGAACTCAGCAGAAGCTTTTTTTTGTTTTATACAACTAATCCCAGTAAGATTTCCAGTGCCCTTAATGTTCTCGCTAACCCCCCCGCCCCCCAAAAAAAGGCTATCTACAGGCGAGTCAAGTCCCGGCAGGCACCTCGGATTACAAGTCCCATCCCAAGTACTGTAGAAGCAAGTGCATTTAATAATCGTGTGACAGACGGGTGTATGCAGCGAGCGCTGGAGCACTGGGACAGACGAATCTCAGCGTCTTTTAATTTGAGTGCAAAAACTGTCATTTCTGCATCAGAGTTTTGGTCATGAACTATATTTTTTTTAGGTAAATCTCTGCAAACTGAACCAAAAATAATATTTTTTCAGATGTTAGCAAAGAGGGAAATCTGATCCAAAAGATTAAAGTATACATTTACAAAGCAAACTTTATTTGTACAGGTCTGTGAGTTTACCGAAAGACCACGCAGTTTTACCCTGATCACTGGGGAAATGTGTTCAGCTGGACCTTTTTTTTTTTTTTGAACTTTTGAAAGTCACAAAGTTTTACTCTCTTCTGTAAAGCAGTCAAGGTTTGAGGTGTGTCCTCTTTATGTGGATTTTTCTTTTTTTCCTCTGATGCTGATTTGTTTGATTTTGTTTTAAAAACTACAATAAAGTTTGTCTTGGTGGAAAAACGTGTTGAAAGGTACTTTTTGTCAGCAGAATGAAGAATCAGCTTCTTTGACTTCACGTTCAGAACACCTTCCTATCGTGTTTATGCAATATCAGCAGAAACTGAACTGGGGGCCAGCTGTACTGCCATCTGAGTTTATACCACAAGATGGCGCAATGAAACCAGGTGAGCTTAAGGGCTTCAGTCACACAGGCTTAGAGCATCCGCAGCTCATCAGGTTACGATTTTGAGCGGCTGCTGTAAGGTCGACTGATGAGTAATGCTGTGGTAGAACAATGGTTGGTGAGAGGCTGCAGGAAGCTGCGTGCTGTTATTAAGTCAAAGTAGTTTCAGACCTTGTGACAGGCAAGTCCCGTAGTTTGCAAGAAACATGCCGACTCGTCTGCAAACACCTGTGACAATGAGACCAAGTTACTAACTTACTCAGTGGCTGTTTTTTCCAAGTTTTGGCTGATTAGTCAGCATCTCCCTGATAAATTACAGGTGACTGCATCGCCCTCTTTGCAGCTCTCAGCAACCCAGCCAGTAAAAACCGTGATCTAAACAGACACTGACAGGAGGTCGCGAACCGGCCTCTAGGGAAAAGGGCAGGGCTAAAACTAAATTTACGAGAAAAGGGGCACATATCTGGAACTATCTGAACACATCGATGGGTAACACTGCCCCTAGTGGTAAAAGTTCATTAAACTCTGCAGAGGGTCACTGCAGAAAGTACCTTTAAAACTGCATCACTTCATTTATTACCTGAAGCTTGTGTCCATTCATGGATTCTCATTTTTCTCAATTTGCCATCTTTGCTTCTCAATGAACGGTTCGCTCTAAAGACGACTCCAATTATCCGTCAGTTTGTGCAAAGTTACATGTTCTTTCCAGAAAACTCAGCAGACCCAGAAAACATTTGCTTTCGTCTTAAGTCAGCGCGTTAATCTCGAGTCTTAACGTTCGTTTTTGCCACTTTCATTGGCGTAACATCACGTGGCTGCAGTGATGTTGACGTGTACTCGAGGGAGGTGTCAGTACGCCGTGACATCACAGTCAGAGGTGCAATGGGCTGGCTGGCTGACCGATTATGGCTTGAGTGCATCTCAGCAGAGCTCCGGCGTCCTGTCGTGGCTCCGCTCAGCTTCAGTCTAATGTCATTTAGGTCAGAACTAAAAAAGTAAAACTGAGGTTCTTTGGCTCTGTGATTTATTATCGACCAGAGCAGCTCCGCCCTCGGGGAGATCAACTTTAAAACGACTTAAACTTGGCTCGTCTCCTCAGAGAAACATAAAAATCATGAGTTTACCTCTGCGACTGACCACATGCAGGGGGGAAAAAGGAAAAATCTTTTAATAAAAGATTTCAATTTTGTACTTTAAGTGCAGCAGAGTCAGATTCTTGAAGAATCCATTCAGGTAGATTTTAAATTTGATGTACTCTGAAATGTTTTAATATCGTAACTAACACGAGTCATGCACACCTTACCAAGAGGTTTCAATTTGAATATGCAGTTCTGCAACCCAACCTAAGGTCAGGTGTGCCATTAAAGCCGAATAGATTTAAACAAGCTGAAGCTTTGGGGATTTCATCCCGCTTTTGCTCCCCAAAAGTTTCCAAATCCACACCCACACCCACACACACCCACACACACACACACACACACACACTGATATATGTGTTATTTTTAGGCTCCTCTCACTTGAAATAAAACCTTCAAATTCAACAGTCTTTAATCAGCAGTTACTGACAAAAAGTGGAATTATGGTCTTGACTTCTGCTGCATTTCTTTTTGTTTTTTTAGTTTTACTGCAGTCGGCTGCTGGCGCTGACGCTGCTAACGGCTATCAGCGTTAAAATGTGCAATTTAAAGCAAAAACAAAAAACAAAAACAAAAAACCCCACAACAAAACAAGCATGATCTGTTATATCTGAGTATAATTTCTAACTTTATAATGCCTGGATCCCATTTGTCAGGTTCAGGAAACGTACGTACGTGTGTGTGTGTGTGTGTGTGTGTGTGTGTGTGTGTGTGTGTTTGGCATAAATACAGTTATATGGTTATTCTCCTATTTGCAACCACAACAAGATGTCTCACAGCATGCAGATGGAGTTTATCTAAGAAACAAAAAGTTGAAATCTGAAGAAATAAAGAAAAAACAAGACAGAAGAAAAATGGACAGAGAGGTTGTGAAAGCGACAGAAAGAAAGAGGACAAAAAGCACCGTGAGTGTGTAAAGTGTGATATACCACAAAAGATAGAACGGACAGAGCCTGGGCGCTCTCCCGGCAGATCCGCCCGGTTTGTGTGGCACTTAACATCGTCGTCTTTGTATACAGAGCTTTTAACAGTCATGCAAAGGGCACAGTTTTATTCTAACAAGGCGAGAGAGAGAGAGAGACAGAGAGAGATCAACAGAAACTCACAAAGAAGAAGAGAAGAAGACAAAGAAACGGGGAGGCACAACAACATTTCCTCCAGACAAAACAAGCGCTGAGCGGTAACTGAATTCTTGTCCTGATGCGGTAAAGCTCCCCCAACCCACCATGAAAAACACCACCCTGTACATACAGATGTGTGGGAAATTCCTCACAGCTAAGGTGGACACTTTCCTCCTCCAGCTGATGAGACAGGAACTCCTAATTCTCACCTTTAAAATATCTTAAGACTCTTTAGGCCATATATTTATACATGTCTTTATAGGTATACATTTGCATTCGGGCCTTGTGTGTGTTAATTAAAATACAGCGTTTGATAAAACATAGGTCCTCACTGACTGATGGCTTGTTGCCTGCAGACCCTCTGGCTGATTCAGTGATTTCATTGCATAAATCAGGTTGTTAAATTTGGATTTTTTTTCTAAATAGAAGAAAAAACGTAGACTGCATCCCCTGTAACACTGCGACGAGCATTAGAAAACTCCGATCAATGATCCTTAGATGTAACCCTCTGCTGTTTGTGCAATGAAGGCAGAGAAAAGAGCAGCTAGTCTATGACCATCATTCAACTGGACATTAAAGGTCTTGAATAGTAACTCCCCCCCCAACCCCTGTTGTTTGAGACACACAGGTAGAAAAAAAATGCTTAACTTGGCTTAAAACACACAACCCCAACCACCCCTGTAAGCTGTGATGTGACCCCGCCCTCCCCTCACCTGTCCTCACCTCCGAGAGAAAAAGAAAGCAAAACGGAGGATGATCTGATTGATTGATTCCTGACGCCATTCCTGAGCAAAGTGGATTTGACGAGTGAGACCCAAGGAATCCAGGAGATGTGGACATCGGCAGAGGAGCATTCAAACAAAAACAAACCCAAACTAAAAAAAATAAAATAAAATAAAAATGAATAATAAAATATCACAGCAACAGTGTGGAGGCGGGGAGGAGCAGTGGCAACGCAGGAGCCAGTCCGCAGAATCATCTGGAAGGAGAAGGAAACAGAGACGCCGTGATGAGCCGCCATACTGAACCCAAGACTCATAACACTGAGCATCCAGCAGAGGGGGGGTGGAGCCTATCCCAGCTGTCGTAGGGCGAGAGGCGGGGCACACCCTGGACAGGTCCCCAGTCTGTTGCAGGGCTAACACACACAGATAACCATTCCCACTCACATTTACACCTGTGGGCAACTTAGAGTTTAACATGTGGGGACAGTAAGAAAGATGGTTTTAAAAAGCTCTCTGTAGCATTATTATATCACAGCTTCAGGGTCATCATTTATACTTCCGCCTTAAATCTCATCGGTTACATCATAAATCAAACCCTATGCTGTGACCTGGCATGTATGCAACTCCCTAGAAATGTAGGTACAGGCGACGACTGATTGGCTTGTCAGTCACGCCATTTCCTCCTTCGCATGTGCAGCTATTTATTCTGACGCTTTTTTTTTTTTTTTTTTAAACGAACGGAAGAGAACGGATCAACTCAAAGAGAGAAAATGAAGCATGCTCACCGTGCCCACCATTATGTAGCAGAATATAGAGATTAAATGCAGAAGCAAGACCTCAAAGGGTTGATGAATGAAGCAGCAGGTGTCTTAATAACAGAGCTGTGATACTGAGAAGTCACTTAACAGCTTTTTATCCTGGCTTCAAACTTTTTTTAATATAATGGTGCTTTTTCAGTCTTAAACTTCATCGACGTCCAAAGATAATCACATTATTGTGTTATTGTGTTTGTTGTACCATTTATTTGTAGATTCTAAATATATTTTCCCTTTCTGATCTGTGATGAAATCACTCCAAATCATTTGTAATACTAATAAAACACTTAAATAGTTATTTTAGTCTAATCTCGCCTATAATTACAAAAATAATATTTTGGCGCTTACTGCTGTTGCAGCAGGGGGCAAAAACGAACCTTCTGGCAGATCTAGTGCTGACGCCTGCACACAGTCATACAGTAGCTTTGTGGGGAGGCTGTAGGTCAGGAGGTAAAGCAGCATCTACTGATCGGAAGGCCGGTGCTTCGATCCCTGGCTGCTCCAGTCTGCAAGCCACATATCCCTGGGCAAGATACTAACCCCACATCACTTAAACATAGAAGAAAGTGCTTGTATGAATGGGCGAATGAGGCTGTTGTATAAAGCACTATATAAGAATCAGTCAATTTTATAATGCTATACTTTTCCTGTACGTTTCACAGCGCGTTTATTTTTAACCCCGGTCCATGTTTGAACTCTTCCTCTTTCATGTGAACGTGCTGCATAGATAAACCCCGGGTAGACTTATGCAGCTGATAACTGTGTTCACGTGACCCTTTAGCCTGATTGCTGATGTTAGATCAAGCAAAGCTACATAATGGAAAGCTACCCTGGCTATGATGCATTTGCTTGACAGCCCAGGCCCCAGGAGATGAGTGCAGCGCAGAAAGGCAGCACTTTTACAGATAACCAGATCTGCAGATACTGAAACAAGGAACTAAAAAAATGCAAACATGCTCAGTGCTCTAATCTGGGAGGTGTCGCACAACAGACTCACTTTCACTGCACTTGTGTTATGCTTCAAGACATGCACAGTGGAAACACAGTAATTACACACAGCCCGTCTTGTGCACAAAGAGGATGATGGGCTATAAAATGTAGAGCTGATAGCTATTATCACAAAAGGAGGCCTGTCAGGAAGCAGCTGGTGGTGAGCAGAGATCAGCGAGGGAGGGGACAAACAAAAACAATCTCTCCAAATTTTCATTTCAATCCAGACGTGTTTTTAACTGTATAATTTACCAAAATCCTTTCTGAAGGAAATGACACTTTAGCTGTTAAGAGTGGTGAGTATCCATTTTAGCATCAGTGCATCTGTCAAATAAAGAATTACATTGCAACAATAAACTGGGTAGTTTACATTGTTTAAAGAAACTTTTAGAACTACATAATAATAATTCTTGATATGACAAAGTTATTACTGTCAGACGCTGCACAGACAGCTCGTCTCCCATCTGACTCCCTCACAATCAGCTGATTGTATTTGCACAATGATGTCTGCATATTTAATGACGCCATGCGACTCTTCACCTTCATTCCAAGAATATCAACACGATTACAGAGAATCGGTATCGTGATGCACATCACAGTTTCATCAGCAAAACACGAATTTGAGGTTTTCTATCTGACTGTACTTTTGGAGGTTTTCTCACACAAGTCATCAGAAAACGGAGCAAACACCCAGGCCAGCGATGCCGGTTTCTGATCCTCTATGCCATTTATATTCAACTGATGCAGTTTCAGTTATTAAAACTTTCATACGGTGCTTAACAAACCTGTCAGATCACCTGTCATAGAAACAAGAAAACAAATATCAAAGTGTTTGGCACTGTATATGCCCTGATAGTAATCACAGAAAAACACCTTTAGCTGAGATGTTGTATCTTAAACAAAAGAAGGTGCAGCAGATTTCTATAACACAGCAAACATCAGATACTTGCGTCACTTCCCAGTATGTTTATGACTTCACCAGATAACAGGACATGAGCCTTTTTCACTTTTTCATAATTAATCTTTTGCTCATACCGAAGCTGCTGGCCAGAGGCTGACTCACAGCTCACGGTAGCTTTAGCCACTTTCCTTTTGTTAGCTTTTGTAAAATGTCCATATTCAGCTGAAGGAGTCTGATTAGCTTTGTTGTTAGGAGCATTTTTGTTGCAGTCCCCTGAGGTTTACTTTAACAACTCCAACCAGCTTATAATCAGTCATAAGTGAGGGTGACTGGCCAGTCACCAAACATCTAAGGTGGGTCAGATGGCACATTAGCAACCGCAGAATCTGGAGCTAGGGAGCTAGATGCAACTTCAGGATGTTTCATGTATGTGCCATTGGTTAGTGTGAGAGGACGGACTGATGACCTCAGCCACTTAAAGACAGTACATCAGATACCCTGTAACCGGCAAACCAGCGTTAGCTCAGGGTTTGTTTGATTCCCAAAACCAAAGAACGTTCGTCCGTTTCAAATGGCTAACACAGGTTAGCCATTTGAATGAATAGTGGCATTGTAAAGCGCTTTGGGTGCCTTGAAAAGCGCTATATAAGTCCAATCCATTATTATTACTAGTGTTGCTCACTGCTGACAGTGTGGGAGCAGAACAGAGGCACCGAAGCGAGGCATGAGCTAAGGAACATTAAAGTCTTATCATTTAGAGTTTCTTGGAATATCTGTCCCACACCCTTCACACTAAACTATACTGAATTTAACTTGCGTTACAATCAATTCACACATTGGCAATAGGGAAAAAATAAGTCTTAATACATGGTAAATGCTGCATATTGAAAAATCTAAATTTCATACCACAGAACAATTTTTGTGTCTTGCTTTGGATACAAATTGATGGCAGTAAAGCACAACTCACTACGTTTAAAGTGCTTAGATGGATGGTTTTAAGTGGTTTTATCCTGTCCAGTACCTCGGCTTCGTACTCAACAAAAGCAAAATTTAAACTTACTCTGTGAGGTCCTGACTACAGCTCTTAAACAGATGAGCTGTTAAATTTAACCCCAGTGATCCTGAGCAGATTTCAACGCGGGAACACGACTCACTCCACCGCGCTTTGAAGCAGCGGAGGTGGGACAGTCATGAGGATCTCCCTGATCTTTATGACCTTGGAAAAGTTGGTTGTTGTGTACTTCTTAACAAATTGCTCATAGTTTTGTGTCACCAGCCCCTGCAGGTTATTTTTCAGTAGTTTAGGGTTATAAGTTGGGCTGCAGTGATGTGTACTTACCTGTGTGGGATGTTAGGACCTAAAGCTGGGCTGGAAACGTGCAGTTTCTTGAAAGATGAGCTCCTTCAGCGTCTCTTTGGGTAGGTCATCTAGCTCCATGTCAAACTTAAATGGGGCCTCGGCAACAGGCTAAAGACAGAGAGCAAAGAGGGCAGAGTGAGGTAAATGTTCATGGAGACTTTAGGTTTGGCTCCAACAGAGCAGCTAAGTCACAAACAACCACAAAAGAAATTAAGAACATTTTTAGATCAGAGAAACATGCAGGCAGCTTTTTGGACAACGCCACTACCATCACTTTGAGATCAAAGTTATGACTGAAGTGCACGTTTGAGCTTTAATTCAAGCAGCTCAATGGAAATTTGCATCAACTGTTTTGCAATTACAGACATTTGTATTTCCATTTTCTTAGCCTCAAAATTAATTGAACAAACTAACAATTTTAAACATAAAAACTGTGTTTAATATTTAATGGAAATCTTGTGTGGCCCGTTTCATTACATTCCTGCACCATGTTTGACAGAGGATGTGGTGTGCTTTGGGTTAATGAGCCGTTTCTCTCCTCCTCAATTTTCTCTTGATTTCATCTTTCCAAAGAATATTTGAAGGCTCTTTTAGACGTTTGCTGCCAGTCTAATCTGGCCTTCCTGGTCCTGAGTGTACAAGGTTGCATTTGGTGGCTCGTGATTGCAGACTTTGATATGTTTACCTACTCAAGAGTGACAAAATTCTCTGAAACTGTTTTTATTAACCATGAAAATAATTTGGCAGTCATCCACTTCAGTTGCTTGCTGTGGTATTTCAGATGCATCTGCTGACGAGTGCATTCATTCGTTTTAGCGGCGACTGGTTCTTGTAAGATGCTTTTCTACTTTATTTGAACACCTAAAAACAATTTCTAACTACAAGCACAATTCATGCCATAATATTTTTTCTTACACTTTTAAGCGTACATTCACCCTCTGACGGTCTTCACTCCCATCGTTATCTTTGAACCTCATGTTGAGGATCAGGCCTGAACTGAACATGAGCCTCTGAAAATGGAGGACTCAGTATTTTTATATATATAAAAAACTGCATATGGAATACAGCACCTGCTAAAACAGTTCAATACTTCTGCTGAACTCCTTGAATTAAAGCTGGAAATCTGCTCTTCAATCATCTTGTAAAATAACAAAAGTTGTGCTGTTTTTTTGAACCCAGGTGATCCATATAGCACAAGATGCCTGACCCACCTCATCTGTGGGGTCGTAGTATTGTTCCAGGTAGGGGTGTGCCAGCGCCTCCTCCACCTCGATCCTCTTGTGAGGGTTAAAGGTCAACATCTTGTCCAGCAGGTCCAGAGCTGTAACACAAAGATGGACTTACTGTAGGTGACTCTGAAACAACAACAATATCCTTGTCTGTCCACTAGAGGTCCTAGTCTACATCCAACATGTTATCATTTTTTTAAACCATCCTTTGACACCAAAGTCTGTCAGTCCACCTCTGATCAGCTCTTTACTGAACACGAATTTGATGCATCTCTTCATCCAACCTTCATCCAACCTTAATACTGTGTGACAATGAGGGGTTCAGCTTACTGAATTTGCAGAATGGCTCTAATAAACATCTGTGTTAGCCTGTGTCACTGCATGATATCAGTTTGGAAGATGTCATGGTGATACGGTGAATATGTGGTGACTCATTGTGAAGTGTTGTAAACAGAAAAGGATTTAAGAGCAATATCGCGTCATCCACCTGCACTGCTTTTGTGCTCTGAGTAAAGGTTTGGCCACAGTTCTTGAGTTTGACCAAATCCATCATTCAGCTTCTCTCTGTGAATTTTACAGCTTCTGAGGACGTTTTTCTTAAGTAAACTCAAATTTACACTGTGTAAATATTATCATCAGCTTCTCTCTGAATTTGGCTTCAGGCTGCCTGTTGGTGGACTCACATTGTGATTACCAAAGATTTTACTAAAGCTTTTCTCACTATGTTGAAATGGCACTCTGCCTTTATTAGCACTGTTCTTATGAATGATTTGATTTAATTTCAGCAGTGAAGGAGACAGAAAACCATCATGCACAGAAAAACCAACTGAACCTGCAAAAACATCATTAGAGTGTAGTGAGCGTGTTTGAGCCCCAAAGTCCAGATGTTGTGACTACTGTGACTGCTGTGTGTTATGCCAGGGCACAGGTCATCAAAGAAGTAGACACAACATGAATGTAATGTGATGTGTATGAGGTGAGCCAGGTGTAGGCAATCATTTTTCTCCCCGCTCTATAAAACGAAATTCTCTCAGGAAATGTTTAACATTTACTAATCCCCTGATGACCAAATACTGCGGTTATGGTGAGATTCCACCTCTTACCTTTTGGATCAGCGTTGGGAAAGAGACGGTTCCACGGCACTTTGCAGCGCAAAGGCAGTGACAAGAGATAGTTCCTGGCTTTAATGTTGATGATGCAGTTGAGATCCTCCTGTGAGGGAGAACCCAGAATTCCTGGAGGACAAATAGAAAATCATAAAGACAATCAGATTTTGTTCTTTTATGATAAATAAATGATATGTAAAATGATAAATGATATGATATGTAACAATTTGCAGAGCCTCCGCTAAAAGTTTATACTGAAAGGAAAAATTCTCAAAAACGGACAAAAACATTCAGACCGCACAACGAACGGACAGATGGGAGAAGCAACATGTGGTCTAGCACCAAGAGACAAAAAAGTCCGACTTGATAAGGACATATTAGTGTCTACGGTATCTATGGACTGGCACCAGGAAGCTGTTGCGACTGAGTGTGAAGTCTAAAGGTATCAAAGTTTTTCTTACAGACTAAATAACGCAGCTGAGTCACACCATAATGATACACTGTACTACCAAACAAATACAGACCAAACAAATTCATTATCAGGAAAAACAAAGTTCATCATGGAGGACTCGGCTTGGTCAGACCATCTCCAAAACAAAACAGGTTCCCAGTATGAGGCAGCGAGTACCAAGCAAAAGGAATCCAAGAGGGAATAACCAGTAACCGGTGCAGACGTTTACTGATTACATGGCCACTGTTGCTCAAACTGGAGAAAACCTCAATGCTTGCTATGATAGACCCACAAAGCAATGCACTACACAGCCACAGAGCCCCAGCTGAACCCCAGCCACCACCTGAGCTGAACAATGGAGCAATAGAAGTGACTCAGGTGTGTGCGGTTTGTGGGGATCATGGGATTCATCTAGATGTGTGTTTGACTTATAGACCCATAACCTAACCCTAACATCTCTGATCCGTTCTGGCAGATTCATTTTGCAGGAGGCTTTAATTTTGTGGCCTATGGGCTAAATGTCAGCCTCTGTGGACTTACACATCAACACAACTCATTTGAATTTTTAAAAATGGAAAGTTCTACATGTTTACTGCATGCAAAGTTTATTTTTACCCAAAATATGGTTAAGCTGATCCAAGTAATGCTTCCCCGGAAAGATTGGCCTGTTGGACAGCATCTCAGCCAGGATGCAACCCACTGACCAGATGTCTATGGACTTGGTGTAGCCCTGAAATCAAGTAGAACAGACATAATCATGATTACAGTAACTAACTTAGTTATACACAGCATTAATATACCATGTGCCTATCAAGTGCTGCAAGTCATTTTAAATTATTCCAACTAGTATTTAGAAATTAAAGTTTAAGACTTGAAATAGAAATACAAAGTTTAAAGATATTATCACTAACAGGGTCGTCGTTTTCCAATCAACACGTTTCAATGGAGGGCACAAAGTATTTTTTAAGTTGGGAAAACCTAAAAACACTAAACATACTCCACTGTTACTCTACTCGCCTTTGAGTTGAGCATGATCTCAGGAGCTCGGTACCAACGAGTGGCAACGTACTCTGTGAGGAAACCAGTGTGATCGTGGTCGGGATCAGCCACACGAGCCAAACCAAAGTCACAGATCTACAAAAAAATGAGAAAGGCACAAGAAATTGTCACATTAGAGGACACAACATAAAAATTATAGGCTGTAAAACGTTGAGAGTCTCCACAGCAGATTTGTATTGGTGAGGATTTATGACAACATTAAGTTATTTAATCATGAAATCATGATGAAAATATGTCTGGTGTTAGTTAAACCACCATACGAGGAGGTCTTTCCCGTGACAAGAAAAATATCTGAATGGGGCCTTAAGGGTAAGTGCCTGAAAACAAGCATTTAAATGAAGCCAGCATCTGCTTGAGACGCTACCTTGAGATCACAGGTGGTATTGAGCAGAAGGTTGGAAGGCTTCAGGTCACGGTGTAGTACGTTGGCAGAGTGGATATACTTGAGCCCTCGCAGGATCTGGTAGAGGAAGTAGCAGATGTGGTCATTGCTCAGGTGTTGAGTCTTCAGGAGCTTGTACAGATCTGTTTCCATTAGATCCTGGACAATATATCTGCACGGTTCCAGGTTAAGGAAAGTCGGCTTTTATACTGAAAAAAATCACTCACACACACGTGTGTATTTATATCCTTGCAGGGACATCTCATTGACATAATGCTTTCCCTGGCCGCTTACCCTAACCATCAAAAATGGATGCCTAACCCTAACCATAACCTAATCGTGACCCTGACACTAAAACGACATTTTGGTCCCCACAAGTAGAGTAAACTTACAATTTTTGGCCCCCACAAAGATGTTCACTCACTCACTCACTCACTCACACGTAGCCAAAACACTTGAGGATTCAAAACAGAGTTTCACAATCTAACGTGTGGCGTCAGAGTGACTACGTACATCATTTACAGACAGTCAATAGTCATGACTCACTTACGAGGCCATTATTAGTCAGTATGGTAAATTTTGGTAAATGTATTCATCATGCTGAAAGCTCACTGACACTTAAGTTCAGTAAAACTATTCACTGTTTTACGTTTCTTTGTTTTTTTTGTTAAAGGAAGACTTGATAAGAGCAAAGGCGGATGCACAGCTGCAAAAATACAAAACTATCTGATCAGTTGTTGGGTCTTTTAGGACTTTTAGTCAAGTTTCAAAGTCCCTAAGCATGAGGATTCTGATTGGTGCTCTTGAGGCCAATATGTACTGAAACTGGTCCAGGTGGACTCCACCTCCCTGACGACTCTTGGTGAAAGAAAGCCAGTGCAATTTAGTATTTGTTCTTGGGCACATGCTTGTGTTGCCAGGCTGAGCAGCTGCAGGCTTCAGTCACAGACGCAGTGTAAAACTATACACAGTGCCTGCAGGCTTGATAGTCTGCTACCATTTGGCTACAGCGAAAAGCATCTCTGCCAACTGTATGGCGACAGGTGGCTATTATGTAATGGAAGACAAATAAAAACCTCTTGACCACAAACGTTTGGTGGTAATACCAATCTGACCAGCAGCTAAAGAAAACCATCAAACACAAGAATGAGACGCTTTACACTCAAACATGCTTCAGTGAGGATACACATCCTTCATCTGCTCGATGGTCGGTGCACGGATAATGTCGTTGATTCCGATAATGTTCTCGTGCTTGAAGCGCAGAAGGATTTTGATCTCTCTCAGGGTTCGCTGGCAGTAGGTCTGGTGCTCAAAGGGGCTGATCTTCTTGATGGCCACGCGTATCTTGTTCTCCCGGTCGTAGGCAGAGCTGTATTTAAAAAAAACAAAAACCCCAAAATAAGACAAAAATGCAAACCTTTTAAATCCATAAAACTCAAATGCCAGATATTTGCAATAACTGCATTAATTTATAATTACGATTCAGAACCACTTATTAGGACAGAAAGGCCGCAGGTGACCAAGACTTTCTCGCTGTGGTGATGGTGCTAACACAGCTAAGAACATGGCCTTTGTGGTGAAAGTGAGTCACACTCTCTCCTCTGTGAATGCCCAGCTGTGCCCAAAACTGAGCACAGCCATTATCCAAATGTTGAAAACCATGTTTTCAAGTTGGGATGGTAAATATGAGAATCAATCAAAGAAATACAGACCAAGGGTCACTGAGCTGATGGAGCACACCTCACTAAGATGAACTGCTCAGGACTCTCCCTCTCTTCCACACCTGGAATCAAGGTTTTTTCCCCCTTTAATTGCCTTAAGTCAATGTTTGGTGGAGACTGTGCAGACTGTAGTCAATGTAATCAATATTAAAGCTATAACCAATATCGCACAAAATAACACTTGATATAATCAATTTCTTCCATATCCAGCTCTAAGCTTCTGTGCTTACTGGGCCAAGCAAGTTCAACAAGTGCAGCCTGAAGAACCACACATGTCACATACCAGCACGATACTGTAGCTTATATTAACTTCTAATAACTATCTTTAGAAGACAACAATAAAACCTATTCCACAAAAAGACCACATGTTCATTCACCAAAAAGTCACGTATAATCCCAAATAAGGATTTATGAAAAAGGTACCATACAATTTTTAAAAACAACTGACCAAAAAACCTTTAACCGTTACTTTAACTATTATTTACAAATGAAAATGGCAGATAAAAAATAAAGAAACATTGCTGTGTGAATCAAACCCGCTCAAACCTCTGTGACAAATGCCACTTCCTTCCTGTGGTTTGCAAGCGAAAAGTTTTTCATGTTAAGTCAAATCGGCAGGAAATGCTAGGTTTGAATTAAAAGTATTGTAAAACAGTAAGCACACACTAAAATGGAAAGATAAGTGTAGCACATTAGCTTTTACACGAGAACTACTACAGCAATATAGAAACTAGTGGTGCAGCGGATCACGGTTGATCCATAATCCAAACCGATCCCACTCCACGGTTCGGCACACACGTGATCCGAAGATTCGAAAAAGAAGGAAAAAAAGTATGAGTGTGGTCAGTCTGTCAAGCGATAGCTATGGTCAGCGCTAGTGGTCCAAGTGGAGGAGCAGAGGAGTTTGAGGTATTTAAGTAGCCCTTTGCTGCCCAGTTCGACCGCTTAAAGCTATTACAGAAGCTACTGGGGTGTTTAGCTGCAGACATGAGGCTGTACTCTCCTGTGCAAAACAAGGGGTTTAAACAATGATGAACGTGCTTGAGCCACGCTATGATATCCCGTTGCGCGTCCACTTCAGTGACAAGATCGTTCCAGGCATGTATGCGCAGGAAAAGATTAAAGTTATGGCTGAACTGTCCCAGGCATCTTCTGTTGCCCAACTAAAAATGGGTGGAGCTGCAGGTCAACAGAAAGCTACGTGACCGTGACCGCTCATTATATCACAGCGGAGTGGTAGATACAAAGCCCTGTACTGCACCTTAATTTGTTTTTATACAGTTCCATGGAATGAGTCTTGAGTTGAAGGTTTTAATAGGCAAAAATTACTTAAATAAGTTAATAAGTAAATGTTAAAATTCTCTCTTTTTTCCTTTTTTTGCTGATCCGAAAATTGATCCGATCTGTGACTTAAAACCGTGATCCGATCCATGAGATTTGTGATCCGTTGCACCACTAATAGAAACCCAACCGGTTTAAGTGCTTTCAACCAAACCATATCTGGAATGTGATAAAGACAAAACATTTTCAGGAAATTAGGAAGCCGTCTTGCATGCCGGGTATGGAGGATCTAAAGTTAAAGCTAGATTTAGAGAAGGAGCAGGGAGTTAACATGCAAAGCTTAGCTAGCTACTTTCATATCACACATTCTTCACAGCAGAGGTCAACCTTAGCAGAGAGATCCCTCACTAAGGTAAAGGCTCATTACACAAACATGTATGATTAAAATATAGATAATAATAAAATAATTCAATTCAATTTTATTTACACAGCGCCAAATCACAACAAGAGTCGCCTCAAGGTGCTTTACATTGTAAGGTAGACCCTACAATAACACATACAGAGAAAAACCCAACAATCATATGACCCCCTATGAGCAGCACTTTAGTGACAGTGGGAAGGAAAAACTCCCTTTTAACAGGAAGAAACCTCCAGCAGATCCAGGCTCAGGGAAAAATAATAAATACGCTTATCAGTTACTATATTGGAAAAAACATTTGCAAGCCTTTTCAAAACTCTTACTCCAAAATTAGTCTACGACACTTCATTGTCATACTTCGCATGTGGCTAAGCAGAAAACCCAATCCTAATCATTGCCTACAGACACTGACAGACGCCCTGACCAAAGGTGCTGGAATATTTTTATGTACCATGCAACTCCAGCGGCCATAAACAAAGACAGGACCACAGCACATGAACACCGTGTGTGTGAGATTAGATGTTGAAAGGGAAAAATAAACACTAGCACACCCTTTGGCATGAAGAGGGTTTGTGTATCAGCACTTTTCTCTGCAGGGTTTTTACTTCCAAGAATGACACCACTTATTTGTCCTAACTAGTAAAAACATGTTGGCTGGATTTTTGTTTAGTCTGCCCACTTTGTCTTATTTTCTCTTGTGCAACTGTGCAGAGACCATAATTTCCAAAGCAGAAAGCAGATGTGATGTTTTGAATGTGGGACACATTAAGCCTTTTAGAAAACAAAATCTAAACTTCACTGCCATCACAATTCCATTCATCATAAAATGATCCAACAAATTTAGTGCTTTCATTGACTTTATTTTACATCCTAGAATCAGCTTTTTAACACAATATATAAATGTTGGACATCAAGAGTACTTTCCTCTTCAGTTTCTGCTCACAGCTGTAACTTATTTTGGAAACATTTTTAATTTAGAAAAAGTATCTTTAGTGATTATGTGGAAAAATGTGGGTGATTATGCTCGCACCCAACAGGCTCAGTGTTCATCCACTCAAATATCCAGCCCTGCCTGTGCTGAAACACCTCCTCCACACTACCCCAGGTACAGACATGTCCACTGCTGAATATCTGGCTTTTTTCACTCTTAATGGCTGTGTCAGACCCACGCTGTGGTCTCAACCTAAATCTCACAGCCTTACCAAAAAACCCAAAACAAAAGCAAACACACTTTACTAAAATAAATAAGAAGATATGCAGGAGTCGACTTCAATTAATCTTTTCCAATTATTAGTCTGCATGAATGACTGCAATTTTGACTATAAAAGCACTTTGTTTTTTTGTATGTTCTAGTTTTTTGTTTTTTTTTAAAAAAACTGAATAATAATGACAGAAGTTGAGCCCGCCTACATACGTCATGGAGAACGATTAATTTACAGCCTGGTGTTGGGTGTGCGAAATGATCAAACATCTTCAGATGACACATCCAAACCAAGTCCAGCTGACCTAGTACTGTCAGGAAATGCAAATCACTGCTGCCAGCTCATCTCACCCCATTTGGTACAACCAGAAAAGCAAAACTGCACAACGCAGCTGCACCTCGGGATGACAAACTGAGAGAATTTGCAGCTTTTATCATCTTCCTCAGCTTCATCGTTTACATCTACACAAGCATTGTTTTATTTCGGCACATTACACACAACAGAAATGACTGAAAAACACCCACGTAGTCAGACAAAATAAGAAAATGAGTTGCTATAGTGATGGGGGTGTAAGGACTGCAATGTAAACACAAGTGTGCCAGCCTTCTGTGAGGGAAATATGAGTGACCTTCCTTTCCACTTGTGTGAGAGGAGTGTGTGTGTGTGTGTGTGTGTGTGTGTGTGTGGGAGGTAAGTAAATAGTTCTCCATGTAACTGTTCTACACCAGCAGATGCCCTCATGTACAGAGAAGCAGGCAACGACAGTAGTTATTCATCAAAGCTGCAATCCGATCCAGGGCAGAGGCAGTTTGGCACAGACATCATATCCTCGTACTGTTTTTAAACAGTCAATGGTACAACAGCCTCCTCCTAGTTTGTGGAAATGGCAGACATGAGAAGCTAAATATTTTCATGAAACTGATAATATGTCAAAGGTCAAAGATAAATATGTCCCTAACTTTGGAACCATTTAGAACAGCAGGTCTGCAGCAGTACTGGATGGTATAACAAAATGTATATTTTGGAAGACTTTGATGCTTTCACTTTATTTCACAGCATAAATCCATCTATGCATCTGCTGCTTATCCAGTATGGGTCACAAGGGCAGCAGTCTAAGCAGTGCAGACTTCCCACCCCAGCCACCTCCTCCAGCTGTTCCAGAGAGACAACCAAGGCCTTCCCAAGCCAGCCGGAAACGTATTCTCTCCAGCAGCTCTTGAGTCTGCCCTGGGTCTCCTCCACACCGGATATGCCCAATACACCTCACCTAGGGTATCTCCAGGATGCACTCTAGTCAACTGTCAACTCAATCTCAACTGGCTCCTTTCGATGCGCAGCTCCTCACCCTCTCTCCCTCTCTTTCCTCTTCCGGTGAGGAGCCACCGGAAGAGGAAAGCTCATTCCCAGCAACTTCATTCTTTCAGTCACTACCCAGAACTTGTTGAGGTGTTTGGAGGAACGTAGACGTAGACTCATCAGTAAATCAATACTCTGCTCTCGCTTTACCACAACAGACCGGTACAGCACCACTCTCCCCTCGTTCGTGAACAGGACTCTGAGATACCTGAACTCCTCCACTTGAGGCAGCAACTCCTCCCTGACCTGAAATGGGCATTTCACTTATTTCCAGCTGAGAACCACGGCTTCAGACTATGAGGTGTTAATTCTCATTCCTGTCATTTCACACTGGCCCAGTAAGTGCTGGAGGTCACTTTCTGATGAAGCCAGTATTTAATGGCAATATTTCTGGATGACAAACCTTTAGTGCAAAAAAGCTGTGAAACAAATCTCCATTTGGACTTTTCTTGAGTAAAACCTCCTGTTAGCTTTGAGTAACACACAGACACAACAGTCTGAAATACCACCTCTAATCTACTGATTTGTATTTTTGGACAGGATTTTCATCTGGCTGGACTCTTATGCTCTGATTCACATGTGCATGCATGTGAAATGAATATTTTCTGCTTTTAAAAGACGAAAAGTCCACATTTGGAGGTGGGAGGGGTTAAGGGTGACAATCAGACTACACATATTTTCACACATCAATTAGGTTTATGGGGTGAGGCATCATAAATCACTGGATCAGGTCTAGAAAAGGATCACGGTTTAGCCAACTCTAAACAACATTGGTTGCAACTTCTTTTAAAAAGCTCAGTGTCTTAGTTGGCATGGTGAAACGTTTCTGCATTTTCTGATGCAGAAATATACCTTCTAGTGAAATACATCAGGCACAATGTTGTGCTCATGATCATGTGACCATTTCCTGTTTTGCAAAAGACCAGGATGGTATAAAGATGAATGCAGATATCAATCGTTGGTTATGAAGCCCTGAGATGAGCAACCTTGCTGTTCCTGAACTGATGTGCACAATTTTCTTTTGTTTTATTATTCTCAGGCTGCAGCTGCAAAAAAGAGAATTTGGTGCTTTTGTGGTTCATATTACTGTAAAGTATTTATTAAATGATCGCACTGACATAAGATAAAACTTCTTCTAAGGCAAAAAAGGCCTAATACTTTTTGGTTTCAGCTTTTGAAATGCTGTTCCATGCTATAGGAATTTATGACAAACAAAAAGTATTGGTTCATACTGTATTTCACCATATTTACTGAGCCAAGCCCTGCAGTTCCTTGTCCCTTTATCTGGCATGCAGAAGGAACTTTGAGGAAGTACAAAGTACAGAGTTCACCAAGTAGTTTTAATGCAGTTATCTCTGCCTGCTAAGGCAGTTTTGAGCTGCACGGCTTTATCACTGGAGGGTGGACTCGGGCTGCTCTCAGGCACCTGTGACCTTTGAACTGAAAGCTATTACTCTGCAGATCAAACCTGGTTTAAAGCCCTCATTTTTTTTAGCTATCCTGTTTTGATGAGCAATAGTTTAACTTAGTTTATTTTACTATTGTAATTTTTTTGACCATTTCACTGACCTACATCCATCCATCAAAAAGCATTAAACGTCATATGTGACTAGAGCAGGGCGATATGGCCAAAAATATTTATCACGATATATATTTGAAAATTTGCGATAACGATATAACTGACTATATAATTGATGCGAGACAAAATGCAACTCCACAACTTTACTAGTGCAACCCCCCCCCATCCATTTATTTTTACTTAAACAAGCAGCTGTTTTTTTATGTGCATTGAAGCTATATAAAAATTTAACAGTGCAAATGCAAATTCCTTACTGAAAGTTTAACCAAAAGGCATTTCCAGTAGAAATGGGCTGGCATATCCAGAGCATAACCATGTATAATATCCACTGAAGTTAAAAAGAGGTGCTTTGCAACATTAAACTGCAGTGTGCCAAATAAAAAAGTCAAATACGTATTTTTTGGACAATAAAGGTGCATGGGATTATAAGGCACATTAAGCGAAACAAAGCAGTCAGATAAATCAAACTTTACTCAACTCATTCTTCTTGCTTCCTCCACTTCTGTACCATTGATTCATTAATGCTGTATTCTATCACAGCTGCTCTATTCCCATGTTGTTGCAGTATATTAATCACTAACCTCGTATTGTGGATGGATTATCTCAGTTGTTCTCCTGACTGAAGTTTGGTCCGTTTACAGCATCCTGCCATGCGACTGTATTTGTCTCTAACCATCAGGAACCTTCACGTTAACTTTTATCGAGTGGAAAAGTGTTAGCGTTCATCCTCCAGCTTCACTGTTTATGTTATGCTAACATAGCTGTGTCGCTAGCAATCACGTAGCACATCATTATATACCAGCTAGCCCAACTTCAGTAACTTTACAAACATCACTGCTGTTTAGTTTTCTAACTTCATTTATGTTGGAAGTGATAGCAGAGCTGTACATTTGAATTTTTTCAGAAATCTCTCAGTCAGAACATGCTATATCATGCTGAGGTAACTAGCGAAACTAGCGAGCTAACTTCCGCTAACTTCCTGCTAACTTCTACCTCCGTTAAAAGTAATAAATTCTGTTTTCATGGATGCCTGGATGCTAAACTTCATAGTTACACCTGGTAAAGCAGCAATGCTGATCGTTTTATTAAAGATGAAAGAATTTAGACAGATTTTTACTCTCAGTGATGCTGCAGTGTTCGTTTGACTTTGGGACCTGTAGTTGACGGAGTTTAGGACCCAGATTACTCCCAGATTTACGAGCACCTTAGTCCGACAAATACTGCAATTGACTATGTGCACGTTAGCATATGCTACTTCCGGTGCGGAAACTCCTGTGGGGAGCTTTGTTTCCGGTGTCCTATTCGCGCCTGGTTTATGGTCCAAAACAAGTTAAGCAAATGAATCAAGTGGCGATTTACATTTCTATAGATGTCTTGGGCATTTACCCAATATATCTGTAAATGATGTTCATTGACTTGTCGATATTTTTCCCCCGCGCCTCAGAGCAAAAGAGAAAAGGGATTCAAATGTTATATTTCTCAGCTGTCCCTCGTTTATCGCGGGTGTTATGTTCTAAAAATAACCAGCGAGAGGTGAAATCAAGTAGCCAAATTTATTTTTGACGATGCAAAACGTTTGGGGGACATCGTGGACATACTGTACTGCACTTCAGAGTCACACTGTTAACAATCAATGCAGCGATTCTGTACTGTACAGGAGAGGCGTCACGGAGGAGATCGTCTGCAGCGATCAGGACGCAGGACACAATGTGACGTTAAAAAAGCATGCAAACTTGCACTAAAAAATCTGAAACAGCGAGGTGAAAGGTGAACCGCGTTATAGCGAGGGACCGCTGTAATTTTGAAGGTAAGTCACAACATACCCTTCGTAAATACTAATGTATAGAAACCATTACCAGCAATCATTCATTTTTTGTGTGGCTTTTTTCACGGTTTGTTAATATGCTGTGTAGGTGTGTACTTGACTAGCTGATATCGACATAACGGGGGAAACATCTGGTTTGACTATTCTTCACCTGTAGTTTGAATGCTGAACATTTGCCTGTTTAATTCATAAGACCAGTCATTATACAGAGATGTGCTTCTGAATGTGGACGATGTGTCTTCTGCTGCAGTAATGCAGTTCTGCTTGTGTTGAGTGATGTAAACAACTGATCGATCTAAACGCTTGATCATTAGATTTTTTATGACACAACAGCGGTGAGTGTTCCCACGTTCTGCTCTTTGTAACTTAACGCAATCTTTCCGTTTTCGAGTTTTGGACATGATTTTGGAGTATATCTTCGCAGTAGCGATTGACCGCAAAGTAAAGCTACCGGAAATATACAACCCCACATCCGGTCTCAAACCAGGAAGTTAGCATTGTCTCGTGCACATAGTCAATAACAAGGCCCGCTTGCATGTTCTACCAAAAAAAAAAAAAAAAAAAAGTGCTTTGTTGTGTATCTGACGGACAAACACCAAACCAGTTCCACATCACTGAAGTGGCACCATTTTTACAAACCAATTCTCATTCATCCGTTTCACTCAATGATCCGCTTTCTCCCTTCTCATTCTCCGTTGCCGCCATGCTTTTCAGCCATGTGCGTATGAAAACAAAGGCACTGCACATGCGCGTTTTACCCATATTCTATTGCGATATTTCATTTTCTTATCATTGCCTAACATTGTACCGGTATTACCATGAACGGTATAATATGGCCCAGCCCTACATGTAACTGCATTTATTAAGAATCAGCTGTAAAGTCAACCAATCAGTGTTTTTAAACAGAGCATAAAAGTTGTATTAAATCCTTAAATTCTCCTTTACTTTGAGTTATACGGGCCTACAATTAGGAAAAAAGGTGAATCAAATAGGACCAATTTTCGATCCACATTGTGTACTTTCCTGAATTTGGGGAAAAAAGGCCTAGGTATGATTATGCAATAATATTTTTACAAGCTAAATTTAACACAGCTTGTGCAATCATTATTTTAATGAAGTTGCTCTGTAGTGAAATCTTGTTTTTCCTATTTCCTCTGTGCACTTAGTGTTTTCTGAGCATGCTCACTGCTCAGGAAGAAGCTTTGTGGGGGTAGGGGGGGTGGGGTGCCTCCATTTCCATGGAGACAAGAATACAAGGCTTTTCTCAGTTATGCAATAGGACTGTAACCATGACAATATTCATGGTTAGAGTGGAAGGAAAAAAAAAAGGGGGGGGGGGGGGGGCAAAGTTCACTGTGCTTAAAGGGCGACCCATGGTGAGAATGTGGACTGACATCACAGTCACAGGTTTAAAAAGGCAGCGTGAGTACCATAGCTGTGGGGTTGGGCTTCACACCACACTCAGTGCTGCTGTGAGGGGGTTTGCTGCATTAAGAGGTGGTACAGTAGGACTCGAGCGTCTCTGCCATTTACAATTTACTGCTGTGGCCTGCAGTTACTGATTCAGACCGACAGCAAGTCATAACTGCTTATCAGTCACATCGCAGATTACTCATGGAATTTTTCCTGAATAGACAAATGTTAGTCAGAACCAAGAGAAAAATAACTTTACAAAAAGAAAAAAAGAAAAGTGATTGGACCATAGCAGTTGAATAAGCCACACATAAATTTAAACACGTCATTGGTTTCCCCTGTTTAAACTGCTTAAATGAGTTCCTAACAATAATATCAAAATTAACCTACAGTGAAATAAATTGACATGTGCATCTGCAACAACTATGAAAACTGTTCTCCTTAACACGACTGCACTGCTACCAGAAACCACTGGTATATTGTCCGGCCTACAGAACACGTAATCTGCAATCTTATTTTTGTTAATTTCATCCTGTAACATTGATTTATTTCTGCACAGAGATCAGTTAAGTTTAATCTTTTTGAGCTGCTCTCTGAGAAGCTTCAGCAGATAACCGGGCGACACTGACCATTGGCTGCAAAAGCTTAATTCAAGTTCATTGAGATTTATACCCTCCAGCATTTATCATTGGGAACGATCATAGATTTAACTGCATTTGCATGCTTACTAAAAAAAAAAGAAAGAAAAAAAGTTAAAAAAACAAAACAAAAAAGTCTTTCCTGTTTCTGTGTACACTAACCACAATAACCCATTTATAAAAACATGCCAGCATGGTGTTTGTGTCTGCAGGTGCTTTTCAATCAAGCTTACATGGGTGTATGAAATATTCAGCTCTGCACAATAAGCCATTTGTTTCCCTGACGTCAGCAAAATGCCCACATTGAAACATACCTATAGTTTGTTTTCAGAGGTAAAGCGCTATAGTGCGTGGAGCTCAACAATATCATTTCACTCACTGTTCGCATTTATAAGTAATAATTAGCAGGTAACCTTATTGCAGCAATTCAGACTATTTAGCACAAACATGATAAAGAAACTTTGAAGAGCATGAGCAGAGAAAAGTTTCTTCCTCAAAGCCATTTCCTCACACAGTATGCATCGCAGTTTTCTAATATATTTGTACAGCCTCAGTGTGGCCTGCAGGGTTTCGTCACAGGCTTTGCATTAGTGACTGGTGGAGTCTATTCTTACATAGGGGAGAAGCCACTCCTATAATAAAAGCCACCTCTGCTACTATCATAAAAAAAATAATGAATCCATTTACGTGGAATAAATCATTAACTTTCCAGTGTCATTTCAGACTGAAAATGAGACATATATAACTCCAAGAGACTGTATGGAGTCATTCATAACCCCAGCTCTATATTTAGGTGTGCCGTTATGATAGCCTTAATATTTTAACCATTATAGGCTTAAACGTTACTGTAACATTTAAATTTGCTGCTTGTTGTCCCCATCCTTTTGAGTATAAAATGTTTACGAGTCCAGCAGACCAAAACCCAACAGCTGAAGCTGAAACCAACACAAATTTTTGCATTTAAATAAATAAATAAAATAACGCCAGTTATTATTAGTTAGCTGCCAGCTATTAGGAAGGCACAATACTGGTGTCAGTAAGCCAACCTATGGACTGAGGCATTTCATTCAGTTCTATGTTATTTCAGTTTTATTTTCTAATTTTTCTTACTATAAAACTAGTCGATTATTTTCTTTTACCAGTACAATAACTGGTAAATTAGATGCCAGGAACATCTGTTTTTACTGATACTGTAAGTCATTTCATTGCTTTCATTTCTTCACATATGAAGTGGATTATACAACCAAATGTATTTAAAAAATACATTTAAAACAAACAAATAAAAAAAAGTATACTTTATACGTACACACACGTACTCTTGACTTCTTTCTAGGTTTTTATATTTCACTCTCTGATCACAGCTGCTAACATGACATCTAAATAAATTTATATAGTTTATTTAACCTAAAAGCATAAAGCAGACTAATATCAGGCAAATGAAGCAAAACCTGAATGCACAGAATCTCGCCATCAGTCTTAATGTGCATCTCCACCTGTTACCATCAGTTACAGCTGTCATTCTTTTGAGTCATCGAGTCACAACCCGATTTTTCTAAAGCATGTCGAACAAATTTAAAAAACAAAAAAAAACTTTCTGGCATTTAGAATGACCGAAAGTGACTCTCTGTTTTATTCAGTATGACCTGCTATGGGTGACTGAGCTTATAAACCCATTAGGAAGGTGTTTACAGAGGTCCCCAAAATTTATTCTGTTCATCAGGACGTAGTGTTTTCAGTTTCATCACTCATCCAAGTGACTTCTTCAGTCTCAGCTGATTGCTGGTTTCCAACCTTATAAACAGTACATTTGCATAATGACTGAAACAAGCCCACTGAAGGAACAATGGTGCTAGTTAGTACTGACCACAACATTATCATCTTTCCGGCATACAAAGGTAGATGCACAGTTTTGCTAAACCAGAAAGACTATCATAAGAAAATTTTGTCGCTCAGTGACGAAAATACTTACGAGCCTCTGAAACGAGACCCAGGAAGTGGCTACAGGAAGAGGGTGATACCAAACCAAACAACCTCTGCCGAAGTGGATGTCACAGCACAGAAGAGCTACCTCGTCAGGCCAGGACTCTGCAGACTATTTACACCTACAGGCCAGTGGACACTCTTTCAAGGATGAGGATGTAACATCCTGGACAGGGAGGAACGCTGGTTTGAGGGCGGAGTCAAGGAGGCCATTTACGTGAAAAGGGAAAGACCGTCTCTGAATCGAGGAGGGGGCCTAAGGGTCCATCTGTCACCATCTTACAATGCTGTGATTGCAGCCGTTCCCCAACTCTCTGTGAATGGTGATCTTTGATAAAGTAGCTTTGATCAGTGGGTGTTGATCAATGGTCATGAAAACTTCCATAATTAAGATTAAGGAACTGACCTCCCAGCCCACCCAGCCCATTGTTCCTTCAGTGGGCTGGTTTCAGTCATTATGCAAATGTACTGTTTATAAGATTGGGGAAACCTGCAGTCAGCTGAGACTGAAGAAGTCACCTGGATGAGTCACAAAACATTTCTCCCACTGGAAACGCTACTTCCAGATGAACAGAATCAACTTTTGGGGATTTACTCACCTGGATGATTGAGCATGCATCAAGTAATTTACAGAGGTCAAGTCAGAGAAAAGCACAACAGCAAAACAAAAAACTGTACACATGTGACTCACTGAAACTTTTCCCTGCAGCCCATTTTTAGGCATCTGCTAAGAACCACTGATATAAATGCTTAATATAGGAACTCTCCTACAGATAGCACTCATATTTTAATTTCTGACCATAGGCCTGCTGCTTCTCTCCTATTTAGCCACAGCCTACCTTCCAGTTCCAAGGCTTTGACCAAACACTTGAACCTCAGATTCAGATGCTGGTTTTTTTTTTTTTTGCATCAATTCAAAGTCTTTCATTTAAATGAAGCACTCTCTCGCATCTCTGAATGAGGGAAACCAATTAATACAAGAGCTCAAGGGAGACATTTTTCATAGACAACAAATTGTGCAAATGAAAGCATCGGCAGTCTCTAGAATTCAGAACTCAACCTGACCAACACAAGGATTTTGTCAGTGGCTTCATAGTTATTTAAAGCGCATTTAGATTTCATAATGATGAACTGTAATTAGAAAGTTGGAATCCTTTAGACTTCTTTCAGAGAATCTGGACTTTACTGTGACTTATTGGTTAGAAAACTCAGTCTTTTGGTTTAAAAACTGATAAATGAACCAAAGTAAGATGTCACACTGAAAATTGTAAAAAGGTATTTTTCCACTGTGGGAGTGAAGACTATAATGAAGTCCTAAAAACAGCAAATACTCTGACCGTAGCTTTTAAAATGTTGCAATTTTGTGCTTTTAAATTAAATATTTCTGGGGCTTAGCAGAGTCATTTTCATGGATTTCTAGTTCTTTATGTCACTTCATATACGGAACGATTAACAAAAAATATATCTTAGTTTGTCACAAGTGTTTATTTTAGGGCAATTACATTTTGTTTGTTTATTGAAGCACACTTGTGATTTGTAATTCATGCAGATAATTTAGACTATTCAGCCGAAAGGGTGCTAACCTAAGGTAATTCAAAGACAGGCGTGTTTTAAAATCTCTGAATGAAAACATGCAACTTTTCTTGAGAAAAAAAAAAAGAATCTTCCACTGTTCATTGTGATAAACATCCTTCCTTCAGCAAAACTTTGCTTGTCAAGCCCAAAAAAAGAAAAAAAAAGAAAAAAAAAAGTATTCATTATAACACTGGTGTGTGTGTGTGTGTGTGTGTGTGTGTATTTATTTTAAGGCAAGTTGAACTTTCGTAAGCATACCTTGACATAAAAATGAGGGCAGGTGATAGAATCAAAGCTAATTCTGCATATTTCACTGTGCATGAACTCGATATCTGCCTTTTTCTCATTAGGTTACAAGTCCTAATGTAAGCTCAGCACTGTGGTTTCTGAGAAATGCGGATGCAACAGTAAAAGCAGCAACAACATGCACCTCTAAGTCCTGATGATCAACACAGATATTAACATCAACGCAGCAGAGCAGCGCCTGAATGTTTTACAGCCCTTCTGAACCAGAAGTCGTCATGCTCGTCTTGGCAGGCGCAGCCACCCAAATTACCCAAATTACATCTCCTTCTGAATTGCACAACAGGATTTCAGAGTGTCAAGGCTCTCATTCTCTCCCCCCCTCTCTCATTGGCTGTGGAGTGGTGGTACTGATGTCAGAAGCAGAGGAGTTGCCATGGAGATGGGCACCACAGTGGCATTTCGAGAGGACGAAGCAGAGCATCGGCGGTGGCTAAGAATCAGGCAGGTCAAGGACTCGAGACGGAGTCAGAATCACCAGAGGACAAGAATGACAAATAAATTTAGGATGAAATGTTTACAAGCAACAAGTGTTTCCCATGCTGGATGTCAGTGATACCAAAGAGTTTGCTGTGATAACACAACTTTGTATTTCTACACAATACCAAAGCTCAAATGATAGCCAGGTTCACATTATGAGATGCCAGATATCAGAGGTGCTTATTAGTCCAGCGGGTTCTTATATAGGGCTTTTCTACTCTAACTGGGCACTCAAAACACATTATACAACTTACCTCATTCACACATTCACACAGGAGCTCTTTTTTTTTTCTTTTTTTTTTTTATAAATCCTGTCTGGCAGCTTTTACAATCAGAATTATGATTTGAATACACTTGTTGTGCTAACCACATTTTTCATGTTTTTTCCATGCATGTATGTGTTTTCTATCTAACATTTGCACACACCGGATGGATCGCAGAGCAACCTTGGGTTACTATCTTGCCCGATGATATTTGGCATGCAGACTGGAGCAGCCAAGCATCGGACCACCTGTTTGGTGAGTGCGAAAAATTTAGTTCCATGTATTTGTCAGTTTAATAAACCAAATATTATCCCAAAGCATTCTGATGCTTTTTGTGTGACAAACTAAAGAACTATTTTCTTCACAATTAACTTTACGTTTTTATTTAGTTGTAATTAACTATAATCCGAATCTGGAGTCATGTTCATGTCTTTCTTTTCTATTATACATGTCTGCGCAAGTGCGCTTTAATGTGGTTAATTTATTTAATTTCTTCCCTTTATTTGTTTATATAGCCATCAACACAAAAAAAGCTCTTTTCGAATAGCACTGGAGCAGTTTCAGTGTGCTGCTTTGTTTTTACCACAAACCGTATAAAAGATAAACGCCGACACCGTGACGTCACCCACTGGTTAGTCAAGTCCAGTTCTGAAGCCTTGAGTTGAGCATTTTCAGCATATTCTGAATAATCTGACACTTAGAGTGATCAAAATTTACAAAATGGACTTTAATATTTTATTCAATATGACCTGAAATGAGTGAATGAACCCATGTATTTAACCAGAATCCATTTATAGACATGGTGTCTGGCTGCTGTTTTTCTGCAGCCTTCTGTAGGACTACAAGTCTTTTTGCAGCCACAGGAGTAATCCTCTGGTGGCCATTAAACAGAGTCTCTTTCCTAAAACAGGCTTCACTAAGCGATCCCCACTGCATACTAGCTAATATAAAAGCATACGACTTATCCCCTCCTGCCGTTTTCCTTGTTCCAGTGTGATATGAACAAAAAAAAGTGGAATCTGACCAACTATCACCCATCTTTTCAGATGTAAAACTTTTTATAAACACGAGCCACTTCAGCAGCATTCCCCCATGATCTAACTGCTCATGTGGGCGGGTTGAAAAAGGCAGAGTTTGCCATGGCAGCTTCTGAATATTATCACAGAGGGTGATACAGTATCTTGTGATTGTGTAAGCATACAGTGTTAAGAGGCTCAGTGTACCACCAATCTGTGGTTGTACATCTGCTCATGTCAGGGCTTTCCAGCCTCAACAGGCACCAACAAGAGGTTGTTGAAAGCAAAAATAGGCCTGCTCTGAAAATGACACAGACATACCTCACAGTCGACTGGTAAGCAAATGTCTTCATGCAGCGTACCAACTTAGGTTACAAAGAATCTGCATCATGTTTCAGGGTTTTTGTAGAAAAATAAACAAAATGTGCATTTAATGAGAATTCACAGAAAACGAATATCCTGCTGTACAGTGGGCGACCAGAAAGAGAAGTGGGATTCTTGGTCCAAAAATACGCTCTTTAAGCAGAAGCTTACATCAGCGATATCTGATCTTATAGAACCTCCGTAAACACTTTTCTGATTACTTTATGGGCTCAGTCACTCATTTTGGGTAACAGTGAATAAAACATGAAGCACGATCATTATTAAAGTCAAAAAGGAGAAATAACGTGTATACCGATTTGGTATATAACTGTCAATAACAAACTAGTCAGATCAACCTGTAGCTTGTCATGTCTGGTTTCAAAACAGCAAGATGGTGACAGTTAAATGCTCAATGTGAATTTGGTTTAAATAATCCAAAGGAGTTAAACCCAGTAGAGCTGTAGAAACATAGTTCTTCATAATCTTTAAAAAAAAAAAAAAAAGAAATCACACAAGCAATCAGTGTATCACTGTGCATCTGTGGCTTTTACTCATGTTTAATCTCTATAGAAAATGCAACAACAGAACAGTGCATCCTGCTTTACTGACTCATAAAGGCCAGCTGACTGCAGCCCAACACCACCATACAGCAGCGCAGCCTGACAAAGAACTGACTGATGGTATTTAAAAATATTTCAGATGCAAACTGAGGGATGTCTGAAGTACACCCTGCAACACTTTCGCTGGCTGCTGCACATCAAAGCTACATGCCCAACTGGCTGAAAACCACAGGTCTCAAAAAGAACGCAGAAAGAGGAGTGCAAGGAGGCTGAGGCTCGCACAGCACTCGCTCCAACCGCCTCTGACTCGGAAGCACACACAGCCAAAAATACAGTAACGCTACCAGAGTCAGTGAAACAACTGGGCTTCAACCTGAACCTGAGTAAGGACTGCGAAAGGATCACCGATTTGTGAATATAAGCGAAACTGAAGAAGCCATCATGGGACGGCATCTGTGTCACTCCTTCAGGCCCATACAGTCTGCTTTACTGTGACAAGAGCGCAAATACAAGGAGCAAAGCAAAAAGATGTTAATGGTGACAACATCAGGTGCTTACACCATACATGTATCCGTTTCTCTATTGTTGTTGCTATTACAAAGTCATTAGATCCTCTGACACTTAGTGTGCACAGTTTGGGCCAGTGCTAGTGCTGAAATCTGAAGCTCAACGCACCCTGAAACATATGGCTACCGTATTTTCACGACCATAAGGCGCACTTAAAAGTCTTAGATTTTCTTCAAAAAGTGCGGCGCGCCCTATAGCGCAGTGCGCCCTATGTGTTGTAAGGAGGACGTAGTAGAGAACACCATGAGAACGTTAAAGGGTGAAGTGTGGGCGTTGATCGTATATACCGGGACAATCGCACATACCTGTATAAAAGAACAGGTATGTGCATTATGCAGGACATCGTTGTTTTAACAACCCTGAAAATGGCAAAGAGACACGCTTACGAAGCACAGTTTAAACTGAAGGCCATCAGCTACGCGGAGGAACATGGAAATCGAGCAGCGGCGAGAGAATTTAAGATTAACGAATCGATGGTTCGCAAATGGAGGAAGCTGGAAAACAAGCTCCGGCAGGTCAAGAAAACGCAGCTGAGTTTCCGCGGACATAAGGCGAGGTGGCCCGAGTTGGAGGAAAGACTCGAGCGGTGGATCATCGAGCAAAGAGCGAGCGGGAGAAGCGTTTCGACGGTCACCATTCGGCTAAAAGCAGTTTCACTAGCTGAAGAGATGAACATTGAACATTTCCAAGGAGGTCCGTCTTGGTGCTTTCGTTTTATGAAACGGTGCCATTTTTCCATCCGGACCAGGACTACGATAGCGCAGCAACTTCCAGCGGATTATAAGGAAAAGCTGGCCATCTTCCGCTCCTACTGCAGCAAACACATCGGCGACAAAAACATCCAGCCCAGCCACATCACTAACATGGACGAGGTCCCGCTCACTTTTGACATCCCGGTGAGTCACACTGTGGAGAAGAAGGGGACCAGCACGGTAGCGATACGCACAACGGGGTATGAAAAGTCTTCTTTTACTGTTGTGCTTGGCTGCCATGCTAATGGACAGAAACTGCCGCCTATGGTGATTTTTAAGCGAAAGACTTTGCCTAAAGAGAAGTTTCCAGCAGAAATCATCATTAAGGCAAATGAAAAGGGCTGGATGGATGAGGAAATGATGAAAGAGTGGCTGAGGGAGGTGTATGTAAGGAGACCAGGTGGTTTTTTCCACGCATCACCATCGCTGTTGATCTGTGACTCTATGCGTGCCCATCTCACAGCCGATGTGAAAAAACTTGTGAAGCAAATGAACTGTGAGCTTGCTGTCATTCCGGGAGGCCTGACAAAGGAACTCCAACCGCTGGACATCGGTGTGAACCGCCCGTTCAAAGTAAGGCTGCGAGCGGCCTGGGAGCGATGGATGACCGGTGGAGACCACAGTTTCACTAAGAGTGGAAGGCAGCGCTGGGCGAGTTACGCCACAATTTGCCAATGGATTGTGGATGCTTGGGCTAACATGTCTGCTGGCACTGTTGTTCGAGCTTTCGCAAAAGCCGGCATCGTTTCCGAGGAGCCGCACGGCACGGAAAGTGACTCTGACGGTGAAGACAGTGAACCTGGCATGTTTGATGGAGATTTAGCGCAGCTGTTCAATTCAGACACAGAGGATGAGGACTTCGATGGGTTTGATTGATGATAAAAATGTGAGTACCAAACTTTGTTTTGCTCCTGCTTTATTTTTAAATACGCACACTTGTATGCTTGTGTGTTGTTGATGATGACGATTATTGGTAATAAAAATGTGAGTACCAAACTCAGTTTTGCTCCTGCTTTATTTTTAAATATGCACACTTGTATGCTTGTGTGTTGTTGATGATGACGATTACCGGCAATAGAAATGTGAGTAAGGTACCGAATTCACGTTTGCTCCCGCTTTATTTTTAAATACGCATACGGTACTTGTATGCGCCCTATGGTCCAGTGCGCCTTATGTGTGTGTTAAATACAGTAAGGGCACACATAACTGAGACTGCGCCTTTTAGCACAGTGCGCCTTATGGTCGTGAAAATACGGTAATAAAGCTACGGGAAGCGGTCGGTACAGTCCGGAACAATAAAAACCACCTCTAGAAGTAGCAAGAGTGTCTGGACTATAGCTGAGTGTGTCTCCAGCAGAGCGTTCAGACACACTGAAAACCAAGATGACACAGCTCAGCTGTCCAAATACCTGCCAATGTCATTGTGGGACAAAGAATAAGTTTTGAAGTGTACTTAAAAAATTGCAAGGTCAGCCTAATATGGAGAGGCAACTCACAGTTTAGAAGCTATGACATGACCCTCCCGTTCTTCAGTGTAATCTTCAGGATATGGGGGATAACTGGTCAGCCGTTCTCAGTGATGCTGACGGGACGTAAGGTGTTAAGAGATGTGCAGTTGTTGTTGGTGACAATCCATTAAGGGATTTAAAAAAAAACATGCAATAATATCCTAAAAAGCACAGGAGGACAGTGAAGAGAGGCCAGAACATGGGACATGCTTTATCGTATATAAGCGAGCAGCGTCATTTTGGACCAATTAAAGATCCAAAAGGGAAGCATGATCCAATCCAACGGGGTGTAACAATAGTCAAGTCAAGTTGCAATAAAAGCAGATGTAACTCTCTCAAAATAAGAAGGACTTGGCCATAGAAATAAGCATAAACTGGAAAGAGTTTATTGATTTTACAGTGGATTTAATCTCTTTACCCGATTTTAAGTCAATTTTCAGGATTTACAGGATTATTTATAATAGATAAGGATCCAGTCCAATTATGAACAAATACAACAAATAGCTCCAAGAATCATGTCCTTGGTTTTACTCTCATTAAAATGGTCATCAAAGTTTTGATGTCACTAAGACTTTCTAACTTTTTAACAAGCACTTTATTTTGCGTGAGGGGCAGGTAGATTTGGGAATCATCAGCATAGAAGTGGAAGGACATGCTCTAACTTTAAAAAAGCAATAGATCAGATGGGAAGTGGGCAGAGAACTGTCCCCAAAAGAGAACCTTGGGGAACTCCACAGAGTAGCAAGATGACTGACATTAAAACGTCTTTGCAACGTATACCACTCTAAAGCTGTACCTTTACTCTCCGCACAGTGCTTAAGGTTGACTGGGTCCAAGGGTAGAATTTAAAAATTTGAGTCAGAAGAAAATAAAAGAGCATTCGAAATTCCTAAAAGTATAAATTATGAAGTGAAAAGCTTTGCACATTAATTTTTCTCTGTAGGAAAATCTGCGACAAGATTAGAATTGTTACATCTATTTAATATTTTTAAGAAAAACAAATAATGCACAAGTTCTATTGTAAAACATTTAAAATAACACCTAATGGCCATACATTTTAAAACCTGTGATTTTTTTGATCAGCCAAGAGATTTTTCTATCACTGGAAATTAAAAAAAAACCCTAACAAAAGAAATTAGAGTTTTGAACGAAGCAAAAATCCCTCGAGTTTCCCTTTCGACCTGAAAGGTTTTGTTCAAACTTGCCCAGATTCATCATCATTCATCAAATGGACTGAAACATTCCTGAAACTGGTCACAACATGCTTTCTCTGAAAAGGCCCTTAAAAGAATACTATTACAGCTACAGCCATTAAATACTGATGACAAAGCTCCAGACAGACAGAAGATCATCATCATCATTAACATCAATAAGAACCCAATTCTGGAGGAAAATATGAACTTTGATGGTTACTGGAAGTGGCACCTGCAGAGACCACACTGACAGAGGCCACATTTCGGTGACGGAAACAAAGTTCATTAAAGAAAAGTTCAAACCTTTCACCCAGTTGGCAGTGTGATGGACAGGGAAGGTGTGGAAAGGCCACAGTGATGAGATCCAAATCTTAGAAGCAAAACTTTAAGCAAGTCATCACTTGTAGGAAATTAACATAAACTGCTTGCCAAGACGACGCCTAGAGCACTGATATGTACATTTTACAGTTCTACCTAAATCCGCCTTCCTGGAAATTACGTTACAGTGATAGAGATCTCAAAAAGCATAACTGCTCTGTTTGGTAGTAATCCTCCATTTAACACAGTTCATCAATTAGCGCAATAGTTAGCACAACAGTTCATAAAACAAGATAGCATGTAATAAGATGGACAGGGATGCACTGCATTTAACTTTTGTCAGTGTCAAACCGACACACTATAGATAGCGTACCCTAAGCCACGCTGATACCAAGAACCGATCCACTAACACTGTTAAACGACCAAGCTCTAGTCCTTACTGTGGGGAAGAGACTGGAAGTCATTCCTTCATATTTAAGACAACAACAGGGTTAAGGTATGCTGCTTTACAAACTGTGTGAAATCAATGTGGCAAATAAATAAATCCAATAATATTTATTTATTGCGCTGGTATTTGTAATCAAAATAATAAACAACAGCTCAGTGTGAGAGACATTATGGTGAATTTATGGCACACTGGTTGTCAGTTTGCGTAGGTTTGATTACACAGAGGTGTTTGCAACCTATGCAAACATGCTTGTGTGCAGTCCTCGCTTTCCATAAAGACAGCATGAAGGTCGCCATGAACGATGTTGTGCATAAGTAAAATGCTAAATTGTTCAAAACTGGGCTGGATCCCTGTTCCAAACATTAAATGTTCTTGCTTCACCTCAGCTCTTTGCAACGTTATAAGTTCAGGGTCCTCTGCAACTGTGGGCTACTCTTGCTTATGCAAGAATAGCCCACAGCCTGGCTGCTTGCGACACTTCCCCCTGGTAAAACAGCTACAACATGCGGACGATGGTCTGCAAAGTTGCCCATAGGCTCACCACTGAACTATTAAGGCACCAGTACACTCGATGCATTGGTCTCTTCATGTGCCACCAGTATAATCGTCACACAACCACATTGATGAGTACTCGCCGTTGTAGCGCAAGTAGCCATTGCAGTATTCTTCAAAAAACAACAACAAAAAAAAAACCAGTATGCCACTCAGGCAGCTGTGATGTAGAAGGAGAAGTTGTCAAAACCGGAAGCAAAGAAGGTTTTTCCACAAAGTCTCATCTTTCCAAACTGTGGGAACATCTCCCTCCGTTTACCCTGAGCTTCTATACTATCTCACTAAAACATTGGTTTAAAAAAAAAAAACACAAAAAAAACACAAAAAAAACTTTGTCACCTTTGTGAACGACAGCACATAGCAAAAGTGACATCACTTTGCTGACACATGCTGTGGCGTTCTTTCAGCTGCTTGAGCACCTCTCACAACTTGATGTTTGCGGCCTAGTTGAAGATACAGTGTATAATTGTGTCCTTGCGGCCGTTACCTCCATTTCTGTGATGTATCCATGTAGAACATTAGGTTGCTGTAAACTGCAGTAAAACCTTGCAAACACGTGTTACAATTAACATAAAGAAACTGCTGAAGCGGTGAGCAAGACAAAGCATCATCATTGGTTTTCAGTTGTGTTAGCTCTCCTGACCACAGTGTGTGGTTAAAACTGAAGTGTTGCAAACATACAAATAAAAGCTAGCTGGATATCAGCGGTAATATTTTCATGCAATAGTGTTTCTAAAGTTGTCCAAGCAGGTGAACTTCTGAAAGTAATTTTAATGTGAGCTCAGCTCTGCAATAATGCTATCTTTGCAGACTGCAACACGTACTTTGAAGCATTACTGTAAAAGCACAGAGGCCTCTTTACAAGTGAACATCCTCACATGGAAAAATGTACTTCAATTCGGCTTGACTTGAGCTACGAGTCATTTCTTTGCTCGTACAACTGTAGCTGTGTGCTTTCGGTGGGTTTTCCAGTTTGCAGACGAAAAGGTGCTAAAACAACCTGCTGTGCATCTACACCGTGGGCAGACTGTGTGTCAAAGCCTGTTCTCAGAAAAGCCTGCTCCTCTCTCTAACTACAGAAGACAAAAGAACTACACTGCTGCTGTTTGACACAAGGACAATATATTATGTAATGCAGTACAGTGTGCACATTTAAGGTCAGAAGCAGCTCCTCAGGCTAAAGAAACACATGCAAGAAGTGTTTTTCAAAGTAGAGGGTAGGGTTTGATTTAATACACCAAGAAATGTGGACAAAACTAAGTTACCTTTGATTGCCATTCCTGTGTGGGAACGTACACTACTAAGAGAAACCACAAATAAAATGGTGAATAATTTGAGTTTACACTCTACTGCACTACTGATCGCATACCATTAGGTAGAAAGTGGATAGAAAATAATGCTTCTGTGGTCTATCTTTCCTTCACATTCCTTCATATACTGCTTGTAATCTGCCATCAGCTACAAGGAAAACCCCTTGAGATACTCCCACAATACATTTTCCAGGCATTTTATGCAACACCAAGCAACTTAAACAGAGGACTAACCTCATGTAGGAACAAAAAGAAAAAAGAAAAAGAAAGAAAGAAAAATTTAATGAGGTAATGTCAGCTCACTATAAAGCCCACACACTAGCGGTATTTCCAGGATGCTTTAAATGAGGTGGCACAGGAAATCTGAATATTTGATTGAGAAAACTGGCCTAGAAAACATTAGGTATGACTTTCAGGCTCATGTGAAGCCCCGTGCAATAATTAAGATGATATTACAGGGAATGTGGTGCTGCACATGAGACTGAACATATTTTTTTACCCAGTGTTTTTGCAACGCATGTATTTAGACTCTTTACTTAAGTGAAAGTCTCACTTAAGCAGCCTGAGAGTACTAACACAGCACCAAAACAAACTTTACATTTCAAAGCAACATTAACAAAGCAAATGCAGAATTAATATCAAATCATAATCATTGATGATCACTTTAATAATGCAGCTGGAGATTATTTAAATGTGTCTGGGTGCTTTCATGTATACATGAAAGCTGTTATTGGGTTTATATTACAATCTTTAAAATATTAAGAACCCAAGGCTTCAAGATAAATCATGTGGGGTGCAAATTACATTATTAGCACCTAGAATGTAGTAGATTAAAACTGCATTTCTGTAAATGTTTAAGTAAATGTGGCAGAAATAAACCTGAAGACATGAAGACACATATAGAAACTAGAGTTGATTAAATTACTGCACATGTCACTGAATGACTACACGCAGCATGTTACAGAAACTGAAGAGACATTCTTATTTTCTGTTACATTATTTTTTCGACGCTACGCTACTCTCTGCTTCTACTCAACTACTTTTGAATGGAAAGAAATTAAAAACCTGTTTACAGCTGAAACACTAAGGTGACATTACTCATATTAAGAAATCAATAGTTATGCTCTCAGAGCATCATGAGTACATGACTCCAGGTACCTTTAAGTGGAGTCCTTTATTTTTTTTTACATTCAAGGTTTGAGTTTATTGTAATTTTCCACTTCTAATCACTACATTGTGCAGTGAACCATGGCTAACAGACCCAGAGTAGCACTGCTGCAGAAGCCTCAGGCAGAGAGCTAACACACAAAGTTAGTATAGTTAATGAGGGTTTGCAAAAACAAACTATGCATTTTTAGAATATCTGCTATAGCTATAGGAAAACCGGTGACAAACATAAATATAAATATTAAAATAAAGATAATGGGAGGCATAACTGACACTGATGGGTCGTTTTAGTGACTTGAGGGTTGTTTTAAAGCAGACACTTTTGTATTTCTGTCCACTGGAATAAATGGAATTAGCATTTTTGATTGAGTCTAATTGTTATTCAATCCAGTTATTTTAAAGCCTCGGTTTCTCCACAATTATAACAGTAAATGACACTGTGTTAGTACACATAAAGTACAAACAATTAAGTCGCTAATGGCTGCAATATTAAACTGATAAACACAACAATGAATCCATATTCTTGATGTGACATTGTAATGTATGAGTTTCCTTTTACTTTAGGAACTTTAAGAATATAAAACATGTTTCCAGCATCTGTCTAGTTAAACAGGATAACGATCTTTAGCCGAGTGAAGAATCTAAACAGTTTTTTTTTTCCATCTCTTTGCGAAACAGCTATTTAGTAAAAACAGCCTTAAACCTTTAAGCACGATCACTTTCCATGTGCACAGAGCTTCACACGAGCCTGAAAAATCACACCCAGTGACTTTTTCTACTCTGCATTTATTTCTGATCAAATGTTCCGATTCCCCGCGGGCCCCCTATGCGGACCCCACTTTAAAAGAAATCCTGGAAACGCCTCTGTCCGCCTGAAGCGATCGATACCTCAGATATCGTCCACCCTGTTCAGCATTGATAACAGCTAAAAGTAGCCACATAAAATGCACTTCCAGGCTAGTATAATGCCATGAAGTCAGCGACCACCGGCCGGGATTTAACTGCCGTCTTCCTTTAAGCAACATCGGCTTCTCGCTGTTCCTTGCTAGCCAGACGAAACATGACAGTTAGAAACGGAAAAGATGCGGGTTAGCCGCCGTTTACGTCGGGCTAAAATCAAAAAGTGTCAGCCCGAGACACTTCGGCTACAACTTACCACACCATCCCGTAGGCGCCTTCGCCGATGTAGGAGAGGTTGCTGTACCGAGGCCCGACGTCGAAGGCCTGCCCGCGGACCAGCTCCGTTCCCGGCCCGGGGCTGGGGCCGCTGCCAGTTGGGGCAGACACCGCAGCTGTCGCCATTACGAGGACTGTCTTTTAAAAGGGCTTTTAAATGTAAAAAAAGAGCGACTAGGATCAGAAAAACGTGCGTGTCTGTGCTTATATCCGACGCCGCTGTGACTGCAACAGGGTGTAGAGTGTGGCGGAGGCCTTCCCGACGTGTGGAGTGTTTTTTTTCCTTTCCGTTAACGTGCGTTCAGAGCGACCACACCGCGGATGTGCTGTCGCAGGCAGGAGCGCGCAGCAGAGGATGCTGCTGCAAGACATCAACGGAGGCGGTCACGTGACTCCGGTCTTTATTTATTTATTTTACTTTAAAAGAAAAAAAGCTTTATTTTTATTCTGCCACAGAAAGGCTGTAACGGAGAGGACTTCAGATAACATTTACGTCATTTGAAACATTACAAATACTAAAAAAAGAAACTGGGCTCTTGGAACTTTATCAAGTGGGCTATAAATGCAATTGTAATATTATATATACTATATTATATTATTTTATTATTATTATTTACCTCTACTCTGATGTTGGCTTTGATCTACCTGTTAGCAGCTGCAGAACAAGATTACATGTTCTTTTAAAACATGAAAAAACACCCCAAAGTAACACTTTCCCGATGAAAGTAGTTACTTTAAATGCATGAAGTGTAAACTTCATCTTACTAAACTGCATCCTACTCCTTTTCGAGCACACACATTCTGAAGACATAGATATATACATGAAAACTTGATGTTTGTTAAGTTTTGTTTTTTGTTTTTCTCTTGTTATTTCAGTTATATTTGCATATTCAAAATAAAATTCTATCTATCTATCTATCTATCTATCTATCTATCTATCTATCTATCTATCTATCTATCTATCTATCTATCTATCTATCTATCTATCTATCTATCTATGAATTCGACCTTTGCAAGTTTGTTCAATAACTAAATAACTTTGGTTGTGGAGATATTGAAAGACAAAAATGTAGTCAAGTGACGAAATGACATATCTACATGTCCTAATTTTCTCTGTAACTGATGAAATCGGTGTTTCTCCATGTCACAATATTTCTAAATTATGATCTGATCTGGCATGCTGAGCTGTAAATAAATTCAGTAAAGTTTTAAGGACATAAAGTATAATAACTTATACATTATTTCATATGCAGCCTTGTCTACATATAGAGACCCTTTTATTTCAGGTTTTTACATAAAAAGGAAAATTATCACCTTCTTAGCTATTTTAAAATAGATTATAAAAATAAGAATTTTCACATCAAAGTTACCTATAAAATGATGATGATGAAGTTTTAGAATTAATTTATTATAACATAAATATAATATAAAAACATATTCGATCTCTAAAGAAAGAAAAGCGGATTTAATATCAATGACGCAGCTTCTACGCATTTAGTTGATGCCACTGGTTAATTTTGGAAGGTTATAAACACTTTTATTTTGCATATAATACTTTCCATCTGCAGAATTTCATTAAATGTTGGACCATAGGGGGGCACCTTAAAAAAGTAAGTTGTCATGTGCTTTAAACATGAGCTGCTTTCTTTTACCTTTTAAATGTGCACTCAATGACTTACCTGGTTAAATAATGTTACATTGACACACTGCACCACCTGGTGGTAGCAAATTGTATTATGCAAAAGTGCAGCTCAGGTATAATTCAGCTTAAGCTAGCATCTCTTCCACACAGTACACTGATGTTTTGGGCATAAAGTCATAGGTTTCTTTACATTCTGCTAATAGCTTTAGTTCCCTCTAGTTTGTAATTGTTTAACTTATTTAGACAAACCTTTAAAGCATAAATAACTAAATGAAAAAGAAGTGAGAGAAAAGAATGAAAAACCATTACATTAAAAAAAGAAGAAGAAGTGCTGAACGACAGAAGGTTCGAAGCAGATTGTTTAGAAGATATGAAAATACCAAAAACCACGACTAACCACTACTTCCTCATTATCTCCACAGAGTGAGAAGATTTTTACGCACATACTCGTGAATGAGGCCCTTCATAATACCCACAACGACCCAGACCTCTAGATGGCAGTGTGGGTTAAATACTATGTGAGAGAGGAAGCGCTGCAAGGCAGAAGTTGCTAAAGATCATCAAGTTTGCAGTAGTTCACAATAACATCCCGTCCATTTTGGCCCACTAAAACAAAAGAAGCCCAGTCTGCTTCTCTGATCAACAAACTCTTATTTAATATCTAAGGCGGAAATGAACTGTCTTTAAATAACCACAGCAATATTCATGTATAATGACAAATATAAATGTGAAAAATTCAGCTTCTCTTTTTGTGGCACATTTGTATAACTACTGATGAATCTGTTGTCACACAGTCTTTAGCAGTTTGCACCCATCACAACCAATCCATGTGAAAGAATCTAAAAATAAAGTTAAATAAATACATACATACATAAGCAAGCAATTAGACATTTAAAAGATATCAGATCTGCTTAATTATCAAGGATGTTTTGTTCTTCTTATCTGGGCTGCTCCCTTTAGGGGACACGACAGTGGGTCACTTGCCTCCATCTCATCCTCTCCTTGGCATCCTCCTCTGTGTGACGCCAGCCCTCTGCATGTTCTCACTACATCCTTGAATCTCCTCTGTGGTCTCTAGATTATTTGACCTGAGCATTTTCAACTCTGCCACTCAGTTGTGCCACCATCTCCTAACCATACATCACAGCAGGTCTTACTAATATGTTAATCATCCCTTGCACTTGTTTTTCTATAATTCAGTCATGAATGATGACAAATATTATTTTAATATTTTAAAATTTTTACTGCTGCATCACAACTGACCAAAACCTGGTTCTGCCAGAGTTTTCTTCCTGATAAAAGTGTGCTTATCCTCCCCACCTTCACCAAGTATTGCTAATAGGGGGGGTTTATGGTTGTTTCTCTCTATTATTTTTAACGTCATTAACGTAAAGCATGAAGTGCTTTAAGGTGATTTCGTTGTGCATTAGTGCTATATGAATAACATTTAATTTAAAAAAAATACATTTTGAAAAAAATAATAAAAACACAACAACAGTTGCAACAGTTATTAGCCAGATTATTAAACTTATAAAATCCACTAACACAAATAATAAAATAAAGACTTGAGATGTCCACATGGCCAAGTCAACTGCTTTCTGAAAAGCTGCATTCATGTCGTAATTTCTATTGTGATTTCTAAAAAAAGGTTCTCCTGTCAGATACCATATTGGAACTAAGAAAAAGTAAACCAAAGCTGAAGATTTTTTTAACCATACAATAGAATTATGACGAAAGAGCAGCGTCCTGCCCTTGAAATAGACCTTTATTGTGAAAATCCAAACCGGATATTGAGAATGTGAAACTGTTAACTATCAGTTTCACGTTCTCGAGCTCTGCCCTTGACTGTCACCGACCCACGTGAGTGTGTTCATTTACAGGTTATCGTGATGCTAAGCCGGTAGTTAGCTAAGCTAACCGACTACATTAAGAGAAACCCGGTCTCACACCGTTCGGGCGCCTCATTTCTTTTGCAGAACAGACTGTCTGTTATTGACCTGACTTCCGGCTTGGTTCGGCTACGATGTCCTGCAGCGGTAAATCTCTGTGGTTTTTACTGCGGCGGTGTGTCGCAGTCAGACAGCTAACGGTACCGACAGCTTCACGCATGTGCGGCTTCACTCAGCAGCGAACTTTGACTTCGGCGGCCCGGACAGCCTGTTTCCAGAGACTGTGCGAGCTGCAGCCCGCAGTTAGAAGCAGCCAGAGCCGCTTCTGTACTAAGGTTAGTCTCAGAGCAGCCCCGCGTGGTTTAGCATGTGTTTGGGTCACAGAGGCAACTAGAGACGGTTAAAGACCGAGAAGATACTTTAAAACTGCTCTGAAGATGCTTCTAGAAGAGTTTATTAACGCCACGGGCGTATGTTTTGTTTGGGGAGCATCAGACACTTAAATTCGTGCTTTTTATGAACTTTCATCTAGAAATGTGTCCCTTATATGCGAAACTCCAGGACAGAAATATCCCTGTTCATGTAAAGGAAAGCACTTGTACCAAACCCACTCTGGCAGGGGCTAGTGTGGGGGTTCCTTAGTTCCGGCGTAGGAGAGCAGTGGAGGAAATGACTGTCAGAAAAAAAGAATAAGTAATTTCTAATGTGAGCTATGTCTCTGTGGTCTGGCTATGGTCAGTTGACCTGAGCTGGTTCTGAGGTTTACCACCTGCCTTCTACAGTACATACAATTATTCTACCTGAGCTATCGTGGCTGCTTTCCGACTCCTAGTCACTATAAAGCTGCTATAATTGTGGGATTTGACAGGTGTTACTGAAGAGCAGCATCAACTTGAATTGATGACTACATGGTCCTTCTAGCAGCATGTCGTTGTCATTGAAACACATCCAGGCACTTATTTGGGCAGCTATCCTGAAGCATTATCTAAATTAACTTTCATTTCCCTTTCACTAAAAGGGGTATAAAAACTGTATGTACAGAACCCCAAAAGACTGATTCTGGTCATCTTAACGTAGAGTTTTCATTGGGAGAAACGTTTTTTCACTCATCCAAATGACGTCTACCACCACTGTTTCTTTCACCACTGTTTCTTTCACCACCGTTTCTTTCTCAAAAAGGTTCCTTTAATTTTTTTTCACTGCAGCATCTCTTTCATATAATACAGTTGATCCTGGTGCAGGTAGGACCTAACCTAGCAGTGACCAGAAAGATGCAAATACAGAAGTGACAAAGTCCTTTACAATATAAAATCACATACAGTTAAAATTGTATCAGTGGATAAAACGAGCATGTATGATCATTTCACACTGATATATTGATTTAATTGACTCTACATCTTCCAGACAGGAGGAACCTATGAGGATGACTACCCACCTCTGCCGGCCTATCATCCTGAATCAAAACCAGAGTCCAGGGAGGTTTACATCGTGCAGGTGAAAGGTCTCCCATGGTCCTGCACCACTCAGGACCTTCTGCAGTTCTTCTCAGGTGGGAGTCTGAGGAGTGGCACACCTTTACTTTGTAACTACACAGTATATGAATAAATTAAATGAGATTATTATTTTTTGCAATTACCATGTACCAGAGTGTAGGATACGTGATGGGGTGAAAGGCATCCACTTGACTTTGGACAGGCTGGGGAGGCCGTCAGGACGAGCCTTCATCGAGATGGAGCACGAGGAGGACGTCAGCAAAGCACTGGAGAAGCACCGGCAGTACCTCGGCCCACGATATGTTGAAGGTTTGTTCCAAACAGGAAGTCCTTGACAAAGACTGATGGTTTGAAGGAAAACTCAGTTTCAGGGTCCTGACAACGGACATTTATTTATAATAAATAAGAAGCAGTCATGTTTGCTTAACTCACAAGAACACATTCTCCTGTCCTGTCTCAGTGTATGAAGTGACAAACGGTGACGCTGAAGTCATCCTGAAGAAAGCCACCCAGCCTCTAGGAGCTGATGGCGTGGTGCTGCTCAGAGGGCTCCCCTTCACTTGCACTGAGGATGACATTGTCCACTTCTTTTCAGGTACACTGTGTTGCTACAGTATGGGACTCTTGTCAGTGTAAACTCAGTAGATTTAGTTGCAAAAAACCCCAAATAAACGTTAGCTATTGAATGTAAGTAGAGCTTGGTAATGATTTTGGTTTCTTATTAGTCTGAAGACAAGAAAACTAAAGTAAAATTCTCATCGTCTGTGGCTAAATAAAATGTTATCACTTACAGTCTTGGCAGTGTCCTGCTTATTTATTTATTTTTTAATAAATTCATGCATGATTTGGTAAACTTGGTAAATCACATTCGTAGGATTCATTTGTTTCACCTCCCAACATGAGCAGCTGAGCACACGGCTTTCAGTTAGAAAACTGCCACTGAGCCTTTTGAAAAGGTGAAAGTATGCAAGGGGAAAAGAATTATAACTACTTTATCTTAACAAGCTGTGTTTCACAGGTTTGGAGATAATGGCGAACGGGATCACCATGGTCACAGACTCCAGGGGAAGAAAGTCTGGAGTGGCTTATGTGCAGTTCACGTCTCAGGAAGCAGCTGATGAAGCGCTGCAGAGGGACCGAGAGATCATAGGGAGCAGGTGGGAAGCTTCACTGACTCTCGAATTCACCTGGATGTTTCTCTGGTGACCAAGAAGTGCACTCTTTTATTTTTTGTCATGTTTGTTGCTTGTTGTGCTGTTTCTAATATCTGCAGATACATCGAGGTGTTTCCCAGCAGAAGAGATGAGATTCACTCGACCTGGAGGAAGAGAACGAGTCCATTTCCGTCTCAGTCCAGGCCTCAGTCAGTGGACCGGAGGAGTGGTGAGGAATTTTAATTGGAATTGGAAAAACGTGCAAATCTTACACTTAAAATATGAATATAAACATAAAACAAATAAAAAGAAGCACAGCAGGAGTGGCTACAACAAAACATTTGTGATGTGGCTCTGCAAAATATCATATTTAACATTGTTTTGAAAAGAGGCTCAAAGGCTTCGGTGTCTCATTTAGCCAAACACCCTCTCGCCTCACATCCTCTCCTCAAATCTCTGGTGGGAATAAAGCGTGTTTTATGGTTCTGGAAATGCGTCTGCCTGTGTACACGTGTTAGTTTGACCAGTGTTTCCCAGTGAACTCTGCTCTAGCTCCTTTCCCAATCCCAGCCTACTTGTCGATCAGTCGGCATTCGGTAGACGGATACATTTATGGGAAAATAAATTACACTTAAGATGTGATAAGACAAGTTTAGGATGTAACGAACAGGTAACACAGAGAGGGGTTAAAACTCTTCATGTGGACAACTCTTACACGTGCCAATTCAATGTTAGAAGCCATATTTTAAAAAAGACTTTCTTGTTCTTTACAGCAGCGGTCCCCAACCCCCGGGCCTCGGACCGGTACCGGGCCGCGAGAGTAGAGGCTCAGGTGTGAAATGTATGGTTTTCAGGGTTTTTATCGGTTTTCAGCGTTATTTTGTTATCGTTTTTATCGTTAACTCGGTTTTCCTGGGTCTGTTCACGTGTGTTATGAATAAATCTTTTTTTTCGGTACCGGTACTAGTTTTATTTTGTTGTATTTATCCGCGACACCTTAAAGGCCGGTCCGTGAAAATATTTTCGGGCATAAACCGGTCTGTGGCGCAAAAAATGCTGGAGACCGCTGCTTTATAGGGTAGAAAGCATTTAAATGACCTGACATATACAACACAGTTGGCGCCCTCTATGGGTTCAATACGGTGCAACAGGTGCTGGTAGTGGCCCGTCCCTCTGGCGTGTTAATTCTGCTACCTTGATAAAGACTCATCGGGGGAGGGGGGTATAGATTAAATGTATTTCAGTGTCACTGTCACATTCCTTTCCCAGCATGTGTAATGTGAATGTTCTGACATACATTTCAAGCTTTAATAGCTCCAGTGAATATTTGATGATATTTCAGCCATTTATGGAAGTTCAAGCCCAAATGATACATGAGCCTGGTTAACAGACAGCAGTGTAATGGGTCCTGTTTTAGCCCCTGAAAACAGATCACCTGCTTCGCCTCCTCCGTCACTTCACCTTCAGAGCTCCACCGTACCGCTACACTACATCCACGTGAGGGGACTTCCTTTCCAGGCTTCTGGGGAAGACATAGTGAAGGTAAAGCTGTTCACGTGTTGAGACAATGAAGCTGAGTTTGGTGATTTCACGTGTCGGTGTTTCTCTCTCGCAGTTCTTCTGTCCTCTGGCCGTGTGTAAGATCCTGATCGAATGTGGTCCCGACGGCAGGCCGAGCGGAGAGGCTGACGTTTACTTCCACTGCCACAGAGACGCCGTGGCCGCCATGTCCAAAGACAGGATGAACATAGGTGAGCCCGTTGGTGAGCTTTTCACAGCGTTGTTTATTTTTGCTTTTAGTTCAACTCTTTACCAGGGCAGCAGCTGTCGATAGATTTAGTAATCGAGTAATTTATCAACTAATTGAGTAATCGGATAAGAAATACTTTTGTCTTATAAATGAGCCACAATACATTTTCAAAAGATGAGTTCAGAATGAACTTCTCATTGATTTCCATTTTAGAAACTTGAATGTTTTAAAGTTTAACTGCATACAACATCTGTCAAAACCCCGAAATAAACTCTTTGATCGTACGCCTCGTATTAAAATTACATTTAAAACATTTTTAAATGCAAAACTCTGGAAATGATCTCGAGTCAAATGTCAAACTTGAATGAAATAAGATATAGATGCAATCTAAACTAAGGCATAAAAACGTTATCTTTACTCAGTCTTCTTGGAAAACCTTCTGACGTTAATAGGAGGCAAGTTTTTGTGCTGCTGAAAACAATGTTATATTAATAATAATTCAGCGTCCAAACCAACAACCCTCAGGTCAGCGAGCTTAATGGCCCTCGTGCATTTTTATGGAATTGTGAAAAAAAGCTTTTATTTTTACATGTTTAAATATTACAATAATTAATTAACACAGTATTTGATATTATTTCTCTTTCAATATGAAAAATGTTACGAAAGTATTGAAATTAATGTGGTCTAGTACACCCCATGCCCCCCTTTTCTCTCTCCTGAATGTCTGTGATAACGTCGTAAATCAGAAAAACAAGAATAATTTGAGTCTTCTCTGCTCTTTATATATTTTTGTGATCCAAATAATATTGGCCTAAATGTCTAAAGCGTGTCTTTGCTGCTTACTGATCGGTGGCATATTGACTTTGTTTGGTTCTTCTCTTTCAGGCGAGCGATACATCGAGTTATTTCTCAACTCTGTTGCAGACGGTGACGGCAGGTAGGAAACACATCTACCATCAGTTAATTTACTTTTAAAAGAGACCAAGTTATGCATAAAACAGTGGAGTGGCCCTATTTGTGTAAACCAATAATTACTAGAGTCCAACAGTGCCGTTTCCTTTTTCTGAGAAAATATTTGGTCTCAAAGTCTTGGAGAGGAAAGGATGCAAATGTGTCGTAGACAAACTGCTCTGAGGTCCGTACAACGATCCTTCCCTCTTCTTGTTTCTTATTCATGGACGGATCGACTGATTTTACATGTAAAACTAATATTAGAAAATATAAAGAGGTTAAACACGTATTACTGAGTGTAACCCAGAGAAAAACTTAAGCTGCCTTGACTGAGCGCGTTTTGTTTTTCCCTCTTCTGCAGGTGAACGTTGACACACAGGATTCCCATATTTATTTTCCAGCCTCACGTGGACATCGAATAAACATTCCTGGTGTCAAAGACAAAGCAGTCGGTCTTTATTTAATGAAATGTAATATTCCTGTAATGCTTTTTTGATTTTATTCTGGAGGTTTGCATCTCCACTTTAAAATGAAAGAAAGAGGCGAACACTTGTAAATGCTCATGTTTATTGTAAGCCAAGAAGCTGTTCCACTTCACCTGTTAATCATCATCAGCCACAAAAAAAATAAAGATTTAGTTTTTAAATCAACAGAACACAAGTTATAAACCTGTCTTCACTTTACCTCAGCCAGGCAGAGCCGTGCATCAAAAGTGCTGAAACACATTCAGTTTATCCAGAGCAAAAAGCCTTCGGTCTAAAAATGTATGATTCACCTGCTACAGTTTAAAACACACCAGACTCAGATGTGACTTCATGCTACATGACTGATTTTAAGCCTTTTTGTTAATGACACTTCTAATACACAACAGCAGGAAAGAAAAAGCAGCTTTGTGACCTTAAGAATCAGGTGATCATTTGCAAAATACATTTATTATTTCTCATTACATGAAACTAGCTGAGCTTAGCATAAAGAAGGGAAACGAGTGCCGACTAACACAACGTTGCAAAAATGAAACACTGCATCTAAAGCTCCCCGCGCTGACGGGAGCAGCTGTTCCTGAACAGAGCACCGGGACTGAAATGTGCAAACCTTCGATCAAAACTCTGATCTTGCTGTTTTCACCGACTTGTTGAGGTTGAGTCTCCATGAACGGCTTTAAATTGGTCTCCAATTTTTAAAGCTTTACCAATATTAAGACAAGAGACAAACTCAGCTTCTATGAAGCTGAGTTTCTTAGATGAAGAATTTAATGGTGATACTGATTTTTATTGTGAATGACTTTGAATCAATGTCCAAGTTTCCAGCACACAACACTGTAAACTCAAATTGGCATGTTGACCTCTTATGGTGGATTTGGTTATTTATGCTAATACTCTAACAGTCATATTTAAGCAAATAGAGACAATAGATACCAGCGTTTTCATCTTTTATCTCTGAAAGCAGGGAATAATCATAACTGCTTCTAAGTCTCACAACATCGTTGTGGATTTTTGGTGATCTGATTTTTCATTCCAGTTTATAATTCCCAGAATCCGCTCCACTCTGGAAATAAACACTAACTTTTTTTTTTATATATATTGCATGAATTTTTATTTTTTATTTAAAACCGTCTTTAAGGAAGTAATGACACACAACATGACAGCATTTGGTCATTTTGTTGACCGAGTTTGTCAGGATTTTCCCTGAATGTGACGCCAGTTTAATCACAAAAGTGCATAAAGGTACGAGTAACTCCGTATCCTGATCTCTGAATCGAAACACCGAGCCTTGAATTCCAGTTTTTCCTTTTTTATCTGTTAACACTGGGGATAAAAATGTCAGTTAAACTTTTCATCACTTAGTGTCCATAAATGAGATGATTCTTTTATTTATTTGTTTAAATCCAGCCATGTGAGGGAGAGCAAGTTTAGCTTAAAAGTGCCGACAGAAGCCTAAATCACCAACACGAACCAGAAAAGGAAGATAAATGGCGTCAGCTGTTTTTATTTTAAGGAAACACACACACACACACACACACACACACACACACACGACTGATTTAAATAGCTCACAGACCCCGTGATTCTTAGGATGTCTCAGGAAGTTGGGATTTTTTGGTTTTTAGGTGCCATTGTTACACTCGCGCGTCTCTGCTGTGTGTGATGATTGTGGGTTCATGTTGGTGATGAAGCGTATTGTTGGAGTAACAGCGAGTAGCAGGCGGTGCAGACCGTCTCTGGGAGAATGGAGGAAGGTAAAGGCAGCTCTTTGGACACGCAGCTCTCACAGAAAACGCCGCTGCAGTTCTTACACTGTTTCTGCAGAGAAGAAGAAAAACTCCATTAAAGGAAACCACAGCTGGGGACACGAGTTCTCCTCCATTCTGCTCATTTACAGCGCCTTATTTTTACTTTTTGGTTCTATGAGAGTAGCTTTGCATGACTCACAGATCATATTCATCTCATATTGGGCTTTGGTGCAGTCCACGTTAGCTCCCCATTCAGCACCCACCCTGAGGGCCAGAACCGGCCAATCAAAGACTCCGCTTCAGCCTTCTAAAGCCTGACCATAAATCATTGATTGGTTTGAGATCGGGGCAGTTTACTGACCACTGATCCAAAATGCTGACTATCTGTGAGTCTTAATAATCACTTTGCCCTTTGAGATGATCATGCTGATCTTTGATGTGGGCAGTCCTTAAAAAGTGTGGGGACAAGAGGAGTTCCACCACCTGTGCTCAGCCTGGAAACGGATGAGATGGGAATGGATCCCCCACAATCAGGATTTGAACCAGACTATTTGCATATGTTTGATATTTTTTTTGATACAGAAAATAAGTTTTGGAACAGCCGTAACAGCTTTAGGAAGTTCAACCCAAGAAAAACAGGAGTCAACTATTTAAAGAAGCTGTAAACTTTCAATGCCAAACAGAAAAATATTCTTGATAACTCAAGTTCAAAATGATCCTCAGTAATTTGTACCTTTGTCTTGAGGAGGGAGTCGGCCTGCTCACACATCGTACACATGGAAGGCTCGCTGATCTCCAAGAACGACTCCTGAGGAAGAACAACAAAAAGAAATAAATGCATGAGTCTCTGAACAGTGCAAAGACACACTGCCATCAGTACATGCTGACTGCTTCAGCATCCACTTATTAAAAGGCCAAACTTTCACACAGGTAAAAAGTCAAATCTCACCTGCTCATCCTCGTGGTGCGACAGGGACCTTCAAAGTTAAAGACGGGACATGAAAAAGTGAATTATTTTTCCATAAATTTCACTATTTTTTGAAACTCTGAGATACCTACAGGCTGGTATTGTCCTCCAGGCCACTCTGGAACTGGTCTTTCTCCTTCACTGACGGGGATTCTGGGAGTTGCTGTTAAGAACACAGTCATAAGCCACCAAACCACAGCTGACAGCTGTTCGTCGGACATATCGTTAATGTGAGAATCCACGTACTGTTGGTACATCCCCTGGTTGTCTCCTGTCGGTCCGCGGAGTGCTGGACTGAGGTACCGAGGAGGCACTGAGGTGATGCTCGCTCTTTCGATCGCGACCTTTTCTCAGCTCACGCTCCAGATTAGACCTGAAACAGCAAAATAAGCCAAAGAATAGAAACGTATAGTTCAGTGACGACAGTAATTAATAAACATATCTGGAGCAGAAAAAGGAACAACGTTTATGGTAAAGGGGAACCTCCAAGAGGTAGGAAAGCCCAATGTTACAGTAGAAATAAGATTCTTCTGATGGCAGCTTTGATTAACAGCCGTGCATCCAGCAGTTTCCTGCCAGGCCTCTGACCTGTGTTTGTCCCTTCGTCAGGTAGAACCTGCATGTTATACATCCTGTGTAACTGAAATCTGTGTGAAACGTCGCTACTCAAAACTTTCTAGAAACCACTCTCTGTATCGATGTGGTTTGATGGGCTACATATCGTTAGTATTTGTACGTTTCTATGGTTACAAATGCGCTCGCACAAGTCTGTGATGAACTTCTAAAAGATCTCAATGAGAGCACTGAGACCACAGAGTGAGAGTCTGACTGTTTTAACAAAGAAAGAGTGATAAAATAGAAAGGAGTATTAGGGCCACATTAAGAAAAAATGTTCATTTTCAGCATAAATTCAAAATGTGGATTTGCCAACTGCCACGGCTCACAGCTTCTACAAAACGCCTCGTGTAGATGAGGTAGTGAAATCGTACTTCAGAGTCTGTTTTAGTAATAAGGAAGCGATTTGTCCTCTTCCTCTTTGTTTTGGTCATCTCAGTGTTTCAGATGGAGCAGGAGTAGTGAGGCGCCAGACTTTACCTTTGCTTCCTCAGCTGCTCCACCTCCACCTGCAGACTCTCGATTTTGTCTCCAAAGTCCTGCTTGAAGAGCCGGTTCGCCTCTAAAGCCAGGTCCCTCTCCTTCTCCGCCTGCTTGCATCTGGGTTTGGGGTGAGCGGGTTAACATAAACTCATGGAAAAATAAAAATGTGATGAAGGGAAACGTGGCTTGGAAGAGAGATCAACTCAAACTAAAATGTAAGAGCAACCTGGGACACTGTGACCAAAGACCATGAAGCAGACTCTGTTTGTTTAGCGTTTTATTAGCCTAATGATTACTACAGTTGACACCAAACTTATGTTCACATACAATTTTAAATTATTCATTAATTTTGCCCCTTCCTTCTTCTGCGCTGGACGTTCGACTTCAACAAACCCCTCTGATATCTGGCGCCACACGCCACTTCTCTCTGTCAGTTGAGAATATCTGACAGCCTCAGGTTTGAGGACGAATCACATTACAGCAACTGTCAAGTATTCAGCATGGGTTTATTGGCACATCAGTCCATCAGGCACCTCTACTCATCTTATGTCTGACTAAAGCATTACCGGGGCAGTTTTTAGAAACGGAAATCTGAAGTAGAAATCTGATGTGGCGAACACATCTGGCAGAAAACACGAGGATTAAGGGGCTGCTAAAGGATCCATTCAGTCCACACTAAAAGCTGATGCTGGAGCGCCGCTGCAGGAGGTTGTAAGAAGATGGTTTTTATTTTGTAACAACAAAGGAGCATCGTACAGAAAAGATAACATCCTAGTTTGGTTATTTCTATATTAGGCAGGGTTGTATGTTTGTTTTCAGACTCGTGAAAGCAGGCAGCTACTGCTGCAGCTGCAGCAGCTTCCCCGCTGCAGAGTTCAGGCTCCGGGCCTGCTTCGCCAAATGTTTGTCACTGATTTTTTTCAAAACAACAGACGAACAAATGATGGAAAAAATTAAAGAAAAAGAAAGTGAAGAGAGAGAAAATGGATCCATGAACATAAGAAATGTCATCTGGAAGCACCAAATACATATCGTGCTGTAATAATAAACTAGCCTCACCTGGTCTCCAGCTGTTTTATGGTCCCTGACATTTGGTTCATTTTCTCCTCCATGCGAACGATGATCTCACTCTTCTGTTTCGAGCTGGCATCGGCACTCTGCAGAAGATGATCCAAACTAGTCAACTGATGTCTTTCCTCCATATACACTCGGATTTGTGTGAAAAGATATTTTTGGGGATCTAATCCTCCACCTGCTCGTCATCCCTAGAACAGCAGGTGGAGGATTGGGATTAGGCGGCTGTGAAGACCAGGATAGGGGTCCGAAAAAGGAAGGACAGGTGGACGGATGAAATATCTGATAAATGCGACCATCCCTAGTTGATCAGACGGCAAGAAATCCAAATTAAGAGACTAAACTCAGAGCAAAAGTGAAGATCACCTGTGCACCTTTTAATCTGAGGCCAGGTTGAAAACTTTTTCCGCCTAATATTTTCAATGTGTTCCAGTAAACTAATTGCTATCGTCCATTTTATTCTTGCTTTGTGGAACAGTTTCAGTCTTCTTACAGTTAAGCAGACCTTTGAACTTTCTCATTGAAGTGGCCTCCTCTTTTCTGCCTTAACTGAAAAAAAAAAAGCCAAGTTCTTACTGTCAGTCAGTATCTACTGCTGACTGCAAGTTATTCTAGACAGGAAGTGATGCTTTATCATTTCACAGAGAGCTAATAGTGAAATTAAACACCTACAAGTTTCTGGGAAAAGCTGAAATCTACGAGTGAAGCCCTGAGAGACAAAAGTGGATGTGAGCCTTTTAAAAGCAGTGTCCTCATAATCAGACATGAGAAGCACCGCCTCACCTGTGACTTGTGCATTAGCTGTTGGTTGATGGCACGAAGGTCTTCCAGCTGCTGTCTGAGCTCCACCAGAGCGTCCTGCTTCTCACAGACGTCTTTCTCCAGCATCTTCATGGACAGCTCCATCTCCTGCTTCATCCCGATCTGCACCTCCAGCTCCTTCTCCACATCCTGCACACAAGTCAGACTTTGTCAGTTAGAAAAATATAAGCAGGAATGTCATAATTAAACTCTAAGCTAAATGGACTGAATTTGGACTGGGCTGACTGTCTTTCTCCACATAAGCTTTGTTGTATTTCTGTGTAAATGGCAGCTAAAAATGAAAACACTAAACAGGCCAAGCACATTTGTTACTATTAACTACAAACTTTGTCAGCAGATGACACGGCTACATGTATAATCTCTCGCTGGTATCAACGCTTCAACGACTTAAAGCTACACAAAGACTGTCAAACAGCTGAAACGCACCAGTCGAAGCAAAGTTTCCTCTTTGAGCTGCTTGCGTGTTTCCCCCAGCGCTTGTCCGTCTGCTGCTGAATCACTTCTTAATGCCTGAAGAAAAAAGGAACGCTTGCTTTTACTACAAATTTCCAAATGCTCGAGTCAGCTGCTGCATAAACTGGCAGATAAGCAGTGTTCACCTTTCTGGACTCCAGCTGATACGAGCTCTCCTCCTTTACTCTCTCCACGTCTTCTTGTAAAGTGATGATCCTGTTATTCGCCACTGCGAGCTGCAAGGACAGAAATCAACAAAGCAGCTTGGTAAACAGGAAGTCCCTGCAGCCGGGCTAAAAACACGTAAGGCTGACATTTAAAGACAGTTTTTGAAGATGATCACTGTGAGACTCGCCTCTTCTGTCAGCTTCGTGTTGGACTTTTCCAGAGCGTCCACTTTGGCCTGCAGGTTATTTACCGACGCGCTGTAAACAGGCAGAAAGCAGGTGAGTCACCGAGCTCGACAAGGTGAGGAGAGCAAAGTGAGCGCACCACCCCGACAAACCTTAAATGTCTGTTCAGCTCCTCCACGTAGTTCTTCTGATCGAGAATCGCTGTGATCTGACCGTCCCTGAAAACGCACAAAGAGAAACGTGCAGTTAGCCGTCAGGCACACAAACACACAGCAACACAAACAAAACAATAGAAATCTGACAGAAAATCTCATTCTAGTGCAGTATTTTTAAACTGTTGAGGCTAAAATGTGTTTCAGGCATGGAACGGAAATCTTTTTCAATATTCAAGTTTAAAGGCCACACATTGGAAAAATATGGTCCGAAGGCTGGGGCTCAATCCAGCCGTCCAAATAAAAGAACACTTTCTGTCAATTAAGTTCAAGACAAATGGCTGTCAGTCGACAGAGGTAGGAGTGAAGCAAAAACAAAACACACGCTCCGATTACAGGCCCACAGCTACTGCTGATGGGACTAGAGGAGCCAGGACTCACCCCTCCACGCTCTTGCTGCTGTGTCCACCGTCTTTTAGGTACATGGAGAAATCGATCACCCCAACCTGCAGATGTTTTAAGAAAAAGGCAAAAAACAAATGACAGGAGCCATCCTCGTATGTAAAACAATTCAAAGTATGTGTGTAGAGTCTGCAGGCTGAAATATTTTAGTCTCCAAGCTCAGGCGGATATGAACAAAGAGCTGCAACATTCCTCACAGTCACTCTGGACTCCCAACCTGAGAGCTGAACATCCTGACTGACAAGCTGTGAGCTGCTGAAACAAGAACAACCTGAAGCTGCACTGCTCAACATTTTAATGTTTATGAAGCAGAGCGGGGACACAGGCCTCAGAGCCCAAATCGCTGCGCCCCTTTACATTGCTCTTAATTCAGTTGTGCTGCTGCTGTGTAAAGGAAACATCGCTGTACTTCATATTTAAATGATCTGAACAGATGGTTTAACTCAGGGTGGGGAACTCCAGGCCTCGAGGGCCGGTGTCCTGCAGGTTTTAGCTGTGTCCTTGATCCATCACAGATGATTCAAATGGCTAAATGACCTCCTCAACATGTCTTGAAGTTCTCCAGAGGTCTGGTAAGGAACTAATCATTTGATTCAGGTGTGTTGACCCAGGGTGAGATCTAAAACCTGCAGGAGACCTGGAGTTCCCCACGCCTGGTTTAACGAAAGGCTTTTGTTGGCATTTTTAAGGGAAAGTACTGACTGTAGGAAAAAACGAAACAACAACTCATTAGTGAGAGTTCAAATATACAGATATATAAATGCCATCTGGCCAAAAGTTGAATGCCAAACAAACTTCATTCAATAATTCTAAATAACCACACCACAGTGTAGACACTGTCTGCACCACATCTGCCAAATCTGGACCAAACCCGGCCGACACAGACCAGATTTTTAAGACCGATACCACACAGGTATTTGGTGATTTTAAAATGATATTCTAATGCATGAAACATTTTTTGTCTTTCAGAAAAATGAAAACATAAACAGATCTCCCAAACATTTATTCGTTTACTCTTTCTAGCCAGTACACACCACATGCTTCAATCATTGAAAGAGGCCACTTTAGACATTTACAAATAAAATGATGGATTATTTCCCTTTAACATGAACTTGTATCATGTCAGGTTGTTGGCGTTATTGCAGAAAATAACAAGCTATTTTACACATGTCATAAAGTCCATGTCTGGCCTTTGATGCGATCAGTGAAACTGAATTTGACGCGCTTGTTCTACATGGGCTGAGAGAAAACGATGCCACACCAGGGAGTGTGATGACTTTTCCTCTGCCTTACTTCTCATTTAGTTTGAGCTGCTCTAAGTGGAGTTAGAGGTGAAGGTGAAAGCAGACTAACCTGCGAGTCCAAGTCCTCTCCCTTCATACACAGATTGGCATCGATGACATTTAATCCAACCAGAAGCCCGGCGATGACGGCGCCTTCCTCCTCCATCATCAACGCGTTTGGCTCGTAAAATTCACTACAGAGAAGAGACAGAAAGGGCTACAACGTCAGGCGGAAGGGTTTTAGGTTTGTATATAATACTACCGGAGCCAAAAACAAACAAACAAAAAACCCCAAACCAAAACAAAAACTGCAGATCCTCAGATGGCCACTTGAGACAGGCTACATGGTGGGGTCAGAGGCTGAGGGATGGAACCAGACCCAGCTGATGCCAAAGTCCAAGAACAGGCATTACTAATACAAACTGACTGATTACACACCTTAAACACACTTTGATTAAAACAGCTCGCAATCTGGATTTAGGGAGCTCATCAAGATAAAACACCTTGATAAGACTTGATAAGATTTTTTTACCACAGTGTAAAGTTCAAAGTTGAACCTGCAGGTTCAAAAGCTTGTTGTTGAAAATTCAAAACCTTTAACAAATGGCATAAAAATAATGAATGCACTAAAATGAGGATTTACATGATCCATGTCATGCAGACAGAGTGTGGTATGAACTGTGGGACAACATTGTCTCCTTTCATAAAGGATGCTTCACTGCATCCTCTGGATAGGAGATCATATGAAGGAAGCACTGAAGCATCCTTCTTAAAAAAGACTTTGACCAGCTGCTATTATTTCAGGGTCAGGTGAACTATCTGACTGCTCCACTGGCTGATATAAGATGAGCAGCAAGTGCACCGCAAACTCCTGACCCACCGCTTTGGAGCCGGACTCTCATCCTCCTGAGCCAGCTGACCAGGCGGTAAACTGAACACGGGATTATAATGGTAACATTGGAGGGAAACTAAGAAGACAGAATCTACATGTAGATTTATGTAGTAGCGTTTACATAAAACAGCACAGCCAGTAATACAAGCTGCTGTCTGGGCCTCAACACCTGTCTGTCTGTGACTGAGTTTGACCACAGCCAGCTTTGATCGAGGTGATAACTGCTCTAAGCAACCAGGTTTGCTTCGTTATTAAAGGTTAAAGTTGTGCATTATCAGGAGTGTGGCAGCTTAAACATACAGGTGAATGAAGATTGTGCTGCAAGCTGCCTGCTCGCCTCCTCATCTGCTAAGTAAAGTCAGTGAACTGAACCTTTCCTTCATATTTGTGGTGTTTTTGCCTTCTGGAGAAGTTTAATGCAATTACCTGATAAATCATAATCATTTGTTATAATTAATGACTGTACTGCCAACTGATAGATGTTGTGACTGCAGTGGTCAACAAGAGACACCACATTCATCTGTTCACATAAAGTCTTCGCCTCTGTGAATATTACGATCCAAACACACCTGAGCAGGTCCTTTCTGTTGATGATGGTCTTCATATAGTCTGAGAGCTTCTTCTGCATCAAGGCCAGTCGTAACCAGGCGCGTCCTCTTCCTAGAGGAGTTCTGGTATCAAACATGGGAAGAGTGAGATTTGCACACACTAACAGCCTTTACAAGATTAAGGCAGCTAGCAAAGAAGCTCCAGCCACGTTCTGGCATTGTTTAAAGCTCAGATGACATAATTAAAATCCAAGCAGAAGAGCCTTTTTTTGTAGGAAACTTTGAACAAACTCACTTGAGCCCGGGCAGGTCTTTTACGCTGGCAGTGATCTCTCCTGCCTCAGGCGTCAGCTTCTCAACCAACTCCAATGGTCCCCAGAAGGACTTGTTCTGCCCCAGGAAGGTCTTCTTAGCTGAAGATTGACAGACAACGATGAGACGGACAGACTGAGAGCGTGCATACAGAAAGAGCAAAAACACACTGGCCTCAATACAGTTAAAAGGAAACTAAAGCAGGAGTTTAAGACTAAATATTCCTTACAGCTATGTCAGCTGTACATTTTAATCTCTCACATCTCACTGTCAAAAACTGTAAGGAGTTATAAAAGACAACACGAATGCAGTTTTTACTTTTCAGCCCGTGTTTCAGACAGTGCTCCATCACGACAAAGAACTGCTGCAGAGGTGCATAGTCAGAGTCAAGCGTGCGTCCCAGGTTGAGCGCAGACTCGATCAGGCCCTTGATGCTCAGTTTGGCCATGTTCATCAAGTTAAGCCTCTCGATTGCGATGGGATCCTTGGGATCTAAAAGACGGAGAAAAGGAAACAGACTTATAATTCTCACCTTCAGAATTTAACAGCACAAATAAATCAGGAACTAAACTCGTTTGAAAGTCAGCTCTGTATTTCTTAAACAGAAATTTTAAAAAAGTCAGTTTCCAGGAAGGTGAAATGAAGAATACACAGCAAGACAGCAAAGACTCCATCATTACAAATAGCTAAAAGAAGACAAACTCCAGGACTTACTGTGAAAAACCTTGTAAATCTGAAGATTATATACAGTTTTAATATAAAACTATAAAATGTGTCTGCAAGAGAAATAGTCTCAATTAAGAGAATGTGAAAGTTTAATACAGTCCACTCGTTCTGCACGCCTGATCTATTATTTATGTCAGCATTTAACACAGAGAGGTTTTTAGTGGCGGTGCTCTATGCTGCCCTGCAGATTTGTTTACATTATTAATACAGTTACACATTTAAAGTTTACATTTGCAGTGCAGCATGTTCATCTTATTCTCTCTAACGCAAAATGTAAACAAATTAGCAGAGATCCTCAGCATGCTGGTATTAAAACTGTATAAATTTGTATTATAATGTTAATGCTGAAAGTAAAATAGAAAATTGTAGAAAACTGGGGAAAAAAAATTTAGGCAACTAAACAACGAGACACTGAGAAATACTGAGCTGGTTCAGGAGGATGGCCTGACTTATCTGGGTATTTTATAGTGGGTACTGGTCTGCTTGATTAAAACCATTTTCTCCACCATCTCTATCTGGTGTTTTCCTTCCAACGATAAATGACAAAGAGCCAAGCTTTGTCATTTATCGTTAAGAAGAAGAAGAAGAAGAAGAGGAAGAAGAGGAAGAAGAAGAAGAACTTTTATAACGCTTTCAGTGGAAACTACAGATCCATAAGCTTCCACCTCTGAAAAGTGACGCCGACGCTTTAGCTCCTTAAAGCTGCATTCTTCCTAATGCAGCCAGCAGGGGGCGATACCAGCGGCTGTAATAAGGTCTTTGACTCTGTACGTGTCTGTAGGAAAACAACCTTCCTTTATCTTTCTTTCTCTAACAACCTTATGGGATATATCACAAGTTTCAGGTCTTAGTAAATACAACATGAAGCTCATTTGTTTTAATGTTACAATTAAGACTTAAAAAGGTGGATAAAGCAGAGCATGCTCTATTGTGTGGCTGATAAGTGTGCAGTGTCCCTCAGCTTCAGACCCAGCCCTCACTTGTTACCTCCAGTTTTTAAAACCACCAAGAGCGGTGGTGGAATCACATGGCAGGATCTCGCCAACCAATATGTGACGTCACGCTGGCTACATCCATCTTTTTATACAGTCTATAGTAACTATAATACTACTAACAATAATAATAATAAACATATCATGAACAGTTATTATACAATAAAAATATTATGTGCATATGTTTAAAATATAAGATGTCCTGTATCTGTCCCTGTGGATCTGAATCAGTCTGATTGAGAAAATGTTCAACAGGATGGAAATGATTACCCAGCTTGTTAAATTAAGCCATGTGGATAAACTGTATGAACATTAAAATAAATACTGCCACGTCTCCCATAAAAAGGTTTGACACTACCAGTGCTATGATAGATTTAAGCAACAAAATTGTGCATGTTGTCGTTATCAATAACAAGAACCTCAGAAACCTATGCAAAGTGAGTGAAGAGGAGAGAGAACTAAAGCCTAAAGCAGATGTTTCTGTTGTCTGTTAATGGGCTTCTGTAATGTCATTAAAGTGGACTCTTCAGCGGTGTAGGCTGAAAGCTGCAGCGCTTCATTTGCCAACTGAACTGCCTACGAGTGCCTGCCAGCTGGCCTGCTCGTGCTGAGAGTAGGTGTGGCAGTTTTAAAAACAATAAAAACAGAGCACACAGTTATAGATATCTGTTTACAGTCAGGCTTGTGTTTGCTGCCAAATCTATAATTGGCTGCACTCCGCTTTGTCAGTGGGAGAAACTAAATGAAAATCATCAGCACACAAACATGTTTGTTCTGTGCAACTGGGATCTTCTGTAAGGAGCAACAGCTACCAAGTACTTGAAGCCTCCCAGCAGGACCTGGCTGCTTTGTTGTCCGCCCCTGGCTTATTTATAAGTGGCGTCATCCTGCTGCGTAACCCTCAATGAAATCAAACCCGTCGTGACACAGCTCACACCGTTCACCAGGTGAAATATGTTGCTTCTGGTGTCCGCGATGCACACCACCACGCCCTAACACATAACGTAATGTGCTCACAAACACTTCCTCAAACGCTGAGCTAATCTGTCACGTTACCTTCATGGACCGGCTCGGGGTCTGGCGTGAGCGAGATGTCGTTGAGCTCGCGGAGGCACAGCCACTCGCCATCGACAGAGACGCGAAAGTTGCACAGATAAATGGTCTCCCTGGCAGCCTGGGTGATCTTGTCTGTGGTGGGAGTCGGGGTTTCGCTCTGAGGCGTCAGATCAGACATGATGACTCAGCTTGTGCGAGGCAAAACCAACACCACCGAAGGGGAAAAGGGAGGGGGGAGGTACAAAAGATGCAGGAGCTTTGCGTTCCAACAGCCAGAGAAGGCCAGAAAAACAAGAGGATGAAAGATGAAAAGAGAATCAGAGGAAGAAACAAAAAGGACAAGACGGGAAAGGCCCACAGCAGCCTTCAGCAGGTGTTAGAAAGGGTGCTCCTCCTCTTTATGCATGCATCCTCCTCTCCTCCTTGCTACAACTGAGTGAAACAGGCTGCTGTCTGTGCCTTCTACTCCTCCACCGCCTCCTCCTCTTCAGCCTCTTGTTATCGCCTTTTGTGCCGACTGGGGATTTAAAATGCAACAGAGAGCACCGTGCTGAAAAATCACAGCCCTCCTCCGGTCAGCTTAGCACCGGTTCTCTGTGATTGGACTGCCTGCGCACCGCAGTGAATGCACTGGGTGGGTGTTGACCAAGATGGCTGACGGCAGCGCTGGGTACAGCAACACATTGTCACGTGAGCAGATGGTGCATGCGTAAAAAAAAAGAAGCTGCTAAAATAAGGGGGGGAGGGGGGTCCCCGGAGTAACCAACCAAGGCTAATGATGCAGCAGAGGGCCTGTGTCTCTCTGAAGCATCAACAACATCCCCCCTCCTCCCAGTCTCGAACACAGGCCTGTCAGCTGGCTGCAGCAGAAAAACAGCAGCAGCAGTGAGCATGAAGGGTAATAAGGCCAAAGGTCCCAGATGTAAGCGGGGGCCATCTATTTTTTTAAATCCCCCACCCATTCTGGTACAGCTTCCCTGGGCCTAACACCTTAAACATTGAGCTGGATATTGACAATCAGATCATCTTTAGAGGATGACACTCCGTGCCATCAGAGGACAACAAAAATAAACATGTGACAAATTTAATTGAGAAAGTTTTCACTTTTTTTTTTTTTTTTTTAATCGATTGCTTTGTTTGTCTGAAACGAACCTCTGTTTTCTCTTAGAAAGTAACACCATGTGTTCAGTATAATACAGTCAAAAACTGTAGTTGCTTTAATGTTCACATGAGGCTAGAAAAGTGAGTCAATCCTCACAGATGTGTTAAAACCTTCAGTTTTACAGCAGAAACAAACATGTTTATAGCATGTACAGTAAACAGCTTAGTTTCCATATTGTAACAACTTTATGGGGACGATTATTTTATACGCTTTCTACTTCGATTGACAGCCATCTGATCACAGGTGACTACAGCGTAACCAAACTGAACCTCTCTACCATGTTGCATTGGTATTTTGGGGGCAGCTTAAAGATGCTAAGGCACATAGTGCACAGAGGTCGCCAACTTTCTCCAGAGTTAATCGGTAGGACCTCAAACTTCACGTTCCTTCAGATTAGATCAAGAGCAGTGCACACAGAGCTTCGTGGAATGTGTTTACATCCCTGAGCAGCTGCATCCAAGCCTTATATCACCGAGTGATGTAAGATGCGGTGGTATAAAGGATACTACTAGACTCTAGTGGATTGGGCACATTTTCTCTGGAGTGGTGAATCACACTTCTCCGTCTGGCATTGCGATGGATGAGTCTGGGTTTGGTGGTTGCCAGGAAAGTGGTACTTGTCTGACTGTAATGGGCCAAGTGTAAAGTTTAGAGGTGTTTCTATGATTCTGTTTTTCAGAAGCTGGACTTGGCCCAAAGGAACTCTTAGCGCTTCAGCATACCGAGACATTTAGGAAAACTTCATGCTCTCAGCATTTTGGGAACAGTTTGGGGAACGCCCTTTCCTGTTCCAACATGAATGCACACCACTGCACAATGCAAGGTCCACAAAGACATGAATGAGAGAGTTTGGTGTAGAAGAACTTGACTGGCCTGCACTGAGTCCTGACCTCAACCTGATAGGACACCTTTGGGATGAATTAGAGGGGAGACTGTGAGACCACCATCAAAAATCCCCATAAACACTCCTAAACCTTGTGGAAAACCTTAGAAGAGTTCCAGCTTTCATAGCTGCAAAGGGTGGGCCAACATAGTATTAAAGCCTATGAATTAAGAATAGGATGTTACTCAAGTTTTATACTGTAACGTTATGGACAGACATTACTGACCTATTGCCTACATTTATTTAAGGTCTCTCTGCAAGAGCTTTGGAAACTAAAAGTAAAAAGGATCTATATATCTTAAATGCCACAGAGACCTGTGTGCTGATAGAGAATGAAGATGTGAAAGCAAACAGGTATTTTAACAACAGGTTAACTCTGTCACGACCAACGACAGGATCAGTCAAAGACTCAATACCTCAGGAAGGTTTCTAACTGAATTAAGTGACCCTAAAGTATCTGCAGCCAGAATAAGAGCTATAAGACATACATCCACTCCTTTTAAGAGTTCCTGTAAATACTAAAGAAAGGTGTCTGAATGCTTCCTTTATTACCTCTTTTAACAGAGGACACACTGGACAATCCCTTTATGAAAGGAAAGTACACAACACCACCCAGAAGCTCACCACAGCACACAAAATTAAATCATCAACATGAGCCTTAAGTGATGCTCATCATGTTTGTTAATAAATATTAACAGTACAGAGAACCAAAGAGTGGAATACCCACTCCGGGTTGGGGATGGGATGTACCTTCCAGTGGAGGAGCTCAAATATCTCGATCGTCTTGTTAATGAGTGAGGGTGGAACAAAGCAGGACGTTGAAAGATGGACTGATGCAACATCACCAGTGTTGTGGATATGAACGTGAAAGCGTAGCTGTGAATTTACTGGTAGAGCTACATCCCCCCCTGACCTATAACCACCAGCTTTAGATAGCGATTGAAAAGGTGCCTTAGCTCTCCCTTAGAGAGGGGGTTAGGAGCTTGGTCATTCAGAAAAGGTTCAAAGTTGAGGTATTCGGGGCACGTCCCACTGAGAGGCGACCAAGGGGGATAATGGAGAGATTATGTCTCTCATTTAGCTTGGGGATGTCTCAATGCCCCCCAGAACAGCTAAAGGAGGTTGCTGGGGAGAAAGAAGGCTACTGCACCCGTGACCCAGACCCAGATAAGTATCAGAAGTTGGATGGAAGGATTTGGAAAGTTTTCATCCTTTTTATTATTTAATTCGGACATTGGGAAGGAAGTGATAGTTTTCTTCTGTATTAATTGCATGAAAGACGACACAAAGACACTAGAGGAGGTATCAAAGATGAGCCATCTGCAGTACATCTTTGAGGCATAGTTTCAACACAGCAGACCCATGTAAACAACACTCACTGTCACAGTATTAAACAGCCTGGTGTAAGGGCAGCTGGATTCTCTGAGCGATCTTATTTTCCTTAAAAACTCCTTAGGAATTCTACTTTTTTTTTCAAGTGGTTAGGAAAGGAGCCAGGAGGTCACTTTCTGCAGCTCCAAATCAGATAAATGATAAATCTATACAACAACAACAATAATAACCAGCAGCAAGGTGAGTCAACCAAGCCTGTCAAAACACATGACACATGTTGACACATTAGCCGAGAAACAACACAGAAGAACACACAGCGGCTTTTACTTTGCAGACAGAAATCTGAGGCTGAGAATCAACAATCATGTGATGTAGCTTATCCTCTCCCCAGCTTTAGCTCCGATAACTCCTGGTACTTTACTGAGTTCATGTGTCAGCAAGGTGTTTGTTTACGGACGCTGGAAAGTTAGCCAACAATGCTAGCAGCACAAACTGCAGCGTTACAGTTGGTATTCTCAGTGTATTAGGAAGCTAGTGTTAGCTGTCAGGGAAAGGTGTACTTTTTGAAGTTGGTCAGCACTTACTTCGTCGCCTCGATTCGATTCGTTCAATCTGGAAGTCATACTGTCGAAGCGGAGCGGGCGGCAGCGATCCAGCCTTTGCGAAGCGCAGGTTGGACGAGTTTAAAGCCTCCTTGAAGTAAATCACTGAAGTCGGGGAGAGAGTTTCGTCCGGGCTGTCAGTGTGTCCGTTTTCATCGGAGGAGTTTTGTTTGTCGGAACTTTCTGGAGAAGACCGCAGAGGAAGATCTCCCGGCGGCATATCCCGCTCCGCCATCCTCTCTTCGGTCAAATTCGTCTCATGTGACCGGGGAAGGGGGGCTGTCGGGCAGTACCAAGCTAGTTAGCTGCGGTTAGCTTCTGCAGACATGCACTGAGGTGATTAGCAACAGCTGGATAGTGACTCACTTGCCAGCAAAGCCTCTCTAGTAATCACTCCGCCTTTCGTCCTGTCCACCACGGCCTCTCCATGACCCGGAAATAGCCAAGCCTCAGCATTTTGGTCAGATTTGTTGCCAATTTCGCGAGAGTTTAGGCGCTGTGTCAGCTGTCTTTTACATACACAGAGCCCATACACGAAGCAAGATTTGACACCAGCAGCAGAAGCACGACTGGGAACGTCCTCCTATGTTTCCCATGATACATTGCGAAACATGTCGCATTAAAGGAGCCTCTTCTGTGCTCTATTTTTATCTTAGTGGGTTAAAAATGGACCCTGCAAGCATTTAGGTGTATAAATAGCGCAGTTTGTTGTAGAAGATAAAAAGTAAACTGTCATTTTCCCCACTAACAAAGACTTTAGCTAACACTGATGTGGCAGCTAAAACCTAAAAACACAAAAGCTGGATTATAGCTGAAAGCTGTACAGTGGTTCAAATTATGAATGAATGAATCACAGAAAGAAAAACCTTCCACATATTTTATATATTTTCTTAAAATGCTTCTACTGTTTAGAACAAGCAATAGTCATATGGTGCTTTATAAATACAAATAATAATAGTAATAGCTTGGAAAGAAAAGCGTCTGGACTTCTTTAAGTTGCTTAAGATTGCTTCTTTCCAAGCTCCTTAGACTACGATGACCTGGATGACTGAGAACCTTCACAGACAATAATAGTAATAAATAATAGCATGATACACTATTTTGCTAATCCACTTTAATGTTATCTAATATTTGGTACCCTGTTTTTACTACACTCAGCCATTTTAATATTGTTTCGCTGTTCTGTTGAATGTGAGATAATTCTGCTTTAGTAATATATTTGTTTAAATTTTGACTTAATTTATCTTGATTTTCAGATTAGATTTTACCTTATTTTTTTCATATTTTGGTTCATTTTTATTTAGCTCCATACTTTCTATTTAGCTTCTGTAACAAATTTTTTAAAAATCCAACTTTGGGTACATTTTGGGATACATAAACTACATTTTATCTCATCTTATCTTAAACTTGTTGAAGGTTGTATCCCAGTGAAAATGTGTAAATAAGCAGAATGCATTGCGGAGTAATATGTGGGCATAACTGTGTGAGCTTTGTAAAGGAATCCATCAGAAAGAATTAAAAGGAAATTAAAAGGAAAGATTAATTTACAATAACTGTCAGATAATTAAGAAACAAACCGCTCCATGCCAAAAGTCTGAGCTCTAAATTTAGGATCTAAGTTTATCGTGAGGATGTTTTGCTAGTTCTCATACAAAGAAAGGTGAGCACTGTTACATGTGATACCCATAACTGACAACAGGAGGAGACTAGGGACCAATAAAACTGCCAGGGACTGGAGAATATAAAAGATATTCCTCATCACCAGGGATTTAATCTGGATCAGAATGATCTGAATTAAGAAAGCTGCATCTTGCAGTCCAGATAATCAATGAATTCTTGGTTTTTCAAACAATTTCCAGATGCAAGTGATTCCAGATTCCAAATGAGTTTAAAACACCAAAAAACATAGCCAGAAACATAAAAATTATGGATATTAAATTTAGCAATAGGATGGATCACACCATTCATGTCCCCTGTGTAGTGTAAAACCTTTTCATTAGGCAGGCTATAAAATGATAGTTTCTGCGGTACTTTGAAGCTGATATTGGTATAACCTGCTCGAGCCTGTTCTTTACATGGCTAAGAAACAACATACCTGCCTCAGTCAGGATTTAGTGCTTTTGGGGGCTTTTAGAATTCTCAGTCAGTATATTTGATTTCTATTTGGGTTTTATTGTTATTCTAGTGTTTGAAGTTTTTCTGTTTATTGAACTTTGGATTCTGGTTTTGGTTTCCTTACATTTTTAGCAGACTGTGAGTTTTATTTCTGGTAATAATATGAAGTGTTTGACCCCTGCTTTTGGTTTATGGTTGTTCTAGCCATGACTCTCACTTTTGTAGTTTTGTGTTTTGGTTCAAGTTGATTTTTATTGGTTTCAGTTCCTCATGCCTCATTTCTGTGGTAACATCTCAGTTCTCCTGTGTTCCTTGATAAGTGCTGCTATTAATGTCTGTGTTACTTCTCTTCTGTGTTGCTTTAAAACCGATGGTGATCCAGCTTTGATCTGATTATTACCCCAAACTCCAAAAAATAATGACCTTCCACTCTTCAATTTCAATTACAGTCATCTTGTGGGCCAAACTGGATACTTTGGTGGACTGATTCTGCGCCACATGTCACATGCTGTAATTCATTATTATCAATATGCCCTAAAAACTCCCTGAAAAGCCTTCAGCTAATCCAAAATGCTGCAGCAAGAGTCCTGACAGGGACTAGAAAGAGAGAGCAGATTTCTCCTGTTTTGGCTTCCTGTTAAATCCAGAATTCAAAATCCTGCTCCTCACATACAAGGTCTTGGATAATCAGGCCCCATCTTACTGTATCACCCCATTAGAGCACTTCGCTCTCGCTCTGCAGGCCTACTTGTTGTTCCTAGAGTATTTAAAAGTCGAATGGGAGGCAGAGCCTTCAGTTTTCAGGCCCCTCTTCTGTGGAACCAGCTTCCAGTTTGGATTTGGAGACAGACTCTATCTCTACTTTTAAGATTAGGCTTAAAACTTTCCTTTTTGCTAAAGCATATAGTTAGGGCTGGACCAGGTGACCCTGAATCCTCCCTTAGTTATGCTGCAATAGACGTAGGCTGCCGGGGGATTCCCATGATGCATTGAGTTTTTCCTTTCCAGTCACCTTTCTCACTCACTATGTGTTAACAGACCTCTCTGCATTGAATCATATCTGTTATTAACCTCTGTCTCTCTTCCACAGCATGTCTTTATCCTGTCTTCCTTCTCTCACCCCAACCAATCACAGCAGATGGCCCCGCCCCTCCCTGAGCCTGGTGCTGCCAGAGGTTTCTTCCTGTTAAAAGGGAGTTTTTCCTTCCCACTGTCACCAAAGTGCTGCTCATAGGGGGTCATATGATTTTGTTTTTTTCTCTGTATGTATGATTGTAGGGTCTACCTTACAATATAAAGCGCCTTAAGGCGACTGTTGTTGGGATTTGGTGCTGTGTAAATAAAACTGAATTGAATTGAATTGAATGTTTGAGACCCCTGGCCAAGGCTCTGTTGGTGATCTAAACAGTTCATCTAGGTATCAGAAATATTTGACATCGAAAGGTGTTTTTTTTTTTTATGTTAAAAGGCAGTTAAAACTACTATTATTTGAAATACAGGGTTTAGTCTGTGTTTGTGGGGTCAGTTCAGTTTGGTGAGCAGGATCCTCCCAAAGCTTTTCTGCCCTCACAGACAGCTGCACGAGAACATCTGCCCACCAGTTCTGGTGCACATCAAGGCTTTTTCACCTCTTTGCTGACAAAATGTTATAAACACTGTGCATTTACGTTAAATCCAACCAGAACAATATGTATTCATGACCTTATTATAACTCCATCAAACATCACATAGACTGTCCTGTGACGTAGTTTAAGGAAATTCCAGATGCTTACTCGCACGGAATTCTTCAATAACTCAAAGTTTTCTTATCCACCATCACTACACACATTAATCCTGCTCTCCAGTCTTGTCATATTTGTTTATGTCCTCAGTCTGCTCCTAATCCATCTCCATTTCCTTTCCCCCTCAGCTGTGCATTTCTGCCCCCCTGCTTTATTTCAGGGGTTATTGATGTTTACAGAACTTGTTGCTGTCGTCTGCTAGTTGGCTGTTTTTTCAGACTGTGCCATCTCTCTAACTCTAACTCTAACAGAAAGTATGTGAAGAGATTTTGTCTGAATGAAGAGATGATGCTCAGTGTGTGTTTGTTTCAGTGTCCTTTTTGAGATTGATAAGCTGAAATAAAACAAATTAAAAGATAAACTGGGAATGTTTGGACCTAATCTTTGGTTAATACTCTTGTTTTTTTAGTCATCCACATCCATTCCTCCCAGCCAATCCAGAAGGTTGCCCACCCCCAAACAAAAAATGATTTGGTGCTTGGGATGCTTCCAAAACAATGAAGAGGTCTGACCCTGGGTGTATCCTGAGTCTGCTCCGGGTCTGTACTGGGTCTGGGCCTCTCCAACTAGGGTCTCACATTGCAGGTGTTCAGGAGGAGCATTACGTCTGTTTTGTTGCTTTAATTAATTTATTATTAACAATAATATAAAATTATGCACAAAAGGAATTACTAATGTAAAAAAAAGAAAGAAGTGGTTTTATGTATATATGTTTTTATATATAAATATATGTGGTGGCCCCTAGAGACAAAGCACGTACAAACTCCAAAACACATTTCTAGCATGAACTGAACTTCCAAAACAGCTACCTAGATCACTTAAATTACACAATTGAAAGCATATGTGTATTGTTTGTGTATTTATACACAAGCACTCATATATATTCAAATAATAATAATAAAAAAGGTTCATTTACCTGTTATTACCACACATCAAATCCGGTCGTTGGTACTTGCTGGCTTGTGTAGCCACTAAAGCTCAACACTGCCTCTAGCACCTCTAGTGTTTTGAAGTTTTTACGTGCTTTGTCTCTAGGGGCCACCGTAAATATACTTTTATTTATTCACTCCACATAAAATGTAATAAATAAATCATATAATACAAAAACCAACTATTTACATTTCAACTTTTAAATATTTAAATTTTCAGCTTTTTCCTTTTAAACAAATTTAAAGTGAAACAACACAAAACACAGCAAACCACAACACAATTAAATATAAGTTAAAATATGAAAACAAAAAGAACATGCATATTCTCTGTCATATGGGCCTGCATGAATAAACTTTCTGAATCCTTTATCATCCAAAACTGAAAGTAGTTGTGGATGATTACTATACCTTTCTAATGTTGTTGTCCCTGGCTTTCTTTCTGTCTCTTCCTCCCGCTCTGTTCCTGTGCTACTGAGAGTGTAACTACCGCCCCCCTGCCCAGTGTAAAGCACAAGGCTCGTGTGCAGAGTGAAGCGGGAAAAAAGTGCGAGAGAGGGTGAGAGAAAGAAAAAAAACAAAACCCACGGCTCCCAATAAGGAGCCGGCTCGCGTCGTTCACTTCAAAGAGTCGGCTCTAAGAGCCGTTTCGTTCGCGACCGACACATCACTAGTGTGAATCATCACCTTACTGCCCCGGAGGGATTTATGCTCATGTGATCTCAAGAAATATGTTGTTAGGGGCAAAGCAAATTGGTCCTCCTTTAGGGATCAGACTAAGTGAAGAGGACACCAAGAACCTTTCCCGGATCTGCAACACTGACCTCAGCCTGGAGCCAGGCCTGAAGGATGGGGCTCAGAGGCTAAGCCATGAGGCCTGACTGGGCTCAGCCCCAGTGAGTTACATGCATCCATCCTCCATCTGCAGGAGGTGGCAGAGGCAGATGCTTTGGCAGTTCAGTCCCAGGCTTGTATGCACTTTACTCTGAAAACATCAGCGTAAATGTTCTTGAAGTCAGTCACTTTTTGTATAGCTCAAAGCAAACACACATGCAAATAAGGAATACAATAAGACAATAACGTGTTTAACAGAATCTCACCCAGATATGCTTCAGGGTGAAAGTGAGGAAAACACGTTGAAGCACAAAATCTCAACAATTCAGCATAAAATGGTTCATGGGTGGAAAAAAAGCAGATTAATCACAGAAGTAAACCCTCATCACTTTGATTCAAGTCAAAATGGGATAATAATGTTGGATAAACTCAAGCCAGTGCCCTCAGAAAATAACTGGAGGTTTTTTCCTTTTATTTAAAATGACATACATCGTCACATAGAACCTTTGTATTCTAAGAAATATTATACAATTATGATGGGAAATAAATAGCTTCTGCTTTTGTTTTTTATCATTTTGACGTCACAGAAGGATTAGACGTCAAAGAAGGAGGGGGACTAGATTTCCTGGAAGGATTTCACATCAAAGGCAGGAGCTGGCAGAAAGTTAAAGACAACATGGATCAAAACAGCAGCATGGTTGCCTAACACCTTCAAACTACAAAGCATCCATAAAGCCCAGCAAGTACCCCTCAAAGTCTTCTTTAAAGGGAAAATCAAGTCAAATACTTAATAGGCTTTGTGTTTATGAAATGTAAAGTGAGCTGAAGCTGGAGGATCATGAAACAGAGACATCCACGACATTCATGTTATTATGGCTTCTCGTCTCCCTCCACTTTGCTTTTTTTTTCTTCCTCTGGATGAAACTCGTCGTCCATGAGGGAAAAACATCGAAACGCTGACATGTGTGTGGTTGTAAATGTGTAAAACAGCAGCTGTTCTGCATCATACACACAATCATGAGGGAGAAAGCCCTTCTCATACCAACTTGTCTGAGATATGCTGTATGAATGTTAGCCTTAACAATATTTTGTGTTGTGAATAAAAACATAAAACAATGTTTTGTGAACAAATTTTAACTTCTGGAAAATTTAAGTAGCTTCAGTGAAAACATCAGACTCTTGTATCATTGACTCACATTCTTCTACAAACTGATGTTTGTCTTGAAAATTCTTCAGAAAATTAGAAAGTAAAGAGTTAGTTCACTGAAACACAAAGCATGCACAATTATTGCTTTTGCATGGTTTCAATAATCATGATTTGTGTAAAAAATAATAAAGAAAGCTAAAATTGGCTCTTTTGACAGATTCATGTATGAGAGGGATGACTCAGATCAGATGTCAAAAAGTAACACTAGAGTGGCAAAACAATTTTCTTTTACATTAAAAACAATAATTAAGCATAATCAGCCACAAAAACAATCCACAGAGATCTTTGATTAATTTGATTGGTCAAATAAACAAACATCTCGTCCTGAGCAGATTCAACATTTGTTCAAGACAAACTGCAGAAGCAGCAGGTGAAAATCATAGACGACCCCTGGATTCAGTCGCTTGTAGAAACTCTTTAGCAGCACAAACTTGAAATAGTTGTTTCCTGCGTGACTTGATCAGTCTTTCACATTGCTGTGGAGGAATTTGAAGTTTGCTTCAGTTCAGCTCTCTTAGCACTTCAGTCGGTTACAGTCTGGACTTTGATTGGGGCCGTTGCAGCAACTTTCTTCATTTTTCAGCTATTCTGTTGGACATTTGCTGCTGTGCTTGGGATCATTAACTTGTTGTGTGACCCAGTTTGGGTCAAACCTTCACTGTGAGACAGAAGGCTTGACATTTGACTCTAACATGCTTTGTTATGCAGAGGACTTCACGGTGCACAGTAGGTCACTCTTGACCTACTGATCTCCAAAGGCCTGAGCATTTCAAAGGTTACTGTGTCTGATGTGGGCGTGTCTGATCATTACTGTGTTTTCTTTGAAAGTAAAATCTCAGCCCACACAAATATATCAACAACAGTGATCACAAAACGGTGTATAACTGAACACAGTAGTGCAATTTTTAACCAGGTCTTCCCATTAACACCTGACCTGCCCAGAGGGTCAGTCAATGAGCTCGTCAATAGCTTCAATGCTAACATGTTAAATGTAATGGACACTATTGCTCTCATTAAGGTGAAGGTTATCTCTGGAAGGAAAAAGTCTCCATGGAGAAACTCCACACTGGTGAAAAATGAAAAAAGAGAGTGTAGGAAAGCTGAGCGCAGATGGAGAAAAACAAACCTCCAGGTTCATTATGACATTTATAAAGAGAAACTTCACAATTATAATTTACAACTGAGGAATGCAAGGAGGTCCTACTTCTCTGACATCATCACTAAAAACAGCCATAATGCTCGGGTCTTATTTTCTACAGTTGACAGGCTAACAAACCCTCCTGTGTCAGTGGCAGCTGAACTTCATTCGACCATGGCCTGCAATGACTTTGCCAAATTCTTCACTGAAAAAATCCAAAAAATTAGACAAGCAATTGGTACATCAACAGCAGATCCAGGATATGTACTGTGTCCACCAAAAAACTGTTTAAACACCATGAAACAGTTTCAACCTATTAACAGCAAAGACCTGGAGGACATCTTAGGTCAACTGAACTCCTCCTCCTGCTGTTTAGATGTCCTGCCAACAAGTTTTTTCAAAAAGGTCTCAAAGACTTTAGAGTCAGACCTGTTACAGATCGTCAACTTTTCTTTATTATCAGGTGTGTTTCCAGAATCACTAAAAACTGCTGTAATCAAACCTATACTGAAAAAGGACAATCTTGACAAGACACAAATGAACAACTACAGGCCGATCTCAAATCTCCCATTTTTAAGTAAGATCATTGAAAAAGCAGTTTCTCAACAGCTCAGTTACTTCTTAAAACAGAATAACTGCTACGATGCCTTCCAGTCAGGTTTTAGACAGAACCACAGCACTGAAACCGCTCTGACCAAAGTGTTTAATGACATATGTCTGAATACAGACAGTGGAAAAATGTCAGTCCTAGTTTTACTGGATCTCAGTGCAGCATTTGATACAGTTGACCACAACATATTACTCAAACGACTGGAGAACTGGACAGGTCTTTCAGGAACTGTACTAAACTGGTTCAAAACATACGTAGAAAACAGGAAATACTTTGTATCAATAGGTAACTTCACATCTGAGCAGACAAGTATCACATGTGGAGTTCCCCAAGGTTCCATCTTGGGACCCCTTCTGTTTAACATCTACATGCTCCCACTGGCACAGATTATAAACAACAACAAAATAAACTATCACAGCTATGCAGATGACACACAAATATATATCACAATGTCACCAGGAGACCGAGGCCCTGTACAGGCTCTTGGTAAATGCATTGAGGAAATCAATGACTGGTTGTGCCACAATTTTCTCCAGCTAAACAAAAACAAAACTGAGGTAATAGTCTTTGGCGCCAAAGAAAAACGATTACAGGTCACCAGAGAACTTCAATCTATACATCTAAAAACCACAAACCAGGCGAGAAATTTGGGTGTAGTGATGGATGCAGACCTAAACTTAGAAAAACACATTAAGACAATAACAAAGTCAGCTTACTATCACCTCAAGAATATATCAAGGATAAAAGATCTCTTGTCTCAACAGGACCTGGAAAAACTAGTCCATGCATTCATCTTTAGTAGGCTTGATTACTGTAACAGCATCTTTACAGGTCTACCTAAAAAATCAGTCAGACAACTACAGCTCATTCAGAACTCTGCTGCTCGAGTCCTCACTAAGACCAAAAAAGTGGACCACATCAGTCCAGCTCTGAGGTTCTTACACTGGCTGCCTGTCCGTCAGAGGATAGACTTTAAAGTTCTGATGCTGGCCTATAAAGCTCTGAATGGTTTAGGACCAAAATACATCAATGACCTCCTGACCCAGTATGAACCATCCAGATCCCTCAGGTCATCTGGATCCGGTCTTTTATCAGTTCCCAGAGTCAGAACCAGACACGGAGAAGCTGCATTCAGCTTTTATGCTCCTTATATCTGGAACAAACTCCCAGAAAGCCTCAGATCAGCTGAAACACTCAGTTTATTTAAATCCAGGTTGAAGACTCACCTGTTCTCAGCTGCATTTGAATAAAGCACCAAATCCACACTTTAAGCTTAAATTTCAAAACTTACATTTAACTACTGATTTTATCTGTTTTGATTTTATATACTGTTGTTTGTTTGTTTGTTTGTTAATTAGTTAGTTAGTTTATTTGCTTGTTTTATTCAATTTTAAATCATGCTTTTTATTTGTTCTTGTTTCTAATGTCTCTGTAAAGCACTTTGAATCACCTTGTTGTTGAATTGTGCTATACAAATAAACTTGCCTTGCCTTGCACTTAATGACTGCCAGAGCTCAACTCCTCACTCCCACCTCCGTGCCGACAGTGTGAGGTGTTTGATTTTCTCCAGATCTGGTGCTGTGCGTTACGGCCAAACGTCTCCACTTTGGACTTGTCTGTCAACATGACATCGTTCAGATGCAACGTTGACTAAAAATAAGCTGTGCTGCCATGTTCGGTTTCTCCCGGCAACCCTTCCAAACAAAACACACTTGTTTGGGCTTTTTGTAATTGTAATGTCATGACCTTTAAAATTTGCACGCTAACTGAGGTCTGTAGAGTCTTTTTGCTTTTTTGCACTTGCAGAGTCTGACCTTGGGGTGAAGTTCCTGGGATTTCCATTAATGGGAATACTGGGAACGGTCTTGAATATTTTCCACTTTTGAATAACCTTCCTCACCATGTGCTGGACTTCAAATTATTTAGACATATCCTTACACCCATTAGTGATGGACAGCAACACTGCTGAAGGTCAGTTAATAAGTGTATTTGATTAGCAGCATCTGGCATCTCAATAATTTTAGAATCTGGTGGGAAACAGATGATTTTGTTATTGTGTCCTGAGATGTAAAGGTTTATAATGTAACAAAGATGTACTTTCTTTCCTCTTTTCCCATTGCTTTGGATGTTCAGACACCAAAATTCCCCATGGCAGCAGAAATCCCTGTCCTAGTTTTGATTTGGCAACACTCCAAAATGTATTGATGATTGTGTCAGATGAACCTGAAAGGTTAAAGTGAATTTCAAAGTTAAATATTATTCTCTTGTTTTTGCATATAGGTAAAGAGGCTAAAGGTGACAAATACGAGCTCTGAGAACAATCACAGGTTATACAGCAACCAAGTTTAAGTTTCCAGAAAGCAGTTAAGGATTCCCAGTAAAGTGGGGAAAAAGGACAATACAAGCACGATGACACATCTTCCCTACGACCATTGACAATGTTTCTATGCCTTTGAGAAATGGTGCACACGTGTGACTCTGACTCTAAACAGCACTTTCCATGACTTGTGCATGGGCAGCATGCTTGAAGGCATCTCTGCTTGGGACTCTACTGTCCTGCTCGAGGACTTCAGCACTCATGTGAGCAATGACAGTGTGACCTGTGGAGTGTGACTGGCAAAGAAGGCTTGATCAAGTGGTCTTGGTTTGTTGGACTTTTGTGCTAAACAACAGTTTGCTCATAAAGAAAAACATTGTATTTGAGCATAAGTGCATTTAGATTGGTGGTCTGTGAGAGACCTACAGAGAGATCATGTCCCACAGCTGGTTTGGGAATGCCAAAGGTAGAAGGTGGCTGGGGAGAGTGAAGTCCCAACTTCTTTGTTTAGACTTCTGCCCTAGATAAGCAGCAGAAGATGGATGGATGGACTTTTTCAGCGCAAGAACATTTAAACACCTAGAATATCTTATTGCAGCTTTGCATTACAATTTCTATTGAACTACCTGAAAGAATAGCCCACCCTACCTTATTCAAATAACAATGTGGCAACTGATACGCAAATAATTTGAAATAAACTTTCAGCATTTCATTGAAGCATATTAAAAATAGGCTAGTAAGTGTTTTCTGCAGCTCTGTGCAGCTTCTTGGACCCTTTGAATTCATTCCTTTGATTTGATGACTCATTCTATTCTGTCTAATGAAACCTGAACCAGCAGCTGAAAGTAAAATGTTTCTTTATCAAACAAGGGCAAGTAAACCCACTGATTCCACTGAAGCGTACATCCAATTACTAAAAAGGTTAGCAAAACTGGAGTTGGTGGAGATGAAAGCAGAGCTACAAGCACCCTGGACTTTGGGACAGGCAGAAACACAAAGCTACAAACACATTAGACATCAGAGCTAATTGGATTCACCAGTGATCACGAACCCTCACAGTGTGTTTGGCCCTGAGTTTAATTTAGTAAATAGTCTCAACCAAGCTTTACTTCAGAATCATGGTCCAGAAAAACAAACAGTCTCATAAAACAATACAAAAGCCACGTTAAGAGGCACCTGGACCAGTGTCCACAGTGGAGACAGATATAAGACGTCATACTTGTTGAGCCCACATTCATCTCATTCTCACAAGTGTTGATGGATGGAGGGAGACTTCTTAATAAGGCACTGAATGTACTGACTCCAGCAGCAACAAACATTTAACCTGCTCTGAGCCACACAGGTCACTTCAATAATAACCTCATGGCATTAGAAGCTACTTTCCATAAACTTTCCTACAGTTTCTCCGTAAGTGTGCCATAAACAGTGGTGTGCACTCTGCTCTGAATAGTGAAGTCTTCACTGTGTACATGCAAAATTTGAATTAAATTTGCATAAGTGGATGTTTGCTTGGTCGTCCATCATAAATCATTTCCTATAAATATTTTTATCACACAGCCAGTAAAACAAATGGGAAACACAGGAGCTACTGGTGTGAGCTAACACACACATACGTTATTATCTGGAGACTTAATACACCTCATTTGATATTAGTGTTATACAGATCATGCTGATAACAATTAAACAAGATGCTTTAATGCTTTTGGCTTAATGCTACAATCTGTTGATCTGCTGATTGTCTGAATGATGCTTTTATTCCCGAGTGTTCGTTAAAATAATTTCCACATAAGATACATTTACAAAAACTTACAGTATTGGTGTTAAAACCTGGATAGCATGAAAGTTTAAGCTGATAACAGTTTGATATAAACATGAGTTTATTAAGGCAGAATTGTTTGAATCGCTGCTTAATTCTGAGGAAATATTTTCAAAAAACAAAACAAAAAAGTTATAAATATGTTGAATCGCAAGTAAATGATTATTACCTGTGGAAGTTTATGCTGTCAGAATCTGCTGCCGTTTATGGATAACGGAAATGAAATAGAGAAAATGTTAAATGTTAGAAGCCTAATACCTGCAGACTCATTTGTATAGAAATGACCTGGCTGAGGCAGAAACATTCAACACTTATATTAAAATTCCTGTTTAGTATGGAAGTTTGTTTGTGCCACTGAAAACATGTTTTTTTTGCCAAAAAAATCTATATTCGGGCTAACATCACAATTTGACTTAATAATTAGAGATTTCGAGTTGTGTATTTTGAAAGTTTTACTCAGAGGGATACAAAGCTAAATGTTCAAGGACTGAATCCACACCTTATGTCTGCCTTAGTTAACAATTTCAACTTGTCCCTAGTTTTGTTTTTACACCGACAAAAACTGGCAAAGGTGATGACAATTGTTTCTCTATTTCCAAATTAAATATTCACCTTTTCCTGGAAAGTCAGGTCTGTGTGGAATGTTAATAAAACTCCTTTTACCCCATGGCTGGCCACCAGATTCTGCATAAATAGTCTGGAAACATTAACCAGTTTGTTCTGCCTTTCTTTTCTTAAATGTGCACAATTGAAACTTGGTGCTGATGGATTTCCTGCTCTCAGTAGCTTTATTGTCTCTGGAAACCAGTAGCTTTAATGTCTGCCTTATCGCTTCAAACCAGCTGTCGCCTGTCATCTCAAGGACAGGAGACCTCAGTTTTATCAGTGCTGCTGGGACCAGGTGGTTGACAGCACATGTTTTGGATACTGTGGTTTTGCAGCGTGGCCCACCTTGGATTTGGTCTGTGCTGCCACATCCCACAGATGCTCCTTTGGGATCTGGCAAAGATGGGTCAAGACTTGACCCTCAAGCTATTCCTGAGCAGACTGACCTGCTGGGCTATGTTGCTGATGTAGGACAGTGACAGTTTGAGTCACTCGAGCTATTGTCTTATTTTAACATTGCAAGTATTTGGTGTATTTAACTGTTACGTGGGTTGCAAACCAAGAAAAGACCTTAGTGAACAGTTTTCTGAACCACAGCAGATGATAAGATAAGAGTTTTGATTTAGAATGGGAGACTTTAGGCTTTAGACTTTAACAGTGGCTCAAACCAAGACACCACAAACAACTATTATTTTTATAACAGGGTAAGCTATAATTAATAATTTCATAGTGTGAGGAAGACTCAGGTAAAAAAGAACCTTCAGCAAAAATAACAAAAACCCTTTTTTTTCAGCCATGGCATGAAACTTACTTTCCATTTAGTCAAAGGAGCTTGCAAAGAAAAGCGTCTGGTGATGATAATGCTGATATTACAGCCAAGTAAGAAGGTCGACTCAGCCAATCTTGCAATATTTCTTCCAACAGATGGCGCTCTATAGCTGCAGAACTAAGCAGCTTCAGCAGGTGTCCTCTTTAGAAGCTGCAGCTATGCTGAACATTACCGGCATCTAATGAAAGCCAGGGCCGTGCAGAGATGTTTGAAGGGGCGGGGGGGTCAAAGCTAAAGTGATTTCATTATCCACAGTTAACAACCTTGCACTTAATCCATAATAAAGTAATGATAGAAATGTTATAAAATATTGCGTTTATAATTGTTTTTATACTTGAGTAATAACTTTAAAAAATCTATACACATAAAACACGCACAGACACATGCACATACAGTGACATTTTATAGTATATACTGTACGTACTATGGTCAAAAGTTTGCATGATGTTGCTGATCCAGAATCCTTCCCATAGGATTTATTCCTAGTGCTATAATAATAAAGTAATAAGGACAAAATAAATAAATAAATATAAAAGAATGCATTTATGAGGATCCAGTTTGTTTGACTATCCACTCTGTGCAAACCCTAAAAAAAAACAAAAACTTGGGGCACCCATCAGGAAAGGGGCAGGTGCTCTGCTACCCCCCTCTGCAAGTGCCTGATGAAAGCATCCACAGATTGTTATGTGAGCCAAAAGTATGTCCAATAGTAATAAGTTAAACGTGATTTCAGAAAGTACAGATTACCAGATTTTGAAGTATTTACTAATTTCGGAGTATCTAATTGAATGATTTAAATCCAATGTCGCTCTTTTTGTGCGTGACAGACTTTACTGCGAATATCCGCGTGCGTTCCAACATCGTGCCCGCGCGGTCAAACCGCGCAATGGTTCAGCTGGAGCAAAAACAAAGCTGGGGGAAAAACAGGACGGTGCAGCGGAGGGGCAGTTTGACCTCCCACCGGAGGAGTGGCGTTGAAGGAAGGATGGTCCAGGAGATAGAGGCTGCACGCTGAGCGCAGCTGCTGTCACAATGCCACATTCAAACTTACTCTAAGAAGTGGGAGCAGTACCTCTTATCTGCATGCCAGCGAAGGAGGGACAATAAGAACCAAAGACACAAAGCCAAAGATCAATAACACAGAGGTAAGTCCGCAGCTCCAGTTTCACTTTAGACAGCGGAACGTGTTCCGGCCTCGTGTACATGCGTAAAAAGACGCCTTGGTACGAAATCAGCTTTGTTTTCTTTTCATTTTTCTGCAGGTGTCTTCAGGAGCCGGTAGACTTTTTCTTGCTTTTTGTGACTTTATATGCTCAACTTGGTAAATTATCACAATACTCAAGAGTGGGCTGCGCGTAAAATGCGCAGCTGTTGTTTTGGTCAGGCCGTTTGCTCGTTCAACTTGATTTGATGGTGTTTTCTGGGAGCCAAAGGGTCTGCACACAAGTGCAAAGTTAATGAAGTCCGCTTGTTTGATCTTTCGGTGTGAATGTCAGCACCATATGTTGCATTTTTCCTGCGTTGTGATTTTAAGTCTAACCTTTGCTAAACTTTTACAGCGGCAGCAGCACATGTAGCACATTGTTGTGATTCCTGTGTGTAAGACTTGTCCGTGAAAGCAGGGAAATCACCTCTCTGTGTTACTTTGTCAGGTCAAACATCAGCAGCCGCTCGCTCCTCTGATCCGCTCTACTCAGCAGGGAGATTTATCGCACGCTGAAGAGATGAGTGGCACCAAGAAGTAAGTGATCCCGTCAGACGCTTTTTCACAGCATAGTTAAGACATTTTATATATTAAGATTGATTCGAACACACGTGTGTGAAAAAAAGCTGCTGATACTTGTGAGCAATTACGATGTTTTGATTTAAAAAGTAAAAGCGTAAAAACAGGCGTTTAATTTGTTCTTTTAGTCTCTGCCTTTCAGATTCATTTAAAATAAGAAACCTGTCAGTCAATTTGAGCGTAGCTCCCATAATAAATATCACATGTCGAGGCAGGACAGTCGTCCATTAACAAAGGCCCAGCCCTTTAAGGTCAGTTTAGGTTTAAAGATGTGAAAGTGTAAGCTCTGACACACATGGATTCTGTCACCTAACATGCAATTGTTTGGATGGTGAAGCTACTTTAAACACACCGCCTATATTTCTCTGATAAATATTAATCACAGAATATATTGGATATATTGATCTATCTTTGTATTTTAAAAACATTTGGAAGGTTTTTGAAATAACTGTAGAAACCCAGATCTTGGTGTGGCTTTATGATGGGGTTTTTCAAGGTTGCAATTAGAAACCCAATAAAGAACACAAAGAAGAAAGAAGAACACAGAGACGATAAAAGCAAAGCTTATTACAGTTAATCAATCTGATCAAAAATGAATCACAAAAAGTGTCTGAATATCTTTTGTTTGTTCCATCACAAAGATTGGAGCCATAATTTCAACATCCATCAGCACCTGCGTTTATTTAGACACCACACTTGAATCTTCAGGTGTGATAGCTGCCAAAAAACTATCCTTTTACTGCACAACCACCCTTTTGGCTTTCAGAGTGATGACTTTTACTTCGCCCTAGTTGTTGTTAGTTGTTGTTAGGTGTTGTAGGGAGATTTTCCTTTACAAATCTGACCAGAGGTCAGAGATACTCGATACATGACCTGCATGCATTTTTTCATTTCTCACGTGAGCAGATGCCGTCAGCCACAACACAACGTGGATGCCTTTAGGCTGTTTGATGTTTCCATGGTTTGGAGACACAGACAGAGAGTGCACGCTACATGCAGGTTGTAGTGAAGACAGAGAGACTGATAAGTTATCTGTGAAGGGACAGATTGCACCAATGTAAGTGCAAAGTTACAGCCCTCTAGGTTCTGATTGCTTGTACAGTTTTAATAGGGTTGTTTCAAGGTTTAGTTACTAATCTTTAACATATGCAAAGTGTCAATTATTGATTAATGAAACTTGCATAAGGGTTCATGTGATTTGCATTTTAGGTGCATTTATTCTCCATTTGTTCTAACTGGAGAGCTAGCATAGCATTATTTTAGCAGAACTTCCATTAAAAGCAAAGGTAATGGAAAGCTTTCTATGTTAGCAGCAGACTCGGAGCAGATCAGGTTCAAGGTCAAGTCCTGAACTTTTGTTGTATGAAAGAAGGAACATCTGTTGAAGTGCTGCCCAATAAAAGTTATGTAAAGGTGGACGAAGTGTATCGTCTTCTGCACTTTTTGGTAATATTGTTTTTCCCCCTTTTGGTCTCATAAGCCGCCACACATTCTTTTTACAAAGATGATTTCTTACTATAAACTTGACTGGAATCAGACTCTGCCTGTCACTTTTGGTTTAAATGAGTTCATTATGAACTATAAGTCACTCACTTGTTAAATACAATAAGACTCGTGTTTCTAAATAGCAAAGCATATGACAGAAGATGCAAAGAATGTACCTTTATGAACTCATGAGATCACATGACATGAGACTGGTCTTTAAGTCAACTTGGAAAAGTCTGAAAAGTTAAGACTGTACAGAAAAAAAACAACACATCCTTTCAGCAGAGGAATCAGTGAATGTTTGGATTGCTTGTTTTTCATTATGCACTTTAAATCTGTCAGATTATGTTTAACCCAGTACTAAAAGGTGAGGCTCAAAGGTTTTGGTTTCATATCATGCACACAAAATATGAAGCCAGATATCTATTAAACCTTTACCTCTTAAAACTCTAGAGTTAGGGTAGAAGCAGATACAAGACAGAGTTTTTAGTTTTTTATAACACGAGGTCGTTTCTTCTTCTCTTATGTTAAATTTAGTGCAGGCATGTGTGGGCGGTCAGCCGAGGCCGAATGGAGTTTTGCATGTTATGTCCTTGGTTGTTCCATAGGTGGCAATGAAGGAAGTGGGAACGGCAGCATTAGCAGGAAAACCAGTGAAGTGCAGAGATACAAAACCACAGCTTTAGCTGTGACTGAAACTTAGTGTTATTTTAAAGCTCTTAAGAAGTTGACTCAGGCACATCAAAACTCCAGTTTGTTCTTTAACCGGTAAAACCACAAACCAGGCTGCATGGGCATGGCAAAGGGCACCAATTAAGAAACAGTTTATGCTAAATTAAAGAAATATAGGAAGTTAAATCAACCAGTGTGCATGTGTAGTTAGTGCAGTCAGGAGCAAGCAAACGCTGAAGCAGTGTCTCAGGGAAGAGGGCACCACAGGAACTGAAGTCTGAGGGCTGCTGTGAGGCACAGGTGCACTGCGCCCAGGTGTGCTGGCGTATTGATTGAGAACAAATAACAACTTCTCTGCAATACCTGTGGCGAGACACACAGACAGGCAGAAAAGGATGGCGGGGCGAAGGAGCCCATCACACAGCCTTTATCTGAATATTAGGTAATATCACCAAATCCTGGATAAGAGACTCTGTAACTCAGATCATTTGGTGGATTGTTGCAAACACACACTTCTTCCTGCCCTGGCTTTATAACTTTGCCTAACAAGAGAAAAAGTAAACATGTTATTTTATATGCATGATAATTACACAGCACAACACATTAATGAGTCTCCTGACAGTTCTGTAGCTGACCTTTACCCTCTGAGCCCTCTCATCCCCAAACTGTCAAACCTTCTGTGACCTAAACCCCTCAAAATGTTGAAAACGTCCTTAAAGGTGCTGTTGTTATTTATCTGATATTGCCTAAATACACAGAATAACCAAATGTAGATCATTAATATATTTCCTGTCTTGGGGGCTTCAACGTCCGTTACCTGAGGCTCTGCTGATCATTTTTTAAGATTACTGTTACAGAAAAAAGTGCTTTCATTTCCAATAGCTCAAAATGACGTCTACAGAGCGCCTGTTTTATGTACGCCTGTTTACAACACCTTAAACGTTCGATCTGAAAGTATGCCCCGCTGAAACAATGCTGCTAACTTAAAGAAAATTAGCTTGTTAGTGTTTTCTCATCTTTTAGCGTGTTTGTTCTTTTGGTTAGAAACTGAGTAGAAATAGATTTCTCAAAGAACGCCTCATAATCTTTTCAAATGTCACTCTGACCTTTCGACAACGGAAGACAACATTTCGTTGATGTGCAGAAAAGGCAAGAAATCCTATTTGAAAAGCTGCAAGAAGAGATTTCAGACATTTTCTTTTTTCTTTATAATCAATTAATTAGTGGAAGAAACGGATGTTAAATGAATTCAATATTTTATTGCTTTGCAGGTAACAGTTAGGAGGCTTTTAAATTCTGCAGACAGATTGGAAAAAATTGGACTGTTTCTTTGCAAAACACATGAAACAGTCTGTGTCTGCATTAAAACCTCTAAAACGACTGGTGTTGTTTTCACAGCAGCAGCAGATGTTTTGTTTGAACTTGAAGCTTTTTAAGGGCTTAAAAAGATTCAGAATCTGACTGAACTGATGAGGAAAGATTTGTGTTTAAGGAAAGCATTATGTCATGCTTTTATCATCTGTTTCCATCCTGTTTATCATGCAAAGGCACCAATTCCCAACAATCACAACAAGATGTGTCACACAGTCTGTCCAATGTTAGACAGAAAGCTCCCACAGAGACTTTCCCTTTTGAGCAGCACAAACAACGGCAAAGAAAAGGCCAGTTATAACAGGAAGTGGCCTCCACCTGAAGCAGGTTAAGGGCGGGGCATCCAGAATATTTAATTTTTACATGATTTTTACAGTGAACTGACAGTTCTATAGTAGGCAGTGCACTTTCTGGTATTTAATTGTTATCCAACTTTTTTGCTTTGGTATTGGACGGGGAGTCACCATCAAGAAAAACTGTAAAACTTGAAAATACAGGTTTAAAATTCATGTCCTCCTTCATGTTTTCCTAAGCCGCTCAGTGGCCCAGGTTGGAGTCTTTGGTGGGCCAATTCTGGCCCCTGCACCTGATGTTTGGCACAGGCTTTCTGTCACTTTTCAACTGAAAAAATCATTAAGTGAACCTTGAAGATCTTAGTGATGAAAAGCGAATTTTAATAGACTGTTAAAACGACCGAATTCTGCACCCCTACTTAATTTTATCAGTTCAAAAGTCTTCGATCGGTCGTGTTAACAGACAGAACGACATGCACACAAAAGAATTGTCCTGGAAAAAAAATACTCAGAAATCTTTTGATTAAAACAAACGACATCAAAGTTTTTACCAGGAAGAAAAGCACACTGTAGGACAAACGAGGGTGTGAGGACGCTTGTGAATTATGAGGAAGATCTGGAACTTATAACTGTGAATGTTTTTGTGTGTGTGTAAAAAAAAAACCCCCAAAAAAACAGAGATTTGAGCTTAAAGACAGCAAAGTTTTTATTTCTGCTGTTGCTCGTCTTGCATAACTGGCAGTACATACTGTAAAGATCAGTATAAAATCTAGAAGGCAAAACCTGTTGTTACCTTCAAGGCAAGTCAGCCTGTAGAGACATTTGAATCCTTTTTTATTGTCAATGTTTGTTGGGAAACAGTTCGGCCCATTTGAGGTAACGTGACGTTTGTGAGGTTCTTGGAAAGTGGCGGAGGCGCCGGTACGCCAGCCTCTTACGGGCTTGTGTGAGTGTGATGTCACTTAAGTAAAGCTGGTGTAATCCTGTAAGGGAGGATGAGTATACAGACATGTGATGGCCCACTTGTTTCTTGGGTGGAGGGTGATGGAGGGGGGGCTGGCAGGCATTACCAAACAGATGGAGAGGCTTTGTAATGTGGGGGCGTGTAACTGATTAGACACAACATTTATTGACGCTCCCTTTGATGGTTTTTCACCTTGATTCTGTTTCTAATCAAAGTCAAGTGAAGCCAAAGTCACATCCGGATTTTACCGGGTTTAAGTCTCGGTCAGTCGGACATTTTTTCGCGCATGTCCAGCACGGACACTCTGGACATCGTACTCAATTAGAGGACTTCCTGTCCTCCCCTCACCCCCCTCTTCTAGATTAAATCCATTACACCACACTTACCGACTGCACACTTTGTCCTCCGGAAGGATGACGCGTGTTCTCTAAGTTAGGATAGTTTGCTTGCTGAAAATTACATCTCAAGGCGCTGTAACTCTGGAGCCTTTGATGGGTGGAGATGAGCGCCACCAGCAGCACCAGACTGAACCCCAGTCCGAACTTACTGCAAGTGAACGAGCCCAAGCGCTATGGCTCCACGCTGTCGCTGGAGGAAAAGTGTGAACAGTCTTTCTTCCTTTTTTACTACTACAGGATGGAGGATGAGGCGGTGCTGGACCGCGGGGCATCCTTACTCAAGCACCTTTGTGATGAAGAGGAAGTAGAAGGTAAGTTTTACCTGTTGCTCTTTAGTTCTTCTATGTAGCTGCCTAAAAAAAAAGAGAAATAAAATAGATTTTTCCCAGTTTTTAAAACTTCTGAGAGGTTCCTCAGGTTCTGAAGTAAAAAACAATCCCAATTTGCCTAGAAACAATAGTTAACCAAGAAAACAGAATTTTATATATATATGTATATAATTCTTTTTAAGAAGTCCCAAAACACAGGGAGGTCGTTTAGCCTTTTCAAAACTGCCAGTTTCTACTTCCTGCATGTACAACCTGATGCTCAGCTATTCAGCGAGCTGGCAGGAGAAAGATGTGGACCACAGAGCGCGTGACGCTGTGTTTACCTCACTAATCCTGACCTACAGGACAGCGGACAGGAACAGGAAAACCTTTCAGCATTGCCGTCTTTAACATGCGCCAGTTAACAGCTTTAAAACTTTAGAATGAGCTGCATTCTGCTCTCTGCGCTCATTTAGGATTACAGGCAGCCAAGGCCTTTTGTTTTTGTTACATTTTAGATTGTGTCTGTAACAGACGAACTGAAAAATTTTTTATACATGAAAGCTGATTTTAAATTCGAAATGAAGTAAATCTTAAATACTTTAAATCGAGGAACTTCAAAGTATGGCATGCGATCCACCTTGCTATTGTTTTGTGTTGCCCAGGGCCACTAATGAGACATTGGGGTATATTTACGTAATTTAAGTTCATGCCATGAACTAGCTGCACAAAGGAAGACCAATCTTCCCAACACTGACAAATACACCTGGAGTCAAGGAATGTAAGAGCCACCTAACCCGTGGTTAAAAAACTATAAACCTGTTCAATAATGAAAGCTGTCAACATTATAATAATAATAATAATAATAATAATAATGATGATGATGCAGGGCTCTAGAGTGCGACCAATTTGGTCGCAAATGAGACCAAATTTTTCAGTGGTGCGATTAAAAAAAATATTTGGTTGCACCAGTGCGACCAACTGTTCGGGTAACAAAAAACAAAAAAAAATCTCTGCAATTCTCCGTGTGGTCAACAACAGACACACATTATGCCCCTATCGTGGACTAAACCAATCAGAGATAGTCAGGGGCGGGACCTCTGTGATTGTCCGTGGTCCAGTTGAAAGTGCAGCGTGGATAGAGGGAGGTGAGTAGTTTGAATAAAGCGATATCGATTCATTAAATCCTGAATCGACTTTTAAATATAACTGTGTTTTGTCAGAAACGCCAGATTCTCAGATTAAAGCTCACAAAACTATTTCAACAACAACCAAACAGTAAATGAGAGCAGGTACACGGACTCCACACAAAGACGTAAACACAGACCCGACGCATCAGAATCAGCTTTGTCTTTCTCGGCTTTCTCACCCGACGGCCCGTAGACGGACACGCCATCGGAGCTCAGCGATTCTGATGCGTCGGGTCCGCTCTGTGTTTACGTCTTTTTGCAGGTTTTGTCTCTCTCCAACCAAAATTCACCGAGCCAGCAGCAAAAGAAGCAGCAAACTGCGCTTCACATGTGATCAATGTCGTCATGAATTCCCTCTGACTTTTGCTGCTTTGCTTCCACCACGATAAAAATCACACTTCATGCACAGCTCTCTCTCTCTCTGTACTTCAAGAACAGTTTCTCGTCTCAAATCTCTGTTTTCTGCATTATTCATTCTCTTATTACCCACCAGTCTACTGTTGTTTACAGCGCTGTCGGCCGCTTTTTATTTTATTTTATTTTTTTTCACTTAAATGACCTCGGACAAAAAAAGCCTCATTTCTGTTGTTCAATACTGAAGAAATTTAAACTTAAAATAAAATAGCTTTTATGCAAAATTACAGAATATTGCAGAATATTTTCTGCAATATTCAGAATATTTTTAGCCAGCTCTGACACGGTGCCATCAACCTCTGAATGCTGAAAAAACACCAGTGTATCCAGAAAACACATTATATGCTGCAATAAATGCCCAAGTGTCCCCTCTCCCCACTGCCTGTCAGCAGCATGCAACAGCAAACAGGCCGTCAGAGGAGCCGAGATGATGATTATGTTTAACATTTTCTACAATATTGACAAAGCACTTTAAGCACAAGTTTGTTAGTTAATAATTTAGAAATGAATATTGTCTGTATGGACTGCAACTTCCTCCCAAAAAATGTGCACATGTAAAACTGCGGTGTTAAGCGATGCTAACAAGTTAGGCGCACCGGTGCGCCCATGGCAAAAAGTTAGTGTAGAGCCCTGTAATGATAATAATAATCTCATGAGTTTTATGTATATTATCAATACACACAGAAGACTTTTCACTTGAAGCTGGAATTGGGAGCAATGTTATTAAAGTGAAGTGAAATTAGGAGTGAAACAAAATAGTGAAAGAAAAATGAAAAACAGCTTCAGCAGTGATTAAATGAAGGAGTGACCGACGGCCTGTCATGGCATCGAAATACATCGAGCGATTGTCCAAACATTTATGGACCTGACTGCATGAACAAGTCATTTTTGAGATCCAAAAGGTCAGTTTCTACATATCCCACTTATTGTACTCTTTGGGGACAGAAGCTCCGCCCACCTGCTATTCAAACCTTCTGTCTGTGAGTGGCATCCAATGAGAAGAAACCTGGCTCATTAAGGTGAGGAGCTCAAACAACCAAGACCCAGAATAAACAACAGAATAATCTACTTTAAAGATGCGTATTTGTTACTGTGAAATCAGTGCTGGAGTTTACACGTCAGTCTCGGATCTGATGGCTACGTTTTGTTTTCCCCCTCTGTGCTGCTCTCTCAGAGGAGCCAAACGGACATACAGCCATGAGTCAGCAAAAACAAATCTGTATTCTTTCTGACAAAGAAGCCCAACAATCAACAACACGTTTAAAGGCTGGAGTATTAGTATGCTGTCAGTGCTGTGTGGTGTGCTGCCACTCCCCCCACCACTGGTCTGGCAATGTCCCAGCAGGGCTGTTACTGGGGAAACTGGCTGTAGCCTTGCCTCTCCTCAGAAATCTGGCGAGCTAAACAAACCTCCTGGCAAACACAAGATTTCATTCACTTTGTGCTCATGGGCGACCCCAAAAGAAGTTCTTCTTCCACCCTCCAAAAAAGAACAGGAAGTTGTTTCACAAAGCCGCTCTGGCTCCCTGCAAATCTTCCCTTCCAGCTCCTTGACTTGACTATTTTTTTATTCCTTCGCCTTCATCGCTGTCCTCTCATTCAGCCGCCTCCTTTCTTGTTCTGCTTCGGCCTATGCAAGCGTCTCGTTTTTATCGCTCGTCTCTCAGCTGTAATGGCTCTGTGTTCTTTATTAGCGCCGTCTGTCTCTTTTAGCTACTGTTCAGCCATCTGTGTCTCAGCTTTTCTGTCATGTTGAGTCACAGCAACAGGAAAATCTCCACATTAGTCTCCAAATCCACCATTGATCCAATTGTTTAATTACATAACTGTCATTTATTGACACTTTGAAGTTGCTCATCAAACACAGGTGTTTGAAATGTGTTTTAGTTTCCCTTGTACCTATTGCACTTGATGTATCCAGGTAGGCTGTGTTTCCACTACATTTTAATTTGACACTGAAGATGGAAGCTCACCTGAATTTAAAGCTTGTTTACGACTGCGTCAGGGTTCAAGCTATCTTCTCCTATGCCACCTGTGTTATGTTAAACTGAGCTACCTTGCTCTGCTATACAACTACCAGCATGCCGGCACAGAAATTCACCTAGAAGCAAGTCTTGCCACCCAGCATCATCCCTGCACCCCTGGGCAGTTATTTCATTTTAACAATTTTCAGTGGTCACCAGCCCAAAATACATGCACCGATTAAAAAGAGATTTAAAAAGTTTGATGACTTTGACTCCATCGCAGGGTTTCCCCCACAGCAGGTCTTATCCTGCTACGTTAGGCTGGAGAGACGCAGACTCGGGCAGCTAAGTGAGTTCCTGTTCAGATGCTGGCATCTCCTCTCCTTTCTTTTGTACATGTTCCATAAGAGAAACAAGCATAAAAACATAAATAAATAACAGATCAATAATTAAAAATAGATTTGAACCATTGTTAGCTCTGCCTCGGATTTGCACCCTGTCTAGAGTGTACCCCACCTTTCACCCTGTGGTACCTCTGCGAGGCTCCAGCCCCTGATACTGATAAAGAAGAGAATTGATGGATGGACATGAACTGTAAGGAGGCAGGGGAAGGGCTGATTTTGTGCACAAAGGATGCAAAAGCTGGAAAAAAAAATCTCCAGAAGACTGGAAAGAAGTAACAGCTGTTTTTGCCCGTCTGAAACTAAGGAACAGATCAATAATGATCTGCTGCTACAGTAACTTAAACATGTTAGTGTAACCAAGGCTGCTGGAAGATTTCCCATGATGCACTGAATTCTTCTCTACTCCCTCTTTTCACTCCTGATGCATTTATGTGCCATTACTGCAGGGATGCCATTAACCTTTGTCTTCACTCTCCTGTAGTTTGTGTTGGTCCCTGTCTCTCTGTGTCCCTCTTGTCTCAGTTCTCTTTCCTCCGACCAGTCGTAGTCGATGGCTGTCCCTCCTTGAACATGATTCTCTTAAAAGTCTACTAATTTTAAAATGATGGTCTTCCTCCCCACTGCTGCTGTTCAAACAAGATAAACAAGATACAAAGAGGTATCAACCAAACCACCAGTTTAATAGTTACTTTAGTTTAGCAGTAATTAAATCTAACAACTAACTAAATGCATAACACAAGAATCCAAGGAAGTAAAAACTATATTTAAAGTAAATGACACCAGTCGTCCCTCCATCATATAGCAGGCTTTCTCATTTCTCAACCTGTACTTCCTGTATTTAATAGTTCTGCTTTCAAAGACCCCAAGCACCACGCACAAAACCTTAGGGTGGGCAAAACTTTAGGGTGTCACGAGAGTTTACATTTAGCTGAAGGCTCGTTTCTTAGAGTACATGAATTCTGTTTGGATGTTTCCCCTCCTTGGCACAGGATCCCAGAGTTGTAGATTAATCTTGTGTTTGCATGTTATCATGTAAACATGGGAGTTGTGCCATCTTTGCTGAACCAAAAGCACAGAGGGCAGGAGGTCAGGTGTAGGTGATGGTGGCTCGGTCTCCAGTTTTGTCTTCCTCTGTCTCCGTTTTTATTTCTGTCATGCTTTTTATTCACCACCTCCCACACTGACTTCAGATATGTGGTCTGATTAAGCACATCAAGTTTTTGAGATACCCAGCATTGACGTTTTTAAATATTAATATAACAACACTCCGTGTGGAATTTTAACCAACCATCCATTCTCTTCCACTTATGCTTGTCAGGGTCACGAGGCTGCTGGAGCCTATCCCAGCTGCATTAGGGCGAGAGCCAGGATCACCCTTGACAGGTTGCCAGTGTGCCGCAGGGCTCGCATAGAGACAGACAACCATTCGCATTCACATTCACACCTGTGGGTAATTTAGTTACCAATTAACCTGTCCCCACCAACTGCATGTTTTGGACTGTGGGAGGAAGCCAGAGTTTAGTTCTGAGAACAAAACAGAAGACCAGAGATGTGTTGAAGCATATTTCTGTCATTTTAGATGAAAAAAAAAAAAAGAGTTTTAAACAAACCACATCCAGCCGACCCGACGGGCCAAGGAAAGAGCTCAAGCTCTCCTAAAAGTGACGGAGGTAAACGTTGGGGGGCAGCTGTAGATCAGCCCCTGGCTCAGTGTAATATTTGCTCTTCACTCTGTTTGGACGTCATCTGAAAAATGTAATAAATGATCACAGACAGAGGAGCACAACGCCCGACCACCTAAAATAGTCCCCTTGGTTTACAGAAGCCTTCACAGTTGTTGACTTTCTCCGTCCCTGCATCAGCTCGGTGTTGTGAACTGTTGGTGTCACTGAATTTAGATGAATCCCTAAAAATAAAACACAAGGCGTTGTGGTACGAGTGAATAATGAACACTGTTGTGCTTCTAAGAGGTCATTGTTTGTTGTGCTGAGGGGTTCAGCCATTTCCTGGTTGGGTCATGTGCAGTGCTTGGCTCAGCTTCGCCCGACCTGCTCCAAAGGAGACATTTGACACCGATCGCACAGAGCTTTTTGTTCCTGGAGCCCGTTTGATGTTTGCTCTGTGATGTTGCTTTTATTGGGTTTATTGGTGAAAATAATAGATTATATAAAACAGATTGTATTAGCTTAAGTTAAAGGTTTGCAGGTATGAGAGAAGATGATGAGAATTATTCTTATTATTCACATTTTTACTAATTTACTACAAAGAATAAACATCTGAAATGAAAAACAAAAAGTTTTTTGTAAAGTTTTGGTAAACTGGCGTTCATGATTATTTGCTAAGTATTAGTGGCGTTAAACACCAACTAATCTGTTGAAACTGCAAGAAATGAAGCGTGCAGAACTAAATTATTACTCTGTTATCACTAAAGTAGCTTCAGGGGCACTTCCGATGTTTGATGCTATGAAAGAAAGTGTGTCAGGATCAGATTCAAAATTAATAAACTAATTTTATGACCATTTAACTCACAATGTAACACTCAGGTACGTGTGGCTTCAATTCTCACATACCCGCATTAGTAACAAGTTTAAGTTTAGTAACTTATGTAAAAGTTTCTCGCCTTATTCTGCACACGTGTAGATGTACAGTGAAGCCTGCTGGCATGAACCTCACATCCATGCAAATAATATGTTATTAGCATGCAGTATGGTCTGCTTGTCAGCCTGTATACGAGGGATGTAGCCATGCAGTCGGTGGTGGCTTCACTGCAGAGTGTGACTTGATGGCATACTGCTGCCACTGTTACGCTGCTCTGGTGCCATCGCTCTGCTCTGATCCATGTGAGAAAGCTCGAACTGAGGTGAGAAGTGGTCAAGATCAGATCGAGTCCACAGGTTCCTCGTTCCTCGTCGTTCTTATTGTAGTGATTAAAAACCAGGCTTGGGAAAAATGCTAGAATGCTAAAATGCTATGGTGTGTTGTTAGGGATAAGAGAAATATTTTTAATGTGTATCTGCTCATTATATTGTTTTATGTACTTTAATAAAGGCTTGTAGAGCAAGGCCGCTTTTGACTCCCAAACTAAGTGCTCAGCCAGACTGAAAAACAGGAAGTTTTAGTGCACAGCCATATTAATAGATAAGACACTGAAATGAGGAACTTGCCATATAAGCAATGTTTGAGACTGTGTGATGTGTAAAGTACCAAAATCACACCTATATGAAGCACAGTTTATGATTCTAATGTTAGAGAGCTCTTGCAACTGGCGTTTGAGCTGTGCAGGGGTCTCTCTCTTCCGGAAGATGATTGAATAAAAGAAATGTCAATATTTTAACACACTATGAGTCGGTTTTCTCCGTTCTGTCATGGGGACAAAAGCATCGGGTTTAATAGTGTTTAGGAAACAGGAAAATATATAAGAAGTTGATCAGAGATGAAGAATTATGGTTAATAAGTTTTCTGTCAGTGATGTTTGATAGTTTAAAATTGTATTATCTAAAGGTCAGAGGCACATCTGCTCCACTGTTAGGCTATGTGTCCTGAACTTCAGCACTTTTGGGTGCCAATATTTGCTTTATTTATCTCAACATTGCATAAAAATTGTATGAACTTCAAAGTCCTACCTTTAAATCTTGTTTGTATTCTAAGATCTACTCTGCACTTCTGAGAAATATGCCCCCGACATATAATATAAATGAAAAAGATGACTATAAATGTCAATATATAAAACTAAAACTGAGCATTGTTAAATAACAGCTAACATGAAGCGAACAAATCCCCTCAGGAAAGCCACCGAACCACACCTGAATTACAAAAATAAAAACCTAAAATTGAATAACTGGTTTTCACTAACCAATAAAAATGGTGGGATGCTTTAACTTTTATCAGCTCCTGAAATGAGGTGTTTGAAAAGCACTGCTTTAACATCTGTGTATGTAGTGCAGACAGTGCATCTGGTTTATTTTAATGCTTTATAACAATGTAACTATTTTCCTCATTTAAATGATTATAACGTGTTGAGCTGAGGGCTGTATTCACAGGGTGACTATGAGCGCACAAGCCTTCATAGATATTCTGGCCTTGTTGTCATTTCTGGAAAGCTCGGACGTTTGTCTTTGCGGTATCATGGCGCTGTGAATTTGTCAGGATGTTGCATGTCATGTCAGTTCATCTTCCTTTCTGCTTTATTTACAGGTCACCACACCATTTACATCGGCGTGCACGTGCCCAAGAGCTATCGACGTCGGAGGCGTCACCGCCGGAAAACCGGCCACAAGGACAGAAAGGAGAAGTTGATGGAGAATGTCTTTGACAAGTCGGAGACAGAAAACAACGACGAGGCCAGCAACAGCATCCTCAAACCTCTCAGTAAGTTCTGATGGACTCGGTGTCAGGCCTGATTAGAGTTCACGTCTGTCTTTGCTGAAGGCTGCTCTCTTTTCCAGAGAAAAACGCTTCTGTGACTCTGCGTGACCTGAGCAAAGTTGCTGAGTCCACTTAGTGGCCAGAAATAGCTTTGTATGTCCTGCTAAGTGACAAGTCTGCCTCGACAGAGGACAGTGAATTTCTTAGGAAGTCGTGGTTGTGAAGATGCGAATGCAGTAGTGCTGAATCGTCCCGTGGCTTTGTCATAATTTTAGACAGGAATATGTCTGTTTTGGGTATACGGTAGCATGTATGTTGTATGTGCTGGTGTTTGTTTTTTGGTTGCCTTAACCTTCTTAGGAGTGTAAAGTGCAAAACGCCCTCAGGCTGCTGAGATCAGTGGATGCTTAGACAACCAGCTCTGGCCAGTTGTGAGGAAACCAATAGAAGAGGCGGGTTATACTGGGTGACATAAGTATAAGCAAAGCTCTTAATGGTATCAGCATTTTTCTCGGTCATTGCCGTGTTCAAGTTAAAGTTTCAGGTCAAGTAAGACTAAAATCCTTCTGGCACCAGAAACCTTTAGTGATGTATTCAGTCACAAAGAGAAAAGCTCACGACTTAGTCAAGTGAACAAACTGAAAGGAAGCTCAGTGTTTTCGTCGAACTGCATGAACAGTTTGGTGAAGATGGGACTCTCCTGGCAGTTTTTGGAGAAACAGAGCATCATAACGCTGATGAGTCCTCGTGAAAACAGCTTAAGATGTTCTTGTGTTCTGCCAAGTCGTATAATGAGGCAGACCGCTGTCATTTCCATTGCCAGGTCTCTCTTGGAAATGAGATTTTTAATCTCAATGAGATTTTTTACCTGGATAAATAAAGGATTAATAAATAAAGGATTAATAAAAATTTCCAGAGAATGATGCAATTTTACACATGCCTGCATGCGCGTGATGTGACAAGAGGACTAAAGTGTGCCAAAACTGGATTTCACAGTGTGCCCACATCACTCCATGAGAGGGATTTTCATAAATCCAATCACAGAATAGATTACAGCCGGCCCATCTGGTTGGTGCTGGTCACTGTCCACATGCATGTTTAGCAAAAACTGTGTTTTTTTTGGTTTCTGGGATATTTTTTAAATTACAGTTAGGAGTATTGAACAGCATGGGGCTGAAGTCAACTGCAACTGGCTTTTATAGTGTATGAATTCATTTTTTTGGTATGTTTGTTTAGTAAGAGCTTTGTGTTTTTATTTGTTTATTGCAAGTAGAGAATGTGTCATGTATTAAAGTCTATGATTTTTCATCATCAGTGATAGCTCACCAATCAGTAATACATGTTTCATATGGTAAATGGCCTGTATTTGTACAGCGCTTTACTAGTCCCTAAGGACCCCAAAGTGCTTTACACAACCAGTCATCCACCCATTCACACACTGGTGATGGCAGCTACATTGTAGCCACAGCCACCCTGGGGCGCACTGACAGAGGCGAGGCTGCCGGACACTGGCGCCACCGGGCCCTCTGACCACCACCAGTAGGCAACGGGTGAAGTGTCTCGCCCAAGGACACAACGACCGAGACTGTCCAAGCCGGGGCTCGAACCGGCAACCTTCCGATTACAAGGCGAACTCCCAACTCTTGAGCCACGATCGCCCTCGTATAAGTTCTAATTCGTGAAAGGGAAGGCTGTGTTTTTGTTCCTAAAACTCTCTGGTGCTGTCGGCGCCTCGATGGGGGAACAGATGAAACCTTACGCACTCTGATTTGTTGATTTGACCACTAATAAAATGTCCGTTTTATTAGCGGTCAACACTGTTTGCTGTGTGGAACACCACAAACGCAGAGCATACGGTACAGTTGGTGTTGTTGTACAATCGGCTGTTCTTATGTTTTATTGTACGTAAACAGACTTTTGCACATTGTGTTGATGTGCTCCATTTACTACTACACGCGAAAAGTCTCTCTTTTTAAAGTTATGAGCTGATTACTTCATAGATGAGTGCCAATTGTAACGTCAAGCTTAGCTGCATATATGAGTAACTTTCAGATTTCATTGTCGTCATAGTGAAATAACATGAAATATTCTCTGATCGATAGACTACAGGTAGGGGTGGGCGGTATAAATGGTATACGGTCGAAGCGATATGAATTTGGCCAACTGTAGAGATTTTGACTATACCGCTCTACCGCGATAGCGCATGTTGATGATGTCATCAAGCTGCACCTGTTTTGGTTGAAAGCATTGCCACTGTCACTACCCGATCTGTACCGAAAACCCGATCGGTACCACGCATGTGCAAATCTTACCTCACTTCCTCTCTTTGCCAACACTGCGACATTTAATGTATTGGAATGACACGGTCAGCGCCCAGTTAGCTGCTAGCATTTCTCGACAGCTCTGCCTCCTTTTCGACTGCCCGGGACATTTAAATAATGGATACCTCGTATACAAACAAATTCAGGCTTTTCTCCTCAACAGAGAGTGTCCCCCGATTGAACAACGACGCTGTAAAATAAGAAGAATGGCGCCTAATTACAGACTTAATAGTACAGACTTAGTAATGTGCCACGTGAAGATTCATCAGCCAGATTAAGTGTTTACTGATGACTGACAGTGATAGCGGACATTATCATCATTATTCCAATCAATCCTCTCCACACAGAAAAGCTTAAACACACTCGACTATCACTAAATCAAATTTAACACGCACACACAAACACGATTTGTAATGACGCAAATTGATACGATTGATGCATCTACTTAAAATCTTGTACGAGTTCGAATCTTAGTGATCGCAAGGTTAGAGGTCAAAGGTCAAGTTTTCTGAAAATCTTGTGAATGCGATAACTTGAGAGGTTGGAGATGTAGGAATTTGAAATTCATACTGTATCACCGGCCATCGGCAATATTTTTTAATTGATAAAATAACACAAATTACAGGTAATTTTAAACAAAAGGGCAGAGACGGGACAAAAAAAATTAATTACCTTGAGGGTTGATTTCATTCGACATATAGATTAACTACATTCACCGTCAAGCTTATGATCAGTTCTCCTGCAGTCATTTCAGTTTTTTTTATATACTGTCAAATCACAGCAACAGTTGTTTCAAGGTGCTTTATGAAGTAAAGACTCTGCAATAATACAGAGAAAACCCCCAAATCAAACAACATCTTGGAGCAACCACTTGGTGACAACGGGAAGGAAAAACTCCTTTTTAACAGGAAGAAACCTCCGGCAGAACCAGGCTCAGGTGGGAAAACCGCCTGCTGTGACCAGTAGAGGGTGAGGAGAGGGAGACGGGACAAAGACACTATGCTAAAGAGACCCTAATTTTAAAAAAGAAGACTTTATTAAATTCTTTCCATAAATGAATCCCCATCACCTCATGACATCCACAACATGGGTCCTCCCAAGTGTCATCCTCTACAATTGTAAAACTCAAATCTGCAGGCATTCAAAAACTGACAGGCATGCAGTAATGTCATGCTGTTATTCACTCCATGTTTGTCTCTGTGGAAAACATGGCCGCCCCCAGGGGAGGGCCGTGTTCTTTCTGAACTCAAATCTTCTTGTTTGGTCAGATGGACACTGCAGGGACTGCAAGTGCGTCCTCCCGGCTACGTGCATGTCCACTGCACAGCTTTCTGACCCTGCTCATTTTGATGAGTTTTGGTTTTTCCTTTTAAATCCTAACCTTTTACTCATCTTTTTCTGCTCTGGGGTCAAATGCTCTTTCAAAGTGGATTATAGGGATTACTTAGAAACTTAGCTTGCACACAGATAATAGCTTTAGTTTCTCAAAGTCACCGAGAGCAAGCTGTGATTGCTATAATTGTTTTTTGTATACGGATTCCTAAATGGAAAGAATGGAAACCTTTATGAGCTTTTCCTGTTTGATAAATGCAAAGATTTAGAGAGCAAAGTTTTCTTCTTATTCCTGAAAAGCATAAATGTGTGGCATGTATGCTATCCCAAAAACATTTCTAGGTAACAAGTTAACAAAAAAACTATGTTTACACCACAGGATGGTCTGTGGTACTTTAGGATTACCTTAATCCTAAACATATTCCAGCTGTTTGCTTACCTGGTCAACACACAAGAATGATTTTTAAAAAGAAACACTATACAGAACACTTCACTGTACTTTTCTGTGTGTTCACTGTAAAGCCTGAATGATTAAAGTGCTGCAAAAGTATGTTGAAAACTATAGATAGAAACATATCACACTATCATTTTATTTACTTTAGTTATTCTTCTACACTTTTTGACACAAACTACTGAGACATGCATGAGGACATGCAGAGGTTTGGTGTGACAGAGGAGGATGCTGGGGATCAGGTGAGAGGGAGGCAAATTCCCTAAAGGGAGCAAAAGTGCCATTAAACTATCGTGACATAGTAATTTTTCAGGGATCAATGCCATAAACGGCCACTGACGAGCTGAATATTCGAGGGCTTATTTGGATGCTTTTGGTATAATTTTGTTAGAGAACTTGTCTAATGAAGTGAGACAGAGCAGCGAGTACCAACTCATTTATTTTACTTGCAAGGAAGCAAAAGCATAATCTATGTAAATGCTCGCCCACACAATCCCACGAGTTTCATTTATACACTTCTTTGAACGTTATCCTGGTAACAGATATGTGTGCGACACTCTTGCAGAGAAACAGTTCAGTTACACAGTGAACTCGGACATCTGGATAACAGATAGCAGAGGAGCCACAACAAGGCCTGAGACAAGGACAGAGAAAGATTCCTTCAGCTTGCAGTAAAGAGTGTTGCATGGCTTTAATAATTTTTCCATCAGATATCTAATATTAATAACAATAACCTCATTATTATCTCATTTTAGCTGTCTTAGTCATTATCTCAGCACTTTTTGCCTAGTTCACTTATAGTGATTAGCTTAGCTATAAGTTAGCAAGCTACTGAAGCTAGCTAAAACATGCACACATGGAGTCACTGGACTTTTTTTTAATGATCCACATTTAACGCAAGCTGCAGTGTTTCAAAAATGTTTGTTTGAAGTATCGTAACCTAACAGTGTTACTGATGGGCCTGCAGGTTTTTAACTGTTTTTGCTGATGCTTGCTTCTCATTGCTGGAATCTGGTTTAATAACTTGTAAAATTATTTAAACACATTTTGTTGTAGTGTGCAGCCTACTTTAAATCTTCCTTTAAATGCACAGGCTCTACTTCATTGCATAGCAGATTGATATCAGCTGCTTCTCTGCCACTCATTTCAGTTTCCTCCACTGTGGCAGCTGCAGCTGGAGCTGCAGGCATCGTTCTCCTCTTACAACCACCCAACACCCAGGCACTCCACATTTCACTCTTACAGACCTATTCTGTTTTTCACCCACAAATTTAAAAGTGATGTGAACATCCAAAGTAAAGAGTAGACAGGAAAATGGGGAAGAGAGCAGCAGCAAAGGATCGCAGGTCAGAGTCCAACCCAGGCCGCTGCATTTCAGCCGTAAGGCTGAATCAACCAGTGAGCTAAACTGACAGCCGTATGGTTAAACAGGTCTCTATTTGAAAAAGTAACAAACAATCTGTTTAGTAATGCGTCTCAGCACCGCCTTCTTATATCAGTTAAACATGACAACAAAGTGGAGCGCGCTCCCAGCTGAGCTGTCGTACGCAGGAGTGAAGGTCCTGCACGAAATCGAGCTTTCTAACTAAGTAACAGCACATTTATTTCATGTGAATTAAACATTACTTGGGATGAATGTGGCTTGGAATCAAACTTACATTTGAGCTCAGTGGAGGCACAGAGAAAATGTTTTTTACATCCAGCACACCTGCAGACAGCACAGTGGTTTCATTTCAGGTTATTTCCCGCAGCTGGAATTTGTTATATTGGCCACCTCAGCTATCACAGCAAAATACCAGAGCTAGATGTTCTTGATATAAATACTGTGTTCTCAATGAATCACCCTCAGGGTGTCACTCTGTATTCAAGCCGGTCCCTGCTCGCTGCCTGTGTGCTAGCTCCTCTGCATACTGAATGTCAGACTTGAAAACATGTCCTGCACTTTTTTTTGCTTTGAATGAGGTGAAATGGAGACACAGATATCATTGCATGTGTGGCCAAAGACAATGAGCATGTTACTACATCCCATGTAGCATTTATATTGCACTGAGATTTTCAGAAAGGTCAGAGTAGATGGAAGGTATTTGTGTAGGATGCATGTCAAGAATGGGACTAAACAGGCCTTTAGTGGCAGTCGCACTAAGCTTTCTGCCGGGCAGCATTCTTCCTCCGTACCCTATCCCATGAGCCTTTGCTGCTGGGACAAAGTCCTCTTTGTGTGCCCATGGCTCTTGGCTAGAGCACACAGAGCTTTGAAATTGTGTTTGAACGATGGGATTTTCATTTCTAGCCCTCCTTTTCATGCTTGCTCTCACCCCTCTTTGCTTTCACTCTGACTCAACCCGCACCCTCCCCACCAAACCCACCTTTCTCTTAGCAACTGGCCGAGTAGGACGGTATTGCTCTGACACTAGCACTATTTGTGTTACCTCTTCATTTTTATATTGGATCACAGCATCTATTTCTCATGAGAAATTTCAAAAATCCTCGGACACATTTTTGTGTAACAGCAGTTTAGGTTGCGCGCTGAATATTTAGCTGTAAAACTTTGGGGAATTCATTTTTAAAGACGCTTCTAATTTACAGCTACATATTTGCATTCTTTGACTCTGTTATAGTAACTTTGGGTGAATCACAACTCAAAATAATCCAGATTTGAGAACTGGTGCAGCTCGTCAGTCTAGCCTCATCATTTAAGCCACTTTTCTTCTGATTGTCTGCCTCTGATAATCAGGAGGGTTGAACTAAGATGATCATATTAAGTGTATCCCCTCTTGTTGACATCATGCAGAGCCAAGAATAGAAAGAATTGTGTGAAACAGCATTTTATACCAGTCTGAATTCCGAGCTTCCAGCTCACAGCATGTCCTCCTCCCCAAAGGGATTTTTTCCTCCCCACTGTCACCAAATGTGAACATCTACTCAGGTCTACATCACCGTTTGATTCTTGATTCTTCCAAACTGCATGTCAAAGGATCCTTGGGCAAGATGCTGAACACTGAGATGCCCCTGGTGCATTCATTAGAGGGCGAGTGTGTGCATGAATGTTAGACAAGGCGTTTGGAGAATAAAAGCGTTGTATGAATGTGTGTGATTGGGTGAATGAAGCTGGTAGTATAAAGCATTTTGAGTGCTCAATTAGAGTAGAAAGGCCCTATGTAAGTACCGATCCACTTACCATTGTACGAGGAAACGTGTGACAGGAAATAGAGCCATTCATAAAAGGCCCTTTAAAATGTGTTCCTGGCCTTATTATGAGGATTGTAGATGCCCCCTCACACCCAAACGTGCTTCTTTCGTTTCCCTTGTGTTAATTTCTTTGCTTGTGCAACATAGTTGATGATAAATGTATATGTAGCTCTTATTAGTAAAACCAAAATGTAAAGGCTGTAACTTGAAAATGCGGATAGGCATAGTAGTGGATTACAGCCGTATACAACTGCTTGCATGTTGGAAAAAATTCCTCTGGAAGCAAGTCTCACCACTAGGCGGCCATCTTGAAACTGCTCCGGGAACTTATTTGTATTAAGGTGAGGTTGGCCGTTATGAATGTCTCTCTTCCACAGCATGTCTTTATCCTGTCTTCCTTCTCTCTCCCCAACCGGTCACAGCAGATGGCCCCGCCCCTCCCTGAGCCTGGTCCTGCTGCAGGTTTCTTCCTGTTAAAAGGGAGTTTTTCCTTCCCACTGTCACCAAAGTGCTGCTCATAGGGGGTCATATTATTGTTTGAGTTTTCTCTGTATGTATTATTTTAGGGTCGACCTTACAATAAAAATTGCCTTGAGGTTACTGTTGTTGTGATTTGGCGCTGTATAAATAAAATTAAATTGAATTGTATGTATTTTTTTATTTATTTTATGTAAGTGGCTTTTCCCCCTAGAAATTGCACTTCTAGCACCATCTTAATTTCCGTTCTGGATTATTTGAGAGCCATGCCTCTCTCTCAACATTTCTCTGCTGTTAGCTTGTCCTAACCCATGCTAAAGCTGATTTCTCCTAACATAATGCTTGGCTTCATCTGGAGTGTCTTTACTTTGAATTCACAGGAAAGAAAATAAATACTTACTGTCCACAGTTTGGTTTGTTACACTTAATGCCACTTTAAAATATTTCACGATGATTTTTGATTAAATATTTTGCACATTTGCTGCTCCTCTATTATTTTTTTTGCCGCTTCTTTTTTTAACCAGAAGTACCTGAAAATTACAGCAGTAGATCCTCGGTGTGTGGCCGCATCACTTGGCTCTTTGCACCCACCTGCCTGCCATTGTTTGCATGTAATTTTGTCCATACAGGTATTTAAAGCTTGTTTTAAATGTTTACTATAATCAGCCTAAATCGCTCTGGATGTGAGTGTCAGCTGAATGTGTGAAACACACGTGTGCTTTACTCCCTCTAAGATGTTATTAAACAGGTTGTGGTGTCTTAAGCTAGTTGCAGCTTGTAGAAATGAGTGAGTGTGTGTATGTGTGTGTATGTCTGTGTGTGCGTGCCAGCACAGTTTATCCCCTAACTAGTAATCTTACAGCTGCCTGTCTGGCTCATACCCGCTGCTGTTCCTGTGCCACAGAAAACACAATCGGGAAACTGCAGCCCTTCACCCCCTTTACTATTGGGCCATGAATGAATGAATGAGTCAGTGTGGTGGATGATATGATGTTAATTGTGTTTGCCAACATCTAAATTTGTCCTGCAAAGTAAAATCCAGACTCTTATAGTTAACTTGTAATTGGACCATGGTGGTGGCTTCAGAAGCTCCTACAGACTCAGAAGATTAAGAAACAAAAGCAAATTTTTACTAATTACCTGTTGAGAAATAAAGATGCTCCATGGTAAATATATCCATCACTGTAGTAGCTCTCTGGTGCTACAGTATTAGCAAGCTGTTGTGTAATCTGATCAGCTGGCTTTGCTATCACACAGAGACACACACACATGTGTGAGCAGAGTTATAATTCTGTGCTCTTAAGGCGATTCATTCCTGGATCTTTACCGTAAATCCAAGTCTTAACCCTCAAAAAAGCCACTGAAGGAATGGTCACTGAAAAGACCTGGGACTCAAAGTGATGCTAGTAACAACAGGGATGCAAGAACACCTCATTAGTAATGTCACAGAGTAAACTCGCTGTCCATATTTAACTTTAATCACTGCCTCCTAATATTTACTAGTTTTCTAAGTTTTGCATATAGCTGTACATACACAACTTCATTTTCAAAACCTTAATTCAGTCACGCTGTGATCATTGTTTCTGTTATGTTGTGTTTTGTTGTGACTTCGACGCTGTGGGTGATGTGGTTCCAAGAGTTTGTGTGACGGTTTAGCTAGCAACAGCCTGCAGAGATGAATGTTGAGGGTTAATGTTGCTGAATGTTGATAAATGTTCATAGTTTCTTAACAGGTAATAATTGTGTAGAAACACTTAGCTCGCTATGAAAAACAGGAAATTACTGCAACATTTTCCTGAGTTTACACTTGCAAACTAGGGTAGTATAAAATGCATTTACCTTTAAACTTTGAAGCCATTTACTTTGGTAAACCATTAAGTTCATGCGACTTCTTAAGTGCTTCACATTCAAAGTACAAAATTTAGCATAGATATATTAAATTGAGAGTATTTACTGATTTACGCAGCTTATGTTTTGCAGTGTACAGTATTATCTACTAGTTTTGTGAGCAAATGTTTGCTTTTTTGGGGGATCCGGGCTAAAATCTGAAGTCTCACATGTCAGGTCGCAGGAAAGCCTGGAGAGCCATCAGAACAGATCAATAGAAGCTGTAAAATCAAGCCCCCAACACCACATTAATCGGTTATTGAATAACCACGTTATCTGTCTAACTGCGATGCGTGCTGCCAGCTAATTAAAAGCCAGGGCTATTCATTCTGGATTTAAACATTTAAAAGCTGGAGCCCAAGACAAGCACAAAAAATATCAGCAAATTAGAATTACAGCCCCGCACTATTCACGCCACAACAATACTAGAGATGGCACGATACCACTTTTTTATGTCCGATACCGATACGTAATATCGGATCGGTCCATCTCTAGACAATACTGAAGTAAACGTTAAATTTTAAGATCAGCAAAATGTTAAATGAAGACATGATCTTAAATGTAACATGAGCTTCTGCATTGAGCAGTACAGAGTCTGAATTTCAGTGACATTTGCTTTAAAAAAGTTCAAGGTGTAATTTTGACATGTGATACCAGCCAAAGGACAGAGTTACTAAATAATAGTGATTATTAATGGTAGTTGTGCTCTTTTTATGTCTCACTGTTCAGTTTTAGGCACTCGTGGATACTGTGCAGGTTTCTGGTGTCTGTGTCTATAGTGATGTTGTGTGGGTCCAGTAAAAAGTAGGGTTCAGAAGCAATGTTCAGATATTGTCTGTTTCACTCAGTGAAAGACGCTGTTGTCACGTCGACTGTTTGCACCATGTTTAATACTGAGGAGTATTACACCGTTATTGTTCCTGCTGGAACTGTGCTGGGTTCACTTATGTGTCACTCTCTAAATATTCAAATGAGAAGACAAGAGGAAGGAAAGCCAAGCCTGACCTGAAGAATGGACCAGTTTGTGAACCATTTCCTAATTGTTAATGAGGGGCTTCAGGACAGCTTGCCAAGGCTGGAGGGCCAATGGCGAAGAACTGTTTGAAAAGTGAAGGGGGGGTTGGGGGGGTGGACTGGGGCTAGCTGTTGGGCCACTGTCACTGAGGGGGACCCTAAACCCAATCAGCCCCCTCCTACCTGCTTCACAAAGTGCTGGAGCAGGCAACTGAGAGCCGCTGTCACTTCCACCGAAGATTTTAATGAGGGTCTAGCTGGTGCTTTGGGACTGTGGTGAGCCTGTGACACTTGCAGACTACAGTCTGTTAAGCAAACGCTGTGTCAGCTGACTTGGAGAGCAAAGGGGGGTCAGATTTTAAAGATGTCCAACAACAACAATAATCAAGAAGAGAAGGAGGAAAAAGAAGAGGACGCTGAAGATAAAAGAGAGGAGGTCACAGTGAACACTGCGCTGCTTCCACCTCCTACTGAGGTCAATGTGAAGAGTCCAGCTGAGGACGAAAAGCCAGTGCCCAAGCCCTTGCCCAACGGGCACCACTGCCAGCCTATGAACCTCAGTATCTTTCCTCTCTCCACAGTCTCACCAGCAGCAGAGAGGATTCGCTTCATCCTAGGTGAGGACGACGATGGCCCGGCACCCCCACAGCTCTTCACTGAGTTGGATGAGCTCCTGTCAGTGGACGGACAGGAGATGGAGTGGAAGGAGACGGCCAGGTAAGATCCTCTTTGTGTGTATCTGCTTTGTTAAAATCATATCCTTTCACGGAGTCACTAAAAATGTGAATAAAAATGATGAAAAACCAGCCTCACGTTAAGTTTTTATCTCAAAAGGAATGAATATTTGTTTTTTATGGAAAAACAGTGAACAGACATTTGAAAACAGCTCCAAGTTTAAAACTGAGCTCAGAGTTTTACTGGTTTCTTCTGAGTGGCTCTCTAGTGGGACACACTGGGATAGAGATGGGATGATTGTTTATACATAATTAGCAGTGGATGAGTGAAGTTCTTTCAGGAGGAAACAGAGTCTCTGGATCGCTGCTCGAGGCACCCAATCAGCGATTCATTATCCTAAACTCAGACATACTGTAGAAGTTTTGATTCACTGTTGTTTAAACAGTTTGCAGAAGTACTGCTGACATTTTTAGTGCACTTTAAAATTGCTTTTAATTAAACTCAGTGAAGCTTTTAATTGCTAAGTTCTGCTTTAAATCTAGTTGACTGTCGTTTTAAATTTGGCCTTTTTGCCAGCGTTTCTAATGACTGACGATAAAATTGTCCGGCCTCTGCCCCCGTGCCTACTGCACACAGGAAGTTATTATATATGACTGAAGGATCAGATGAGGGGCTGATCCTTCAGTCATATTCGGTCAGCTCTGGAGAAACTTCAGCATAATTTAACCTGCACTGGACCACATGTTTGAAACGCACTATGATAGGTAAGTGTGGCCTCGGGAGTAATGATTCCCATCATTTCATGTCAGCCGTCTGAAAAAATCTAATAAAAAGCAATAAAAAAGCTTCTACTTGATAGAAGAGGATGCAGCATATTTTTTCAGTCTCTAAAAATAAAAATCTTTAGCATACAGAAACTGTATGGAAAAAAAAAAACAGGCTGAGGACAGCAGTGCAAGAGTTGTAGTTCAAAATTTAAGAACTTGTGCAGCATCTCGCCGAGTACACTCAGAGGACTCAAACTGAATAAAAGCTCTGCAACGTGCCGGGCAGTGCTGACTGCCTGCCAAGTGCGGTTTTGGCAGCCAGATTAAAACCGCAGTAGAGAAACAGCCGCTCAGTAACACCTCTGATTCTCAGGTCTCTCACTCTGAGCTGTCGAAATGAAGAATGGCAGAAAAAATATAACAATGCAGACTCAGAATCCAGTTTTTTTCCCAATAATGAAAAATTGATTGATTTAAAAAATAATGGCTGACCCTCGTCAACAGGTCCACCAAGCGTACATTTGATGGCTCATAATTTGGACTAAAGAGCAAAAAGCATGAAATAATTCTTTAAGTTTGTCATATATTTGACAATATTTACTTTTCCTTTTTTTCCCAAGACAAAGTTTAATTAAATTTTATTCATACAGCGCCAAATCAACACAACAGTTGCCTCAAGGCGCTTTATATTGGATGTTAATGACCCTACAATAACACGTACAGAGAAAAACCCAACGGTCATGTCGCACTTTGGCGACAGTAGGAAGGAAAAACTCCCTTTTAACAGGAAGAAACCTCCGGCAGACCGGATGGGGTGAGAGAAGGGCGAGAGTACAAAGACATATTACAAGTATGATTCAGTGCAGAGAGGTCTATTAAAACATAGTGAGTGAGAAAGGTGACTGAAGAAGAAACACCCAGTGCATCATGGGAATCCCGCAGCAGCCTACACCTATTGCAGCATAACTAAGGGAGGATTCAGGGTCACCTGGTCCAGCCCTAACTATATGCTTTATATGCTTTAGCAAAAAGGAAAGTTTGAAGCCTAATCTTCAAAGTAGTAGAAGTGCAATACATACTTGCATAGATATTTTTAGTAGTGGCATTTTTCACCAGGCACTTGTTCATTGTGACGCTCTACATTCTGACATTATGAGAATAGCTTGGGCTAAAATTAGACTTGTGATGCCTCAAAGCCACCCATACTTACTCTCTAACACTGATATCTCTCCTCTTGCATCCTGACTGTACAGCCTGTTTTTGGTATGCCTGCTTCCCCCCAAGTTAGCAGGTTACTGCTTAGTACATTTCTATAAAATAAAATAATGTAAATGTTTATCCAAGACTATGATAAAAAGATTTTCATGTTAAATCGTGTGCCTGTCTGAGTCTTTTTTCTTTAAATCCAGGTGGATCAAGTTTGAGGAGAAGGTGGAGAAAGGTGGAGAACGCTGGAGTAAACCTCATGTGGCGACGCTGTCCTTACACAGCCTATTTGAACTGAGGACATGTATAGAAAAAGGCACCATCATGCTGGACCTGGAAGCTTCCACGCTACCTCAGGTTGTTGGTAAGCTCATCTCTTCAAAAATAATTTGTTTGTTTTTTTTCTTTTTAATTCCAGCAGCTACAAATTAATTTAACCCATCGAGTGATTATCGCCATGATGTGTAATCACAGCTGTAACAAATTCATATAAAGCTGCAGTTCATCCTGTGATTATGAGGTTAAAAGTGCAGTAGAACACCTTTTACTTCAATAATAGATGTGTTGTATCTTTAAAAGGTTATGTTCACATAGTTCAACCACAATGGTTGAGAGAAGGTTAAAGTGGAAGGAGCAGCAGGACCAAAGTGTCTTCATCCCACTTCATATGTAAATTAAAGTGGTCTCACTGCAGAGATACATAAGTGGACAATGTTTCAGCTTCATCTCCTGGTTGGGGCTATGATGGGAACCTCAGACTGCATATAAATGATGGCTATAGCCACGGTGATCTCATCCAGCATGTGAAGCCCTCTTTTAAGTTATTTAATTTAAAGTTATTAGCTGATGGTACTTTACCAAGTCATGACATTTGTCAGATAATTTCATGAAAAATTCAACCTCAACTCTGCTTTTAAAAGCTGAGACTAGTGATGCGAACTTTTAACTTCGATAACATTTAAACAAATGTGTTATTTAAAAAAAAAACAGACCCTGAAGAGCTGTTGTGAAGGGCAAAATGGGCTATAGTCCGGTGGCCAAAACAGAACAATGCTCAATAAAACCCCCCAAACAACCCCAAAAGCCCCCAAAACAAACACACAAAACACGACGTAAGTGTTTTTGGGGAGACAATAATGTGACGGACACTTCCACAGCTGGTCCGTCATGTTATTGTGTCCCCAGAAACACTTCCATTATGTTTGTGTAATTGACCTCTCAGGGCCACCGTACTACAGATACCGTGAAGGTTTTTTGTAGCAGGGTGTGTCACTACCCGATCGGTACCGGAAACCCGATCGGTACCGTGCGAAAGGCCACTACTCCGGGTAGCGACAGGGTGTAAAGTTTTAACATGGGAGTAAATGGGGGTTGACTCACCTTTGCAGCAAGCCTCAAGTGGCCATTCATGGAACTGTAATAGAGCGACCTCTATGGAAATATTTTAAGTTTTTTTTTGAGTAAATAAATTTTATTTTTCATTTTTTACCATTCCATGAACTCTAAACTTTGAATTATCTCTATGATTAGAAGTAAAATTATTTTTGCTGAGTCTGAATATGAAGAAATTGAATTTTTGGGAGATACAATATAAAATGTAAATACGTCTGGATCTCTATCCCTAAAAAATCGTATTACTTAACAAAGTCCAGCACAAAAGTGCTTTAGAGTGTGAAAGAACTGAACTGACAGATTTCTTTGATGTAAGAATATTTTTTTCTGCGGTTTGATCGTTTCGTTTTTTCTCCCTTACACATCACTATTTTTTACTGCTGCGTAACGATACTAAAGGTCAGCATCTTCCTGCTCTGAAACAACAGCCCGTCTGCCAGCTTGATTAAATCAGCTGTGTGATGTGCAGCGTGTGCAGAGCAGGTCGGCAGGTTCACGGATTGATGCGCATCAAAACACTCAGGTTTCTTTTCATTCCCGTCTTTTAAGAGCGAGAAAAGAGCTGAGTTGCAGGCCACGCTGTACTTTACATTACAGCACTAGTTGACTATAGTTTGGACTAAATGGCCACACAAAAACTTCCTAATCTGAGGGCAGCTAACCTTCTCCAGTTGCTCTAAGATGATTATATCTCTGTGTCCTCCTATCTCATGCCACCACCCCAACATTTTTGTCTGCATGAGGGAGCAGGAAGAAGAGTTACCACTTGGAGTGATTAATGTGAAGTAATTGTCTGTGCTGCGTGAGCTGCACTGGGCGGAGTGGAGCTGGGCCTCTTGCTCTGAGGCCTGCTGACTTGACTGATAGGCCATTAATAGCACTACCCTTACACAAGAAGAGGAACTGCCCCGGGCTGCTTTCATTCAGCATTCAGGCTTCTGAACTTCTTTTCAAAAATAGACTAGACCTTTTGATTGAGCCATTTCATGATGCCATAAAGAGGAGCATTAGAGTCTGGGAGGCACTAATTGAGTCCTTAAAGTATGAAGAGACTTTTATGGTGACCTGTTTTGGGTGATAGTGTTGCCAAGTCTACCTTTTTGAGTAAAATGCTGCAGGGTGGGGAAAGAAAGAGACCCCAAATTAAAGTGTCATTTGACAGAACAGCACAATATAATTTTACTCTTTGTGCTCATCTTTTAATTTATAAAACTTGAAACAGGTGGCACCTTCGCAATAAACTTAAAACAATATTTTATTTTTGTTCATGTTGCAAAAAAGTGTTTATTCAATCTAACATGTTAAATTTCATGTTTTGTTTATATATATATATATTTTTTTTCTTTGGATTCTTCTGAATTCTTCTGCTCCTAATTAAACCTAAAGCTCAAGAAATTAAGCAGTAATTAAAAAATGCATCCACAGTGTCTTTGCTTTAATGCAGAGTATTTAAAGCCTGCATTTAAACTTTAACTCAGCTTTTCACCTTCTCTTCCTCGCCTCGTCTCTTTCTGCATTTTCAGAGATGATCACTGACAACCAGATAGAGATCGGCCAGCTGAAGGCCGAACTTAAGGACAAGGTGATGTACACGTTGCTGCGGAAACATCGCCACCAGACCAAGAAGTCCAACCTGCGCTCTCTGGCTGACATCGGGAAGACGGTGTCCAGTGCAAGTAGGCTGTTTTCCACCCCGGAAAATGGTAATACTGATGCCAGTTTGGTGCAGTCTTAGCTTAAATAATTAAAGCTCGATTGCTATTTTATAAGAATAAACTAATTGCAGAATGGAGTCGACATTGAATTTTGTTAGGTGAAGAAAAAGATGTAGAGTGGGTTCTGAGGAATACCACAGTGTGTCATAAGGGGCACACTGCTGCCCTCCTCTGCATGAACCCACTAATGGGGCTTTAAACACAGTTCCAGCTGGAACCAGCAGATGAGGGAAAACACTAAAGAACCAACCTGAATAACTCGACCTGCATTAACACCAAAGCTAAAGAATAATTGAGTAAAATTAGTAAAGTTCAGAAATGTCTTTTGCACTTTAACGCTTTAAGTGGACTCACTGCAGGGTACTGTACTAACTACATAAACAGAGGTAGAGGTTTAAAGGGGACCTATTTATTAGTCATCTACAGTCAAGTATAAAGGAAGTGCACCCTCTGTCAATTCTAGGTTTTTTGTATCAGGACATAATAAAAAAATAATCGTATCCTTAACAGGTTTAAACTCATTCAATACAACATCAGATGGACAACCTTAATTAACCTTAATTCTGATGATCATCAGCAAGTGTCAGTAGCTCTATAGCAGGGGTGGGGAACTCCAGGATTTAAGGGTGTCCTGCAGGTTTTAGATCCTGGAGGTAATTTAGCCATTTAAATCATCTGTGTTGGATCAAGGACACATCTAAAACCTGCAGGACAGCGGCCCTCGAGGCCTGGAGTTCCCCAACCCTGCTCTACAGAGATATGCATGTGATCAAGGATACTGTAAAAAAACACAAGACCAGACTCTGTAGGCCTCTGTTAGCTTTTTATGGCAAAGTTCATGATGGTACAAAAAAGTAAAGAAGTAGTGTTTGGAAGGGCAGCCAGGAGAAAGGCTCCGCTCTCTAGAAGGAACATGGCAGGACAGATCAGGTTTAAGTTCAGTCTGACCAAGCAAACTTGTGGAACAATATCCTTTGGACTGAAGTGGATGTATTTGGCCATAATGCACAGTGCCATGTTTGGAGAAAACCAAACAGCTGATACCAGCTGTCAGCACTGGTGGAGGGGTGATGAGCTGGGTTATTTTTCTGAGTCACAGGACCCGGACACCTTGCACTCGACCAGTCGATCAGTCGAAGTATCCTACAGTCCGACGTGAGGTCATCCGTCCTATGACCAAAACATGATATAAATTTGTTCATGCAAACTGGTCATTAAAACAGAAAAAGACAAGTCCAGACCTGAACATGACTGAAGAACTGCAGCGGGACCTAAAGAGAGCTGTGCATCAAAAAAATGCTCACTAATCTCTGTGCACTGAAGCAATGCTGTAAAGACGACTGGCCAACATTCCTCCACGATGATGTGAGACTGATAAAGTCATAAAGAAAGATTATTACTTCGAGTTATTACGTTCTTCCACAAGCTGTTGTTAATTTTAGAGCCTGCTCAGATGATTTTTTATGTCCTCATGCATAAAACCTTAGAACTGAAAGAGGGTTTTTTTCAACCATAGCCGTTGCAGTTGTTCTTACATCTGATAAATAAAGTCACATGAACAAGTCATTTCTGTAAACCTTAACTTTAATATGAGAGAGAACAATGGGTCCTCTTTAACTCTGAAGAAGTGAGCTGGGGCAAGACTTCACGACCCACAGGAGTAATCATAAACCTGAAATCATAGGATTCTGGTGTTTGCTACTTTGGTCACAATCTTCTAGATTTATGATTCATGTTAACAGTAACGTTTCAAATCAATTAACTCTTAGTTTTGATTAAATTCATGGAAATGCATGTTTTATTTACAGAGCTGTCACTTTGTTTTGCTGAAAGTTGTCAGAAAATTAACTTTTTTTAAAAATTCTTCTTTAAAAAATAATCATTAGTTCACTCCCGGGATAAGTTTCATTTGTCCCGGGATAAATGAAATTTCACTCTGGCACAAAATCTTCAGAAATATCTTGATGAAGAACTCAAAGTGACAGCCCCACCACACAGCTCTTACTGATGTTAACAACATGTGGATTAGTAGTCTGTCAAATATTGATTTACTAAATGTTTATTGTGTTGACAGTGGAATGAATCTGTTACTAGTCATGGGCCTTTGGAAAGTGAAGTTATTTATTAGCCACTATCAGATTTCAGGAACTTTGACGATCAAAGAAAAGGCTTTCTGTGTTCATGACCCAGCTCTAGCTGTGCTCGTCCTCTTATCACGGCAAAGATAAGGAGCCACTCTGATAAATATTGCTTGATTACCATCTTTTCAAGGATAAAGTTTATTTTCTGACTTATTAAAGTGCAGGTCAAACTTCTGTCCAAAGACCCATGATGTCCTCATTTAATGATGCCCCTCCTCTTTCCTCACTGTATCTCTGCACGGCTTGTCAATTGCAGCAATATCATGTCTTCACATATTTTAACAGCCACTTGATCTTTTGTGCATTTAACAAATCTTCTGCTTTGGCTCAGCGGGCTTTTCTGTCAACTCTGCTTTCCATCTCTCTTTCGTCCTCTTTGCTTCCCTGGATTGGCTTTGATAACCTGCTGCTGCCACTAAAAGCCCGCAGTCCTCTCGAGAACTCTGTGACTTGCCTGTCAGGTCGCATCTCAATGGAGGACTTGCAGACCCAAAGGAGTTCCAGTATGGACTGGCTCAGTAAGTTCACTGAAGTCTACATTCACACTGCAGACCCCTGGTGAGCTTCCATTTGGCGACAAAGAAACGAAGACCAGAGAGTTCAAATTTAGTCTCAAACTGAGGCTTTTTTAAAAATACAGACAGCGGATCGTAAAGTTGTGTCCGAGGGCATCTTTGTGCTGATGACCTGCAGCTTGAATGTAGTCACGACTAGCTTGAAATTTCACTAGATGCAAGTACTTGATGGTGAATAATCCCTGTCAGATCAGGTTGTTTTTAAAGAATATTTTCTCTCACCTACACTACACCTATAAAAAAAAATTATCTGGCTGCATCATACTGACATGCACGTTATTACCAACAGTGCCAAAGGTGCAGATGCATGAAAGGCTGCAGTGGCACCAGATTGTTGCATTCTTTGAGGTTTTTCTTTCCCTCGGATCTCTGGACTGAAGCCTGTTCTGCTGTCACATTTCAGGATCATCTTCTACTTATTTTGTGTCTGCACCCATTAAGTCCATCCACAGAGTAAGGCTTTAAATGTGACAGTAAGAATGATGACACTAGATCTCATTATTATCAAAGCACAACAAGCTGATTGAACCTCAAGAAAGATGCATTAATAATGGTAATTTTACTCTTCGTTTTTGACCTCCTGCCTTCTTTTATTTGAAATTCAAAGTAAAAAGTTGATATTTGATCTGATCACACATTTTATACCCGACGGGTTAGACCTAAATATCGGCCAGTTACTTTATCACAGACAATAGCTTTTGTCCTACAGCTTGCACGAGTATTTCTGTTGGATTTTTTCTTCTTTTGGCAAAGCATGTAAGGAGCTAATTGTCTGGGCCACTTTGGGTTTCTGCCTCTTTTCCTCTTGAGTCTTAGACCACAGTGGGGGTGAAGCTGGTCTAACTAGTCAATGTTGCCCTGTCTGAACAGATAGTCCCACCACAACTCCCAGGAACCTGACATCCACCAGCCTGAATGACGTCTCTGACAAACCGGAGAAAGACCAGGTAAGTCGCCCTCATGCATCTGCTGTACTGTTTCTGGACACCAACCCTCACCAATCCATCAGACTCAGTGGTGAGAGGTTTATATTTCCTGGAAAATGAAGGGGATGGATCTCTGTATTCCCAAGTTCCCAGTTTAAGGTGGTGTAGTTGTAACAATACGCTTGATTATTTTTATTAATCTGTTTTATTCTGAAACATTTATAATGAACCAGCTTGTCTGATTTCTCGAGCTTGAGGCTAAAAACAAGCTAGTGCATTGGCAGAAGAGATGAGAAAAGCCTGACTAGACTCCATGACAGAGCTGCATGGTGTAGGCTGGATGTAACAGAGCTGAGGAGGCCCGTCGGAGTATTTCGTGGTTGTTGCTTCACAGCAGAGATAACATTGTCTAAAGTGCATTGTTCCAGCTCCTGGTATTATCACCCAGCCTGCTGTAGCTGCTCTGAACCTTCCCCGCCTTTTCCTTTGATGGTTAAAGTGGAAATTTTTGTAGCAACTTTAGACTGCAGTGAGGATCAGGCTGTGGCTGATAAAGGATGATGTCATCAACAGCAAAGAGAGACTGAATTTCCTCTGCAGCCTTACAGTCGACAGCAGCGGTCCCCAAACCCCGGGGCACGGACCGGTACTGGTCCGTGAGTCGTTTGGTACCGGGCCGCGAGAGTTGAGGCTTGGGTGTGAAACTGATGGTTTTCAGGGTTTTTAGTGTTATTGTTTTTATCGTTGACTCGGTTTCCCTGGGTCTTTTCCCACGTGTTATCAATAAATCTTCTTTTTTTGGTACTGGTTTTATTTTGTTGTATTTATCTGCGACACCTTAAAGGGCGGTCCATGAAATGCTGTTGGCCATAAACCGGTCTGTGGTGCAAAAAAAGTTGGGGACTGCTGGTCTACAGTGCCATTAAACTGTGTTTGCACCGTTCCTGATTTCTCACTTTTAGTTCAAACAAATTTTAATATCAGACAAAGATTACTCGAGTAAATACAAAATGCAGTTTTCAAATCATGGTTTAATTTATTAAGAGGACAAAAAAGACTAAAAAACTTTTTCCTACCAGCCCTCGGTGAAGAAGTAACTGCCCCCTAAACCTAATTACTGGCTGTGCCACCCTTGGCAGCAAGAAGTGCAGTCGGGTGTTTGTGATAACTGTCCGTGAGGCTTTCATGTGATTGTGGAGAAACTTTGGCAGAATCTTTTTTGCAGAATAGTTTTCATTCAGCTACAGCTGGGGGGATTTGCCTGTTAAAGGCACACCAGAGCATCTCGGGCTTTGAGGAGTCTTCACCAAACCCTTTATTTGTCTTTTGAGCCATTCTGAGGTGGAGTTGCTGGTGTGCTTCAGATTATTGTCCTGCTGCAAAACCCAAGTGCACTTGAGCAAAACTCATGGCTTGACATCCTCCTTCAGGATTTTCTGGTAGAAAACAGAATTCATGGTTGCATCAATTACAGCAAGTCTTCCAGATCCTGAAGCAGCAAAGCAGCCCCGGGCGAACACATTATCACCACCATGTTTGACTGTTGGTGTGATTTTCTTTTCATGAAATGCTGAAGTAGTTCCACACCAGATATAACAGGTATGAAACCTTTTGTTTCATCGATCCACAGAATATTTTCTTAAAAGTCTTGGGGATCATCAAGATGTTGTTTGGCAAATCTGAGCTATGTCTTTGTATTGTGTTTGGTCTGCGGTGTTTTTCTCTTTACATTTTTACTCTGTGTCTTTCTTATTGTCTTTTGGATGCTGAGTCAGATGAGTCATTGTTGGGCTCTTGGAGTAATTTTTGTAGGCTCACCACTCCTGGAAAGGTTCACAACGGTTTCATTTTTTCCATTTATTTTTTCCATAATGGCTCTTACTGTGTTTCACTGCAGTTCCTTATAAATGGCTTTGCAACCCTTTCTAGACTGATAGAGACAGCTGTAGATCGTGGCATGATGCGTTTCATTTTGAGATTGTTGAGCCTACTTTACTTTGTCTTGTTTAGCAGGAATCAGTGACATTTGTTACTGAGTCTAGAGGAATGATTCTCACTTCGGGTGCGGATGAGCCCCAGTTCATGTTACAACCCGTCTAGGGGCCAGGTCATAGCATGGATGAGGCACTCGCTCCCCCACTTCCTCAACTGTTACGGAGCACTGCACCCGGCGGCTGTCACAGGCGTGGCTGCTCAGGCGTTAGGGGAAGCACAAGAACCTCTCTTGCCGGCGGTGCTCCAGGCTATATTTATAAGACGGGTCCTCCAGCTGGAACCAGTCATTCCGGAGCCATACTTCCACGCACCAATCGCAGCAGGGATTTACCATAACACAGTGAGCTGTTCAGACAGAAACAAACACACATGACAGGTGTCGTAACCCAGGTTTTAAACAATAGGGTTCATCACGAATTACGTGGAGGGGGCAATGACTTTTTCACAAGGGCAGGTGGATAGTTTGGATAGTTTTCTTCCCTTAGTGAATGAAACCATCATTTAAAAACTGCAGTTTGTATTCACTCAGGTTATCTTTGTCTGATATTAAAATTTCTTTGATCTGAAACATTTAAGTGCAAAAAACATACAAAAAATGGAGAAATCGGGAACGAGGCAAATACTTGGCGCTGTTGCTATATTTAGATCATCTAACACGCCCACAGGACATAACACAGTTTTCCTCTGGGTTTTTGTCAGAGGCTTCCACACACTTGAGACACGCTGCTCCTTTGCCCTCACGCTATCTTATCCTTACTACTTGTATGCCAACATGTGTAGTAGCATCTGCAAAGGTTGTTTATTACCAAAGTGTAGCTCCTGGAATATTTCTCATGTAGTCTACCTGTGTGAGTCAGAAATGTGACATGTAAACTCTTCTGACTGGATAAATGCAAAAACGTTGTAGCTGTGCTGATTACTAAAACGAACAAATTATTTTATTTTCCAGACTGAGTAGATTTAACAAAGTCAGATTAATCTAAACTAATCAGTGAGTTACTTTCTCATGAAAATATCCAACCCAGTATCACGGCAAGATGGAGAATAGACACACCAGTCGACCATGTCATAGCATGCAGAAATTGCATTACCACCAGGGGGCGCTAATACATTTAAAGCCGTGAGGTGAAGATCTACAGAAGCTCAAAAAAAGTACATTCCAAAGGCCTTAAGCAGTTAATGTGTACATACACATATAAATGTGATAATAATGTCTGTTAAACACTCAAATAAAATCTCCCCCTGCTGTTACTGCAGAGTACTGCAACTTACTGCAAATTCTGCATGCGTGTCATACGATTCATAGAAGCAAAGTGCCAAATGGACACAGTGGACCGGCGTTTCTATTACACGTTTTGTTGTGATGTTGGGTTGAAATGGCAGCTCTTCTCTGGACTGTACTCTATGCATTCTCATTGTATGTATTGTCATATTCCATGTGTCATGTTACCCCAGTTCACAGCAGACAATGTTTTATATGCCCTCGTCCCAGACGAGGCCTGTGGGAGAGAGGAATTAGGTCAGAGCGACCCAGTCAGAGGGACCCAGTGACTCTTCTGTGGGACAGATTAGAGACTCCCAGGCAGGAAACGAATCTCCTAAACCGAAGCTCCTCCACACCCACTCAGCCCATAAATACCATAATGACGTTTCCACATGGAGCGATCGTGACTGATAACTTGTTGCTAATGTAGAGATAAGATAAAGACGGGAGCTGTTCAGATTAACATACAGAGACTGCAGCCACTCGAGGTGCACAGATGAATTACAAACGTATATAATTAATTTTCTCTTCACAGTGTATTACTTTTGCAAGGACTTACAAGTATTAGTTTAAATTTGAACCTGAGTAACAACATCTAAATATTATATTGTATCATATTCAACAAACGCAGTTCTGAAAATGTTGGGATGCTTTTAGTGGGTTTTTGGTGCCTCTAATTTCTTAACACGTCACATCTCAGATCTCACTTTGATCTTTGCACTGGCTCATTTTAAACGTGCTAATAAACATTTCAGGTCCATGCATATTGCGTTTGTGTCTTAGGGCAGTAAACAACAGATTCAGGTGTACGTGGTTTACGAGCGCGGTGTGGATTAGCTGGGATTGGACACAGGCCGTGGTGTGCAGTTACACAGGTTTAACCTCTTGACTTGAATCATTTACAGACAAACTCTTTGCCAAGATGGCCCAACAGCCTGTGATTGGATCTGTTTGGCTGTTAACAGTGGAAGGTCACAAGTTTATGGGATTTCAGTCCTTAGACGCTGAGAAAGCCCAGTATGTCATCTGCATTTGCTTGTCATTTGAATATGTATGTTAGTCTGTGTGTACAGCAGGCTATCTAACGTCTTTTAGCAGCATCAGTCTGACCGCACCAAGCTGGCAGAGCTGCTTTTCAAGTCACTTTTAATAGTATTTGTTACTCAGTTTGGTGCCTCAAAACTTGTCTGGACCGATAATTGTTGGTTGCCAACAAGAACTCTAGTGCAGCGGTCTCCAACCCTTTTTGCGCCACGGACCGGTTTATGCCCGACAATATTTTCACGGACCGGCCTTTAAGGTGTCGCGGATAAATACAACAAAATAAAACTAGTACCGGTACCGAAAAAAAGAAGATTTATTCATAACATACGTGAAAAGACCCAGGAAAACCGAGTTAACGATAAAAAACGATAACAAAATAACGCTGGAAACCGATAAAAACCCTGAAAACTATACATTTCACACCTGAGCCTCAACTCTCGCGGCCCGGTACCAAACGACTCACGGACCGGTACCGGTCCGAGGCCCGGGGGTTGGGGACCGCTGCTCTAGTGCACTAAAAAGGATAAAAAAGAAAACATTAAATCCACGACTGCAACAAAAGCATGAAAAAAACAAACCTCTGAAAAATGACCGAATCCAAACTGAAGCCGTCTTTAACACCTCACTGGTTTACTGCCGCCCCTCTCTGTCTATGCAAACACATTAATGACATAAGGATGAGCCGTCGTACAGATAAAAGTCCCATGAAAGACACACATGTAGCTGACCTCCTGGCATGTCTGTGTCATTACGTCGAGAAGAAATGCTCATTTTACTGCTTGCTTCTTATTTAGGCACCATGGGGGACGCCTGGTTTGGTATTTAACCTGAATGGGATTGCCTCGTTTGATATAGGTTTTTTAATTTCGAGTGCGTGCTTCTAGACGGCTTGCTGGTGTGAACGGAGCACCTCTCAACTCCTGTTGCTTTTCTCTTTTGTGCTTTTCAGCTGAAGAACAAATTCATGAAGAAGTTGCCAAGAGACGCAGAAGCCTCCAACGTGCTGGTGGGGGAGGTGGACTTCCTGGACGCGCCCTTTGTGGCGTTTGTTCGTCTGCAGCAGGCCGTGATGCTGGGAGCCCTGACGGAGGTTCCTGTTCCCACAAGGTGCCTGAAATTTTGTCCAATCCAGACTCCTGGTTGTCCGTTTGCAACCTGGATGTGTTGTTTATACATTTTGACAGGAACCTAATACGTTTTCCTTATTTTCTGTCACGTCTTCTGAATGTGAATGAATCAGAGTGGATATCTCAGGCACACAGCTCTGACAATGAGCACAGGAGGCCGATGTTCAAATCTTTCTTTTGAGAGCGGCAGCCAATCAGAATAAACCTAGCTTAAAGGGAAATGATGATAATGTTGAACTGTGAATCATGCAAAGCTGCTGTAGCATCACAGTCCACCAGTAACATAGTAACTGTGGAGCTTGAAATAAGCTCCACTGCAAAATCCAATAAAAAGTGGATTATATGATAATTCCGGATATTTTATTATGATCAACAAACAGTAAAATATGAAAGAGTATTGCATCACAGCTGTAAAACACAGATGTATGACGGTGTTTCACCTGATGTTTGTTCACTGAAACAAGCATCATAAAGTTTGATCACTGACACTTGATGTCTGTTCTCATATTTAAGCAAAGGAGCCATAAAACAATTTAACTTTCAGTACTTTTCAGTGAAAGTATTTAAAGCTAGTTCATGGTATTTATACGACAAGGCCTCAGTTATGGTGTCATAGCCATTATATCATCATTTGTTTATTCTTATAGTGAGCAACATCCTTTACTGCTCGTATCTGTATTGGAGAGTAGCTGAATAGATGATTGTCATACAAAGCAGCATCTTTGCAGCCAGAACAAAACAAAAATGTCTCTGAGCTTCGAGTTATGTTTTATAAACTGCACAGGGACCCCAAGTGTGCGCATGGCATCTGAATAAATGCAAACTGCCCCAAAAAGGCTCTAATTAAAATAAGAAAATATATTTTTAACCTGTAATCTTTTTGTTAAATTTGAACTCTGTTTTTTTTAATGTGGCTTCAGATTTTTATTCATCTTGCTTGGACCCAAAGGCAAAGCCAAGTCGTACCACGAGATCGGCAGAGCGATCGCTACACTGATGTCGGATGAGGTAAGATCTTAGATATTAGACATTAAAATGTGATCCTCACGTAAACCTGTTTAGGATAAAGTGCTGGTGCCAAGTGAACTCTTGGACATCGTGTCTGGGGAACGAGCTGAATCAGTAATCTTTGCAGTCGTGCAGCGACATGTCCTAGCTGCAGTAGCAGTTAGCATTATTTTAAGCTCTCCAATGAGGAAAATCGACCTCTTTAACATTTGTATTTGCCAGTATTGAGATAGATATAATCAATAGATACTTTATTGTCCCCACTGATAAACATGGTACACAACCCCAGCTGAAACAAAACAACAGGCATCACACAGAAGTGACCCTGCAGTGTAACCTATGTAGGGTTCATTTATTTCACACTGCTCTGTAAAGTCCTCAGCAGGCTCTTAAACCTACCCGATAGTAGCAGCTCATGCTGAGAACATATATTGTGCTGGATGAATCATAAAGTTTTATTACAAAATGTTTAAAAACCAGTTTATAATAAAACCTGAAACCAGTTTGGAGGCTATAGCGGTCTTTTTAACAATCGCTGCAGTCTGAACTAAGCAAGCTAACTTTGATTTCAGTGACACAGGAGGGTTCCCGTCCCATGCAGTTATCCCACACCTGATTACACTCAATAAAACAAGCCTGATTAAACATGCTCCCCTCCAAACACATGCCAGTGTCTGGAGGAGAACTTAACCAGTGAACCACATTATCCTCCCATGAATATGAAAGGTTAATGTACTGTATCACTGTGGACACTGAGATATTTACAGCACTGTATAATTGAGTGGTTATGAATAACACCTATCGCTTTGTGGGACCAGGTCTTAAATGCAAACTAAATAAAACTAGATGGGACAGGCACCTCTTTAATGTTATATTCATGCTGGGGTACATTATGAGAGTTATTGTTTTGATGAAAACAAACTGCATCTCTGTCCCCCTCCAGAGTTTTGGGATTTACCAGATGGGATTAGTTCACAATCCTTAGATCTGATATTGCAGTTTGCTGCCCCGTGACCCTGGATTCTTTGACAGGTGTCTTTTACACTTGAATGCCCCATCTCTCCCCCTCTGTGTGTTCAGGTCTTTCATGACATTGCATATAAGGCCAAGGACAGACAAGATTTGCTGGCCGGTATTGACGAGTTTCTGGATGAGGTGATTGTGCTTCCTCCTGGAGAATGGGACCCAGCCATCAGGATAGAGCCTCCAAAATCCCTCCCCTCCTCTGACAAAAGGTCAGTGAGCTCAAACTTGTCTGTTTTACATGATTCAGATTTGATGATTGAAGAAAAAGCTGCCTGTTACTAAAGAAGATACGCAGAATGGGTCATATCAGAGTTTGTGGGAAAAAAATATGTTAAAAAATAAGCGTTAGTGGTTCAGAGGGAAGTTGTCACTGTGATCTTATCTGAAACCAAAAGAGTTGATTGATTTAAACACCTGGGGCTGTATATTAGTGTGCTGGTCATTCATTAAACCTGTGTCAGCACAAACACTTCATCTAACTTCATGTGACCCAAAGTCTGCTCTAACTCTGGCAGCTTGTGTCTAAAAGAGCCATTTAATAACCAGCAGCATGAAAATATGTCTGCCTAGATGTTAACACAAATCCACAGAGGACCAGTGCGAGATTAGAAGACGTTTGTAGATAAAAGACGGAAAAATGAGGAAAAATGAGATGTTCCAGGAGAGTAAAATCACTGAGGTGCATCCAGGTGGACAACAGTGTTCAATTATGAAAGAGCTGGTTACATAAAGCTGGCATGTAGTAACTCTAGAATAACTTGACCTTCTATGATTCTTCTATGATCGATCGATCTCCCAGCACATACCAGTATCTGTAGGACCTGGATCAGGTACTCTGACTTCCTGCTGCTGAACAAATCTGTGCCTTCATGTGTATTTCAGGAAAAACATGTATGCAGGAGGCGACTCTCAGATGAACGGAGACATGCCTCACGATGGAGGTCATGGAGGAGGACATGCTGTGGGTGAAGAGCTCAGGAAGACGGGAAAGTATGACACTTTGAACAAAGCGATGTCATCTGCATGCAATAGTTGGGAGCACTGTACTGTTTTTACCTAACATATTGAATATTGAGTGAAACGACACTGTCCAGTGTCGCGTGTGTGAATGTCATGTTCGGTGCATCAAAACGAGTTGCTGGCTTTAGTAGTCCATACCACTGACAGCGACTCACCTTTTGCTTTGTCCTGTTTCAGGTTTTGTGGGGGTCTCAAACTTGACATCAAGAGAAAAGCGCCTTTCTTTGTCAGTGACTTCACCGACGCGTTTCACATTCAGGCCCTGTCGGCTATTATGTTTATTTACCTGGGAACTGTAACGAACGCCATCACCTTTGGTGGTCTGCTGGGAGATGCTACGGAGAACATGCAGGTCAGGCTTTTGCACCATGTGACGGTTTGAAGAGCGTTCACCGTTTACACTGTGAGCGTTTCCCTGACTGCTTTCCAACATGTGTGCAGGGTGTGCTGGAGAGTTTTCTGGGCACAGCCATTGCTGGTGGCGTTTTCTGTCTGCTGGGTGGTCAGCCTCTCATCATCCTCAGCAGCACTGGCCCCGTTTTGGTGTTTGAACGGCTGCTTTTCAACTTCAGCAGGTAGGTCTCCATTCTCTCTGTTTTTTAGATGCCTGGTTACTGCCCTGTGTTTTAGAAAATCTCAGCTGTCACTGTGTCTTTTTGATTCTGTTAAAGGCGATGCGTTTTATTCTTGGACTATGAATGAGTCACAGTTTAAAATGATCCTTATTTATACTTATCACCGTGCTTCAGTGCAATTCTTAGCTGATTCAGAAATAAGGCTTTTAGCTCTGTTTAATCCAGCTCGATTCTCATTTGCTGTCTCTTGAAACGGTTTGAGGGCAGGTGGTGCAGAGCTTTCTGCACAGCCACATTAGGTACATCTGCTCTGACCTCATGACAACAGCACTCAACAGAAAATAAGGAAAAGCACAATAAGTTGTGCTTATGTTGTACTGAGCAATAACTTTTTAAGAAACAATATTCACAGTTCTTTGTGCTGTTTTTGTGCAAATTGTGTTCAGTGTCTATAATTCCAATAATACTATTGTTGTTTTACTCTGAAAGTCACATCCCCGTCCCATCATATGACTCATTGCCCCCCCCCCCCCCTTTTTTTTTTTAGAGATAATGAGTTTGACTACTTGGAGTTCCGCCTGTGGATCGGCCTGTGGTCGGCTTTCTTCTGCCTGCTGCTCGTGGCGACTGATGCCAGCTACTTGGTCCAGTACTTCACCCGCTTCACTGAGGAGGGCTTCTCCTGTCTCATCAGCTTCATCTTTATCTATGATGCCTTCAAGAAGATGATCAAATTAGCTCATCATTATCCAATCAACCCTGACTTCAGAATGGAATATGTCACGCAGTACGACTGCCTCTGCATGGCTCCTACTGTCTTGGGTGAGTAGTTACTAAATTAAAGGCATATCTACACACTGTACAGCCTGTTTTGTCCACGCATGCCAATGAGCCGGTCTGCTATTCAATGTTACAGGTTTTGCCAGAATCTTTAAGAACAATGCATGAAATTTATCTTCTTGTGAGAATAAGAACAGAGATCTTTTTTTAAACCAATATGATGCGTTTAATGTCTAATTATCAGTTAGAACAGAGGTTTAATTTAACACAGCTGGTGCTGTTCAGCTCTGTGTTCAGCTTACAGTAATGCTGCTGCATTGTGTAATATAGAAAAGAGGAAACGACAGTTGTGTGGATTGTCCAGTCCACTGGCATAAAGTTAAACCAGCAGTGCATTCATAGCTAAAGGTCTATGGTGCAAAGGCAGCAGTACACATGTGCATTTTCTTTAATCAGATTTGCTACAGCTGTACTTTTTATTTGTGTAACACTTTAAAAAACACAGATTAATAAAGTGTTTCAGTTTGAATATTACATTAAAGCTAAATGCACATGTTCACACAGACATCAACCAAATTATGGCCCAAAACAAAGGTAAAGATTAAGGAAAAGCTAACCTATAAAAACGAGTTTATCCTGCACCTAATCATAGCTGTCAGGTTGTATTGATGCTTTTCCCTCTTATTGTAGCTGCTTCTTCTGTGGCTTGGTCTAGAGTTTCCTAGCAGACATAAATGCATAAAACGTTTGTATCCTTTGTGTCAGATTACAAGAAGTTACAAGCATTGATGTCTCAATGTCAGATTGTCTGAACACTTATTATGTCTGCTTCAAGCTGTTCTGTGTAGATGGGACATTATTGAAATGAAGTAGCTGTTGAGTTCATTGTTAGCAGATTGCTGCTGATTTTCTTTGACATTCGGATGCACTCAGGTAACAAAGGCTGTTCCCAAGGGCACTTTAACATGATAGCTAATACTTATATTGAGATAGTATCACAATGAATGCAAAATAATCACTGTAACAAGTTAAGTCATAGCTGAGCTTTGTACTGTACTGCAAGTATCTTAACCTTGACCAGAGTTTACCAGGCTGATTGTCAGATGTCATAAATGGCCTCTGTAAAATTAATTTTCCATATAAGATTTCAGTCGTGTCACTTTGGAAACCTTTAAACGTATTAAAGCTCTCATGCTGAGAGGAAACATGTTTTGTTGTTTTCTTGCAGAAAACAGCACAGACATCATTGGCGATCCTTTAGAAGGCACTTCAGACTGGTTCTGGAACAACACAGATCTGGTGCGTCTCTCTCCTTTTATTTGATGCTCTTTAAGAAACAAACTAAAATGTATCATTTTCAGGTTAATAGTTTCTTTTGATGAGTCACCTGAGCAACCAAACCTTCTCGACTAAACCCCTCGCTGTGCTTTGCTGTATTAACCTCTGCAGGAGAGTCACCACATTAACACTGATGCTCTCGGTTTTCTCTCCTGTGTTTCTGGGCACTGTTTTATGAATCTCTTACACTGTAAAAGATGGAAATTCTCAAGCAGCTATTTTGGTTTAATTTAATCTGGAAGTTTGATCTCAAACTTTATTTAACCTGTTTGTTTCTCTCACGCAGCCACCGAATGCCACGTGGTCGTCCCTCTCCAGGACCGAGTGTTTGAAGTATAATGGAGAGCTGGTGGGCAAAACCTGCGACTTTGTCCCAGACATCACCCTCATGTCCTTCATATTGTTCTTTGGCACTTACACCTGCTCCATGTGTCTAAAAAAGTTCAAGACAAGCCCCTTTTTCCCCACCACTGTGAGTCAGTGTGCCGAGCTAATTTAACTGAACAAGCCATGTGTGAAGGAACTAAATGAAATTTCCACCTGTTTGTGGATCAGCAGGTTCCAGAGTCTCTTTGTGTTTTCTTTTCATTCAGGTGCGAAAACTCATCAGTGACTTTGCCATCATCTTGGCCATTCTTATCTTCTGTGGAGTTGATATGCTCGTAGGAGTTGATACGCCTAAACTTCTTGTGCCAAGTGAATTCAAAGTGAGTGCCCTCCTCCACCCAGAGAAATTAAAGTCCATATTAGTTATGCATGGCTTTATGAAACCTGAGGCAACAATAAACTCTTGTTAAATTGTCCTGCAAGTCATCATCATAGACTGTATGTAAAAGATGGCCAGTCGGCATAAGCGGCTACAGACAGTGGTGTAGCACTTTGTACCAGGTTCATCTTTCACTAAAAGCAGCCACTCTAATTGTGCACATAATGAACCTTAACACAGTTTCAGAAACAGGTTAACAAAAAAAAGGTTTTCTGGAGTTTAAATGAACATGTTTGATGGACAGGAAGCCTTTGCAAGGATATGTACAATTTAAATCTCATGGACTGACTCTGTGTGTCTTCTCTCCTTATAGCCAACAAGTCCAAACCGAGGCTGGTTTGTGGCCCCATTTGGAGGAAACCCCTGGTGGGTTTATCTGGCGTCTGCTCTTCCTGCCCTTCTGGTCACCATCCTGCTCTTTATGGACCAACAGATTACTGCTGTGATTGTCAACAGGAAGGAGCACAAGCTAAAGGTAAGTCAGAAATCCTTCTGACAGAATGAGCTTTGTGAAGCGTCTTTACAAAGCTGAACGTTGTTGCTGCGTAAATACTGATAAATCCAACAAAAACAGCTTTTCATAAGGTGCAAACATAAGAGGTTTTTTTCATTTGGTTTCTCTTTTATGATGTATGGAACTTTTAGTGTGTTTCACATAACAACCTACAGTCCCTCTATTATAACAGGGGTGTCAAACATAAGGCTTGGGGGCCAGAATCGGCCTGCCAAAAATTCCAATCTGGTGCACCGGACGGCTTTGGAAAATGTGAAGAAGGGCACAAATTTTCACATTTTCTCTGTATTTTCAAAGGTTTTACAGCTTTTCCTACTGATAAAGACCTCCCCCATGGCCCTTCATACTAGAGATGGCACGATACCACTTTTTTATGTCTGATACCGATATCATAAATTTGGATAGTTTTAATCAATAAAAGTGTTTTTTTAGTATGTTGCTGCATTTTGTATAAGTTCATACTCAAATTAAAAAAGTCGCGACAGCTGATCATTGATCAGTTTCATGATTGAAGTAGCAGCAGGAGAGGGAGGGAGAGAGGCAGTCGCTCCATATATCTGTTGTTATGCTTAACGCTGGAATGCTTTACAAACATTCAGAGATGAACTTACACACTTGCTTTACTTCTGTCTGGGATCACTTTCTCGGAGATGAAATACCAGTTTGGTAACGAGGCTCCAAATGCTCAACCAGACCACCGACAGGTCTCGCACGCCACAGCCGCTCTATCAGGTGACGCACACTGCTCCAACGTGCTACGGTTATGAGCTGAGTTACGCCATGTTGCAAGTTTTTTGAGGTGCTTTCATGATATTTAATGGATCGGATTACATTTTTTATTTCTCTCCGATATCCGATCCAGTAATTTAGGTCAGTATTGGACCGATACCGATACGTAATATCGGATCGGTCCATCCCTACTTCATATAAGAACAAAGTAAAAAAGCATTAGACAAACAGTCAAGAAAGTTCCTGTGTTTTCACTATCTGCTATAGAAATGATGATTTTTACAGTGTTAAAAAAAATGAAAAAATTAACAACACTGTTTTATAATTACAGGATGTATTTAATTACATTTTTTATATTAAATATATCTAAACATCTTCATGTTGACATGAAGACGAGTTTCACTGGTCTGGCCCACCTGAGATCAAAGTGGGCCACGATGTAAAATGAGTTTGGCCTCCCTGCTCTAGAACACTGGATCCTTTCACACTGGAGCTAAACATCATTCTTCTCATAGGGGTGAGAGAGATGTCACGACAGTACTACCTGTTATTTTTAGGCAGTAACTGCTGAAGTAGACCAATAGGATTCTTTCAGCGGGGTAATTTGCCCCTTTAAACAATAAATGATGGAGCATCGCGTTGGTTCTTCTGTCTTATTCTGCAAACAAACCATAAATGAGCAGTTTGCAGGGTTTTAGGTCTGCCTGTATCTGCAGCTGTGCTCTGCTTACTGCCTGAACATACACACACGTTACCTCTGACCTTGTTTTTGTCTGTACCAGAAAGGGGCAGGTTACCATCTGGATCTGTTTTGGGTGGCTGTTCTGCTAGCAATTTGCTCCTTCATGGGTCTGCCGTGGTACGTGGCCGCCACCGTCATCTCCATCGCTCACATCGACAGTTTGAAGATGGAGACTGAAACATCGGCTCCCGGAGAGCAGCCAAAGTTCCTGGGTGTGAGGTAAGAGCAATGCTTGTTAGGAAGACGCCCCCTTTCTGGACTGTGGTCACATACAGCCCGATGACAGTTTTAGTTTGACTGTGAGAAATGAATGGCTTTTACATCTGATCTGCAGGTGAGATTCCAGGAAGAAGAAGGCAGAATCACTTGGTTAGATTTGGTCAACATGCATCAAAGAGCAGTAAATGGATAATCTTTCAGATATTTCATGCACTAAATTGAAAATGGAATTAAGTGCTTTCAGATGAAGGGCTGTGGTTAAAACTGGAAGGTCCATGAAGAAGGACTCGTGCTGTGATCTGCTCAAACACCAAGTGCTCTGCAAATGGCCCGAGTGTTGCAGCAGCAATGAGTCATTTTGAGATGTGATGAACACAGAAGCAAAAACCTTCCTCAAAAATAGTTACGCTAAGATGTTGAATTGGCTCATGAGTTAAACTTTTTCTTTTATTTTCTTAGCACATATGTCATGTGCACTGGAAAGAAGGCTGTTCATGCCAGAAATGCTCAAATTAGCCACACTTGTTTCGATTTCTGACTGTTAGATTAGCTGATTAGTCTTAGTTTAAAATTTATTAACTGATTAGCAAATAAGCAGCTAAAGACACCCCTGCCTACTTCTAGTAGATTCATGTTGAAGGACTCAATGACAGATGTTGCAGCTGTGGCCGCTGATCAGGGAGGCAGTTTGAAGCCTCAGATTTCTTTAGCCGATCACTCTGAATATGAAACCATATACTCATTGTTAATGACCTTTAACTGACAAGTATTGCTCCATTGTGAAACATGTTATTACCACGATTTATGAAGCAGACTCTGATTTGTTATTCAGTATGACCCCAAACGTGTGACTGAGCCCATAAACTCGTCACAACATGTTCACAGAGGTCATGGCAGAGAGGTGTTTTTCCATAGACTGCTATAGGACCAAAGTCTTTTTTTGCAACCGCATCTATCGCCATCTGGTGGCCTTCAGATAGAACGCAGGCTTAAGGCACGTCAACGCTGGCTTCGTTTTTCTGACCTGGAAGTTACGTCTGTGCTTTTTAACGTGCACACGATCTCTGAACAAAGTGTCTCGATCACTCTTATCATTCAAATCATAATCAATAAACACTTATTGCTGTTGGCTTGTTGATCCTAGCTGGTCAATATTGTTCATTCAGTGTTTGGTCTCAATAAATATTTCAGAAAAGGCAGCGTGAGACAACTTTAACAAATGTTCTTTTTTTTCTCATCATCTCAGGTTTTTAATGATTATCTGTATTTAAATTAAGCTGTGTTATTGGCAGTATTAACATATTTTATTTTCAGCATCTTGCCTGGTTCTTCCTTTGTGTTCATTTTAGTTTTACGGGGCTTTTGATTGTTTTCATGTCTGACGTCCTCCCCGGCCTCCTGATGTGTCAGCTGTAAGCTGAGCTAACAAACCGTAACACCAGAACATCCACACTAACTCTGAACCCTCTGCAAACACTGGTGCTGTTTTCTTTTTCTTGGCTAAACTAATTTATGAATTGGTAACTGACTGCCAGGCTGCTTCAGATCATGACTTTATAGCAAGCAGACAGCTCAGACGCTGCAGTTTTGTTCTTGTGTAAAATGTATTTTTCTGTCCTTTGCAGAGAGCAGAGGGTCACGGGTGTGTGCGTGTTCATCCTCACAGGGCTGTCTGTGTTTATGGCTCCAGTTTTAAAGGTAATCAATCAGATATTGATTTTATTTCTTGTCTTGTGATTGATTTGTTAACTTGACATGCCAGTTAAACGGTTTATGAGTTTAATCAATGTCCTTCTAGAAGCAGGTCTTACCACGTAGCAACCATGTTGGTAACAGCTCTGGGGAGGAGTTTGAATTTATTTTCAAGCCTCTGACTAGAAATCAACAAACAACAATACATTTTTAATAGATCTAGAGACATACAATGCAAGTACTGCTTAAATGTGATTTACAAAAATGCTAAAAAGCTCTCTTTAGTTATACTGCACAAAGTTAAACAATATAAAGGCAGTGTAACTTGGCTTCATCGCCATCTCTGAGCAAAAGTCATGCTGCTTCACACTATGCTCCTGCAAAAAATGCAAAAACAAAACACAGCTAATGTCTAAGGAGCTTGGAAAGAAAAGCATCTGGACGTCTTTAGGTTTCTTAAAGATGTTTCATCCGAGAAGCTTCTTCAGTTCTAAGAGCAACTGGTGGAGAGCCCCAGATTTTAAGCCCTATGGGAGTGTCCCCAACAGGGTGATGGACCCCTTATTGATCCTCTACCTAATCACATGAGCCAAGGTGTCATCTGGGACCCTCTTTCCAACCTCCTTAGGCTACGATGACCTGGATCACTGAGAGCCCTCACAGACACGATTAGCTAATATGTCCCATTTCAGTTTAATGTGTTTGAATTCCAGTTGCTCTTACGTGACTTTTCAAATCTGCATCAAAATGCAACGACACAATAAAGTGGTAATAGTCTGTCTAATATGGCCGGTGGGTCATATTATTATGAAGAGGATCTGTAGTATTTAACCTGTTCTTCAGTTACCAGGACATATATGAAATCGGACTTCTCTGCTTTTTAACATAGTTTTCATTGGTCAAATTAAATTTAAAAGAATAAAAGGATTTCTTTATCAGGCTGCCCATAAACCTGCATAATAAATACACTCACTGATTACTGATAAGCTGCTATCTTATCAGAATCAGAATCTTTATCGTCCCTGCAGCAACGAGGCGCTGAAAAATGACATTGAGGTCCAGTTATCTCAGTGCAAAAGAAGATCGCTCAATACAATAAAAATTAAGTTAACACACACACACAATAAATACTTATGTGGATGAAGTCAAAGATCAGTGGAATTTTTTTTAAGTCCTTCTAGACGTCAGTTGTCTCTCAGTGAGTTTTACAGCAGCGCCATTAACTTTGATCTTCGGCCACCGAGAGGCCAGACTCTCTCACAAACTTTCATAAATGTTCACAAACTTTATAACTCAAAGACTTTTGCATGCCGAACACGTGCCAAGTTCCTTGAGAGAGTTTTATATGCAGCTTTCCCTCGATTTATACAAATCAGCCAATCTATCATTAGATTACAAAGATTAGATATACTTATTCTCACCTCATATTTTAAATTCAACCTCTGAAAGCTGGGTTCAAAAAGCTGTCATTGGTTCCCTTTGCAGCACAGTAAGTAATTTCAGACTTTTAAATGATATTCAGCTGCTCTTCTTTCCTGCGACTGTCGACAGCTGTGGAGTAATACGACTTCTCTTTTTGGAGCTGTGATGCACAACAGTCCACACGCTGTTGTGGGAATCTTTGAGAGCACTACACAACTCATAGGCGACTCCTCGAATTCAGAACAAATCAGACAAGTTTCAGTGGTTTCATTTTGCTCACTAACCTTTACATATTCTGTGTTTCCTAACAAACCAGGATCTAAGTATCATCTGTGATGTGCATTCTTCTTTTCCCCTTTACCTAGTTCATCCCCATGCCTGTGCTGTATGGAGTCTTCTTGTACATGGGGGTCGCTTCTCTCAATGGAGTGCAGGTATCATTTTAATTTTTAAAAAAAACAAGCCACAGAAAAAATTTGACTAAAGAGAAACTGATCTGAAAAAACAAAACAGCAGCAACAAAAAAACAACTACAATTACCATATTTCCACAAATTAGACTAGTCGGGGGGGGGGGGGATATAACCCAGTTGTTTAACCATCATTTCCTTTTAAGAAATGGACGGTTAAATGGTAAAAACAGACACAGGAAGCGCTGAGTTGGCAAGGGGAGCGTGGAGGATGGTCCAGCTTTGAAGTAGCACATGTAATGTTATGCTTGTTGCGTCAGAGCTGCTGCATGTTTGTTCTGGTTTCCTTCATGTTAGAGAAGCAAGCCTGTGACACCATAGGTGCAGAGGCTCTTTGGATAGAAGACCATCTGTGCATCAGCACAGACAGATGTGCTCAGAGTCAGAGAAACTCAAGCTGCCTTGCTGCTTTCTCCCCCCTTTGAGGTAGTCACTCAGCACTTGTGTAGGATAAACTGCATTATGCTGTAAATTTAAGGATACCAGCTGGAAATGATTGGCTGAATCTTCACGCTTAAACATAAAAAATCCAAACATGCTGCAGATGATGCCTGGGTACCTTCGGCAGCCGATATCAGTAAAAGTCTCAGAATAAGGACTTGCATAGTTTCCTTTACTTTAGTTGCAGTGAAAAGCAGTGATGGTTACTGAAGCTCTGTCATATTAATTGGTACCACGGTCTCTCTGTAGTTCATGGATCGTCTTAAGCTGCTTCTAATGCCGGCGAAGCACCAGCCGGACCTGGTTTACCTGCGACACGTTCCTCTCCGGAAGGTCCACCTCTTCACTTTTATGCAAATCCTTTGCTTGGCTCTGCTCTGGATCCTCAAGTCCACCGTGGCTGCCATCGTCTTCCCTGTCATGGTGAGACATCTTTTTATTGAGATGCTGCTAATTAAGTTTGCAGCATCCTAGAATGTATAGTTTTAATTAATATTAGTGAGTAATGTCTTGACGCACGCTCAATCACCCAGGTAAGTGGATCCCAAAAGGTTGATTCTGTTCATCTGGACGTTTTCAGTGTGAGAAACATTTTGTCACAGAAGAGCCACCTCGTCAGGCCAGGACTCTGCAGTCTGTTTACGCCTACAGGCCAGTGGACACTCTTTCAATGATGAGGATGTAACATCCTGGACAGGGAGGAACGCTGGTTTGAGGGCGGAGTCAAGGAGGCCATTTACGTGAAAAGGGAAAGATCATCTCTGAATGGAGGAGGGGGCCTAAGGGTCCATCTGTCACCATCTTACAATGCTGTGATTGCAGTCATTCCCCGATTCTTTGATCAATGCTCCGTGGGCTTTGATCAGTGGTCATGACAGTTAACATATTAACGATCAAAGAACTGACCTCACAGAACTTTGTTCATTCAGTGGTGCTGGTTTCAGTCATTGTGCAAATGTGCTGTTTATGAGAAACGTTTCTCCCATTGAAAACGTCCAGATGAACAGAATCAACCTTGTGGGATTAGTGAGTAATACTAACACCTTTTAGTATTATTGTAAGAGTCATATCACAGGCATCAGCAGCAGAAGGACTCTGATCTAGGTACATAGGTATTGGGCAGATTCATAATGGCGTGACGAAAGTTTCATATCAGGACACATTTTTACAGTTTAAATGGAAAGTTCATTAACAGAGAGTTTGTGCTGTTTTAAAGCTAAGCAGGCACTATGTTCAGCATTACACTCACCAAAGCAGAATTAAAGAGGCTGTGACCAGAAATGCATTTTCAGTTCAAGTTCAAACCGTTTCTCGAAAGTTTGTTTTGTGTACGTAGACTTGAGTTTATCTGGGTGATAAATCAGCAGAGATCATCCCAGTACTTCATGTAACAGTTATATTGCAGGATGTTGTTATAAACTTCATTGAACGATAAAGTTTGTTGTACTTTTCAGAATCAAAGTGAAATAATCAGGTTTGACGTGTTAATGTGGGTTAATGTATTATTTTATTTTACAAATTACGTCGATTTCAGCTCATGTTTAAAAAAGAAATATCGATAGAATTAACGCTGACGTCTTTCTGTCAACGAATGATCTCAAAATCAGATCCTCGCTCTGGTCGCTGTCAGAAAGGGGATGGATTACCTGTTCTCTCAGCATGACCTCAGTTTCCTGGATGATGTCATCCCAGAGAAGGACAAGAAGAAGAAAGAGGATGATAAGAAGAAAAAGAGGAAACGTGGCAGCATAGACAGCGACGCTGACGACGTAAGTTTGGGATATGTTCATCTCTTACATTTCTAACTCACTCTTAGGTTTATTTGAGATTCTTCATTCTTAACTCTTTTTGTTTGTTTTCTGTTACAGCGGCTCATCCTAACTCGGAGTTTATGCACATTTCTTTCATTTTTAGGTTGTAGTTCTTCCAGTTAATGAACATGAGAATGTTTAAGAGGCGACATATGCTGAAATCATACCTTCACCGTGTAGACCGGAGAACGCCGTGGGTTTTATTCAAGCACTTTGCATTTTTAGATATTTGCAGCACAGAGAGAGATCTTATTGCAAGAGTTTTGACTAAAGGCTAAACAGTGCACCTCAGCACAGTTATCGTTAACTAACAGTTAACGAGTCTCCTGCAGCCCAGTCTGTATGATTGCATAGTAAATGAGGTGAAAAACAGCCACACCCCTTTCTTTTGAATACATTTAATGAACTATCGCTTTAAAAACAGATGAGTCTGTGACGCATCCGTGTTTTTCCACCCTCAGTGAGTTTGCTGGACATTTACATTATGATTTACAATCACAGTGGGCATTAAAAAGTACAAAACTTCATATACATTGGTTTTAAAAACTAGACAATATTATTTTATGTCTAAATGAGTTTAAAAACAAGTTAAAATTTCCACATATTTTTACTCCTGTGTGTTAACGCCATCGTCGTGCTGCATTCAAAATATAATGAATGACTTTGCTCCAATTTCTACACTTTGCAGAGATGTGCAGTGGGCCCAGTTGGACCCTCTGGCAGGCTGCTCTGAATTATTCACTCATGACTGATTTTCTTGTAGCTCTGAACTGGATATGGCTGGAAACAAGCCGGTGAAGAGAAAAAAGAAAGTTTCCAATGATGATGTTTCCTCTCTCCAACAGTCTGACTTTCCTTACAATGAGAATATTCCCAGCATTAAAATCCCCATGGACATGATGGAACAGGAGCCCTTCTTAAGTGATAAGGCTTCTGACAGTGAGTAACTACCTGCAGCACCGGAGAAAACTACTTCTTGCGCCTGCCTAACTTGCTGTACTTAGTGAAGATGTGGTGCCTTTTTGTCTGTAACTGCATGATATTTAAATTTGCTTCACTTCTTTGCCGTTCTTTGTGCTTACTTCCTTTCAAACATGCATGAAAGCTGCTCGCTTTCTACCTCGTCCTGCTCAATTAACTTCTTTCCCCCCATCAGTTTCCATTTTCAGTTACGTGCTGTTAAGTCTGACTTTGTGGATCCTGCCTGTTTAAACATATTTAACAGTAACTTTAGTTTTATGTACAAAAGTCTTCTTGAATTCTAACTTTTGCCTTAATATATAACTAATGTGTGTTTGCTGAAGGACTAGTGTGTAGACTTAATTACATTTATTGGAGGTTGGAACTAACTGATTGGCCCTGCTTTTCAGAGGGTGTTGATTATTATATGTTTTAGGATCACTTCACCTAATAAAATCAAATAGAATACAACACAGCAGACCCTCTCCTGAGCTTTGTCTGGGCTGGTGTAGAAATATACTAGAACAACCTTTAAAGACTCTGTTGAAGCAGATAAAAGTATGATACACGCTGGATGGGGAAAAATAAATGACCCCAGTATCACACACTGGTCCTTTGATACTAGAACAAATGCCTGTTTACAACATTAAATGAACTGACTGGTTTCTATATGTATTCATTACAGTATCTTTGATCCACACTGTGTTCCTGGTTTTACCCGCTGCTTTGCTCTTACAGATGCTATGACACACACAGGATGTCAAACATTAAAGTGTGTCAGAGGCTATCTAACAAGTTACATGGATATCTGTGAGCTAATGGCTGTTTTCTTTGGGGTTTTTTCGTAGGAGACAAGTCCTCATCATTCCTTGAACGACACACATCGTGCTGAGCAGCTTCGCTTCTACCAGGCCAACTACTTGTCCAGGTGAGATGTGTGTGTGTGGATATCAGAGTGTGTACAGACGGGAAGCTGAGAGCCACAGACTGTCACAGTGCAGCTCACCTGCCAGACTAAACAAAATGGCAACGAAACAAAACAACCTCCACCAATTTCCTTTTGCATTTAATAAAGACAGTGGCATCAGAGATGGCAAAAGGTCAGAAGGCACGCTAACTATCCCCACGCGTAATGCTAGCCTGAACTTTAAAGGTCAGTTAGGCTAATTAGCTTACCTATGGCTAAACTGTATTTTCCTCAAGGGGAAGCAAAGCGCTGGGCGCCATATGCCAGCTCGTCTGTCTGCCCCGTCATGCTGTTTGCATGCTGTATGCTAAAAAGTGAAAGGCTTCTGAATACTAGTTTTTTGCTGTGCTTTTTTTCTGCTATGTTCACAAAAGAGTTTTTTCTCTATTTTATTTCCTTCAGTAAAACAAAGGAGCTGCTTCAGTGAGACTTTTTCTTTTTTAGTGAGCTAATATTTTATTTTGTTTTTGGTTTACTTTTCCACAGCTTTAGAGATAAATAAAGTTTGTCCTAAACACATTTTGTGACTTAGTCTGTGTTTTACTCAAATTAACTGACATCTGTAGATGCTGGCTAACCTAAGCTGCCACGTAACTGTTAAGCCTTTTGAAAGACAGCAAACTGAAATCTTCCATGCTCGGCTGCAACTTGCACCCAAAGTGCTTTCTAATGGCCAATGATGCCTCCAGAATCTGCATTATCACAGATAATACTTTATTATTTTCAGCAAATATGCATAGGATTAAAGCTACATAATAATTATGGCCCCAAACTATAGCATTCAGACCCGACGGGTGTACTTGGAAGCAAAATTAGCCCATATTTTCAGTCTCATGGAGACTCATCTGTTTGTATGAGTTTTAGTTAAAGTCATATGTAAGTTTTCCACACTTTCCCGTTTGTGTGATTTAGTTTCTGTGCCGTAGCAATGCAAAAAGTATATAAAACAACAAAGTGTGTTTCACTAATTTTCCCATCTTTATGGGAAAGCGTCAGACATCAAATTTCAAATTTTTTCAAATTCAAATTTTATTTGTCACGTACACAGTCATACACAGTACGATATGTAGTGAAATGCTTGGACAACTGCTCGTGACCTAAAGAAAACAAAAAAGGAAAAGGCTATGAATAAGATAGGAAATAAATATGAAAAATTAAAAAGGGTAAATTTAACTAGGAAGGAATAAAATATAAATTAAGGTTAAAAATGAAATAACTGTACAACACAAATTAGAATGAAGGGTAAATTTAACTGGGAAGGAATAAGATAAAATATATAAATTAAAGTTGAAAATAAAATAACTGTACAACAAAATACACAATATAGAACTATATAAGAATGTATGAAGAAATCTAAATATAAATAAATATATACACAATGACAGTAGCTGTACAAGTATTAACCGGAAATGAAGAATATAGTGACCAGTGTTGTGCAAAAAAACAATGTGTGCAAAACCAAAGTCCAGAAAGTCCAGTGTGTGTAAGAACTGTATGTGTGGGTCAGTACTGTGTGGTGGTGTGATTGAGAGACCGTATCGCCTGCGGGAAGAAGCTCCTCCTCAGTCTCTCTGTGTTGGTCTTCAGGGAGCGGAATCGCTTTCCTGACCTCAACAGAGAGAACAGTCTGTTGTTGGGATGGCTGAGGTCCTTCACCATCTTCCTGGCCTTGGTCCAGCACCGCCTGCTGTAGATTGAGTGCAGGTCAGGGAGCTCGGAGCGGATGGTGCGCTCAGCTGACCGCACAACCCTCTGTAGAGCTCGTCTGTCCTGCATGGTGCTGTTCCCGAACCAGGTTAAGATGTTTCCCGCCAGGATGCTCTCTATGGTGCACGAGTAAAAGTTCCTGAGCACCTTGGAGGGCAGTTGGAAGTCTCTCAAGCGTCTGAGGTGGTAGAGACGCTGTCGGGCCTTTTTCACCACGGTGTTGATGTGACAGGACCATGACAGGTCCTGCGTGATGTGAACTCCGAGGTATTTGAAGCTGTCCACTCTCTCCACTGGGCACTCGTTGATGACGGGGGTCTGGTAGTTCCTCTCCTGCTTAGTGCTGAAGTCCACTATCAGCTCCTTTGTCTTACTGACGTTTAGAAGGAGGTTGTTCCTCTGGCACCAGTTCTCCAGATTCCTAATCTCCTTCAGGTAGGCCGTCTCGTTGTTATCAGAGATCAGGCCCACCACGACGGTGTCGTCAGCAAACTTGATGATGGTGGTGGAGCTGGTAGTGGCCACACAGTCATATGTGTACAAAGAGTACAGCAGGGGGCTCAGAACACACCCCTGGGGGGCTCCAGTGCTGAGAGTGGTGGAGGCTGAGACATGTCCGCCCATCCTTACTGCCTGTGGTCTGCCAGTTAGGAAGTTGGAGATCCACTGACACATAGATGAGCTGAGTCCCAGATGCTCCAGCTTGGTGGTGAGTGTGGAGGGAATTATGGTGTTAAATGCAGAGCTGTAGTCTATGAAGAGCATTTTAACATAATTCCCCCTTCTAGTGTCCAAGTGAGTGAGTGATGTGTGGAGGAGATGAGAGATGGCATCGTCTGTGGAACGATTTGGACGGTAAGCGAACTGTAGTGGGTCCAGTGTGTCTGGTAGTGAAGAAATGATGAAGTCTCTGACCAGGCGTTCAAAGCACTTCATCACTACTGAGGTGAGGGCTACAGGGCGATAGTCATTGAGAGAAGCAGGGTGGGGTTTCTTCGGGACAGGAACAATGATGGACTCTTTGAAGCATGTGGGGATCACCGACTGAGATAAAGAGATGTTGAATATCTCAGTGAACACAGGAGCTAGCTGGTATGCGCAGTCTCTTAGGATACGACCTGGGATGCCGTCTGGTCCTGCTGCTTTCCTGGTGTTCACTCTTTTGAAGGCTCTCCTTACTTCATGCTCGGAGATGACGAGCACGTTTCCGGTGCTGGCAGTATCTTCCTGTCTGCAGCCGTTAGCGCCACTAACACTAGCATTGTTGGAGACCTTAGCTGCAGCCTCGAAGCGAGCATAGAAAGTGTTCAGCTCGTCTGCCAGAGTCACGGCCGCGTTCGTCACACACTGAATAACATCAAATGTTTAAACAAGTTAAAGATTGAGAGCTGTAATGTGCAGCACCACCACAACGAGTGGTAAAATATATGAGCCTGAGTTACTTTTTCACTCGTGCTTGTTACGATCAAATCGAAACATTTACAAAATGTCTGCAACGTCTGTGTCGTGGTTCTGGGTCCTTTTAACCCAGCATTTTGAGTTAGTTAATATTTTGTAGTATGGTTTATGTTCTGGTTCATTAGTAGTCCTAGTGCTGTTTTGAGTTTCCTATATTCCCTGTTTAGCTCTCTGTGTCTCTGTTTATATCCGTTTGTGAGTCCTTGTGTCTTGTTTCGCTCCTTATGTTTCGTTGCATGTTCCCCTGTCTACCATGTTTATCCATGTTCCCCTCGTGTTCCCTCGTGTTCCCTCGCTCCCTCTCATCTGCCTTTTCTCCACTCCAGTGTCAGTCTTGCGTTCGTTTCCTGTTTTATTGTGAAAGTCTTGCGTTCCATGTTCAGTGTGTTTCGTTTTGCTTCCTCGTGTCTAATTTGTCTCCGCTGTGTTCCCCATGTGTTTCCTGTTCCCTCATCATCCTATTGTGTATTTAAGCCCCGTGTTTCCCTCTGTCCAGTGTCGCGTTCTCCCTCATGGTTGTGTGTCATTCTGTTTGCCTCCACATGTGTTTAGTTCTTATCATTTCCCACTGTTGTTTTGTATTTCCATTTACTTAATAACGCTGTGTTATATGTTATCTGCATTTGCGTCCTTTCACAGCCAGTTCACGACAGTTTCTCTCATGCAGACAAAGTTGATAACCACCTTTGTGACATCCATCATCTCTGACTGGGATTTAAGGTTTTATCGAGCCAGCTAATGCTAACAAAGTCTGACTATGTTGAACTTCATTGAACGTCTGCAGGAACATAACCTGCAGGATTATCAAAAGCAACCAGCTGAATAACAGCTAAACTGGTTCGTCTTAAATTTGCCTGTGACTTGTAAGAGATTAGTATCTAAAGCTGCATCTTAGGCCATTTTGTAGTGTTTTTGTGTATTTAGGAACACAGATCAATCTGCTGTGTGGATGTTGTAAGTCTATACTGCATGATAAATGCACACTGTGTTCCACTGATAAGAGCTTTAAGGAGACAATCGGTCTTAAAAAGGCATGACAGGAACTGCTGGTGTGCAAATATTTATAGCAAAGATTATGCTGCTTAAGAGAGATTATGTTTTTCCATCATGTCCGCAACTTCTCACAATGACCAGGATCTGCGCATTGTGAGCACATGCAGGGTCAAGCTGCCTTCCCATCACCCCATCTGCCCCACAGTCGTCCCACTAATCCTCTTCCATCAGCACTGTTACCACAATGTGTGAAAAGCAGCTGCGATTACAGGACATCTGCGATGTCAACAAACCACAACCAGTGACATAATTGGTCCGCAGCCACAGCCGCAGTGCTCTTCAGTCACATGTTGTTTTCTTTTAGGGTTAATTAGCTGGGTGCTTTTTGATGTCATTTTACTTTAAAACATTTTAGGCATTTTAATAGTTACATGCTCATTATTATCACTGGCATCGTTCCTGGGTATCTATTGTAGTAATGACGTTACGCTGACCCTGCTGTTAAAGTAATCCTGTCCCACTAAGACTGAAGGCAAATTGTTTTGAGCTCAGACGACCTCAGGAAACATCAGATCTATACTGAGGTATTAGTGAAATACCACAATAAAGTGACCTAGAGGTGAGATGTTAAGTCAGCTAAACATAAACTAGTAACCAAGATAAGCAACAATGCCAAATAATCACCGGGTACAACCTTTGAGATGTGAGCATGATTTTTTTGGTGGGCATCTATCAGATCTTTGTCATATTTACTCTGCTCCCAAAAAATTACAGGAAAACTTTGAAATCCTCCTGGATATCTACTGAATACTGATAAGGACAGGATGATGTGTTAGGAACAGAAGGATGCTGCGTTGTTTCAAAGAAAAGAAAGAGCTGAATTTAAAGACACCCTAAAAACTGAAGTGAAAAGTGATGCAGCAGGCGAGTCTGCTGAAGCTTCATCTAATCGACCCCGAACACCTAGATGATATAGTCGACGCACTACGTCTGCACACATGTACTTAAAATATTTTATTTTTGTGTTTCAGTCCTGAGATGAGTCCGCTGAAGTCTGTGCCTCAGATTAGAATAGACATGGACCCAGACGATGATAACACTTTCTACTGGAAGAGCAGAGGATCCGAAACATCTCTGTAGATCTCCACCAACCTGCAGCACAACTTTTCTTTTTACTGACCTTCGGTGATTCTTTTAACTCCGATCTCCTTCATGACTTCAAGACTTTGTTGTGAAGAGTGGCACGCTTTAGAAGAAGCATTACGCTGCATGCTATATGGTCTTTCCTCACCACGTTTCTCTCACAGCTCCACAGCTAGTCTTTGCTTACAAAGGTAACCCCTGAATATTCTTCTATGCAACTCCTCCTACGCATCACCGACCGAGGCTGCAGCTCACTCTGACCACGCATGGACCTGCTCTTTTTATATAAACATATACAAATATCATCTGTCTGAGTTTTTATATAAACCGAATTATTCTAATAACATTTTCCTGTAGCAGGAAAATCATGTTTTTATAGCTCTACCTCTTGTTTTAGATTCAGTGCTTATCATGAATGATTGCAATGTGTTGACTTTTGATGGGGTTTTGATATTTTCTCTCTGTCCTCTTGTAGAAATGATTCACACAGATTCACTCTATGATCATAGCTTGTGAAGGAAATACAGTAGATATTTAAGTAAATTAATAGCAGATTAACAATGCACATTTGTATGTGCAGATGAGGAAAATATTTTTATTCTCACTTTGTGATGCAGTTTTACTTGCTTCAGTTTCTAGTTTTCTGAATCTTTTACTCTTTTGCTTTTGTTACTCGTTTAATTTAAATCATTTTCTTCTTTTGTTTTGCTTTAAAAAAAAGATTGTATTGTGTGTGTGTTTGTAACATTTCTTATTTTTTTTCTGTTCGAGTAGAAAACAATCCAGCGACATAATCATCCGATTTTCCTCCGCCAAACTTAAACTCTAACTAGAAATTACTTTTGCTGCACAAAGTACTTTACCTAAGTGACTTATAAGAGATTGATTCTTAAAGTAACAATGTGAAAAAGAGGAGACGGGAATCAAATCCATGCGAGCTCAGTTCGGTTCACGGCAGGTTTTCTTTGTTTTTCTCAGCTGTTTTTGGAATTATCTGATGGTGTGAAGACGTTTTTAATAAGGATGTGTTCGGGCTGTAATACAACGGTCACATGCCATCTGTGCTTACATTCAGAGACTTATTGGTCGGTGTTATGCAATCCTATCTTCTTCAAATCCACACAAAGACCCGTGCGCACGTCAGCTGTCAAACATGTCTTTGAATCTCTGATTGCTGGTCAGTGTTTGACTCAGTTTTCTTCACTTTAACTCAAATTTCTAATTATCAGGCAAAGCATTTTAATTTTGGCCCCCATAATAAACTTGCTGAGCTTGTAGAGTGTGCACAGGGCATGTGAGTGTTATGTTTAACCCACACACATCCTTTAAACAGTTGTTAAAACATCATGTCAGTGAGGCAGAAGATGCACAAACTCCATATTTGCTCCAATGTTTTTACTTCAGACGGTTTCCCACAGAATGACCGCGTGCATCTCTCTGACTGCTCGTCTGTTTTTGGCCAGTTATAAAGGATAATTCAGGTTTATGTGAACTTATATTACATGAATGTGGCTGCTGTGTGGGTCGCGCTAACTTTGAACTCTTCCCTTCTGTTGTAGTAATCAGGCAGGAAACAGAAGTTGTATTTAGAGAAATACAAGCTCCAAAGGTTGTTTGAAAAAACAAAATTGCAGCTGACCCATTATGCATCAGCTGTAGGTTTCTTGGTATATACAAAGAAAAATGTTCTTTTCTTCAGTGCAAAAACATTTTACAATTTCCCCCAAACTGCAGTAAGTATCTCACTGAAACAACTGAAAGCAAAGTGCTCTGCTCCTGGTACAGGTAATTAAGTAAAAAGAGCTGCTGTACACCCACTTTCACCTGACATGCATTTTACTTTAGCAGCTTTGTTATATAATTTCCCATCAAAATAACTGGTGGGAATTATAATAATAACTCCATCAGATAGCAGGACATACAGGTGGATGTAGACCCTGTGCATCTTTAACATACTTATTCCTGGAGATTACAGATTACCTTTGCATGGTAAGATAAATAATCCATATTTATCTTACAGTAGTCATTACTGTTTGAAACAAGTAGTTTTAGCCTCAGTTCTCCACATCTGAAGAAAGTGACTGGATGACTCTCATAAGCAAAGAAAAACAACAACAACAGCACAAAAGAGCCGTTTTAAATGTTGAACGACACACTCTTGCAGTTTGATCTGAACAATAGACACAAAAAGCTTTTACATGCTGTTTTCTGTTTTTGTTTTGTCTCTGTGGTGAAGATGGAGCTCAAAGTTGGCATGACCCACATTGAAAGGTTAAAAATAACCCACGGTTATCTTTTAACTCCAGTACAGCGATTGACACCATCTCTCCACTGAATCTCTAATGGGTGCACTGAAGCACTTTCTCACTTTTTTCATTTTAATTTGAAACCTCCGGGCCTCTGTACGGATCGCCACGGTAGAGATTTCAAAGACGTAGATAAGAGTCACGACATACTTAATATTCCACCTCAGTATTTACAGCTGTCAGCAGCGGCGAGTGGAAACGAATGTGAGTCAGCGCCCGGGACATCTTCTGTGGGGAGTGGTTAGTTTAAAGTGTGATTCTGTGTAAGTGTGTCAGACAAAAACCTACAACACGACGTGAAAATCTTCTGTTAATCCTAGTGTTCGGAATACTGATGCAATTTTTTTTTATTATTATTAACATTTTGTGACTTTAGAATAGGTGAAATTGTTTATTTTAGAATTTATATTTTTCAAATGAAATGTATATTGGAAATAAAGAGAATTATCAAACAGCACTCGAGTGCTCGTCAGTCTGATGTTGGGGATAATTAAAGTGTTCCATATTGAAAAGCCAGCATAATTACATTTAATGTCACACTTATGAACTGAAACTATTTGAGGATTATTTATGTTAAAGTAAATTTAAGTCACTATTTTGTGATTTAACAAACAAGTGAAACCTGAATAACTGAGTCACTGCTCTTTAAACCTTCCTTCAGAACAATCATCAGAAACCACTTTTACTCTGGATAAAAAAAGTCTGAGGTGAATGGTTGCTGAGTGATGGACAGTTAATGATTTTGCATTTTTGCCTTTTGAACATTAGTTAAAAAATCTCCTTTAATCTCTTTAAGACACATAAAAAGTTCAAGGACATTCATCAGACATTAGACATGTACATTTACTTGAATTACAAGTGCTCATGGACTATATCCCCCATAATGCAATGCACCAAGAAGCTGGCAGACCTGAAGCACTCACTAGAAAACACCTTAAAATAATAGTCTGTAAAAAAATATATATATGATGGTGCTGGAAGGGTCCTCTTTGCACAGGTTTTTGATTTTACTCACCATTACTGATTATGTAACTCCCTCTACTGTCAGCTGAACGCTATTAAAGACTATAGTACAGATGTTGTGTGTGTGTGTGTGTGTGTGTGTGTGTGTGTGTGTGTGTGTGTGTGTGTGTGTGTGTGTGCTTTTGAAGGCTCAGTAGTAGTTGTTGGCTATTTAATTTAAAAGTTTCATAATACTGTAAATACTGCACTTGGTGGTACAGTTTTTCTTAGTTATCAAAGTTCAAAACAGTATGTGTGACAAGAGAACAAGACTGAAAAGTGTAAAAAGACCCAAACAGCACAGGAAGATGCAGAAGAAGAGATGCTTCTTCACTCACCTTTTTGCTCACCATGTGTTTACACACCACTCTGCATCTAACCATTAGTTGTTATCAATCTCTGTCTTCTTCCAAAACTGTCTTCTGACCATAAACAACATAATGTCATTGTTCATGTACGATGACAATAGAGGGCTCTTCTATTCTGTCACTTCAGCTACAGTTTAAAATACCTGCAGGTCATTTTCAGAGCAGCTTCAAAGCTCCCGTTGGCTCTGTAACAAAAGGCCAACAGTGCTCTCAGATGTCAGCTAATTATTCTACACAGAGTGTAAGAGGCGCTGCAGCTTATCCACCTCATCAGCATTTAGAAACACCATCAAAACAAAGCACTAATCAGCAATGTGGGATTCCTGCTCTCCCATGTAATCAGGGACTTCCAGTTCATTAGCAGACATGCAGAGATAATTACAGAATTACATGAAAAGCATGATTTCACGTCAACTTTGATACTGTGTCAGAGGTTATAAAAAGGTAACTGCTCAGTGTTTCCACTAGGGGGCTATAAAGAGCTGTGGTAGAGATAAAAAGCACCGGTGAGGATGAAGCTGCATTCAGCTGGAAGCAGGTTGAAGGGAAAATAGGTAAAAAATACAGCTAGACTTATTCTGACAAGACTTGTAGCTGAAGACTATAATTTATGTTAAATTGCTGTGTGAGCAATTGTGGTAGTTTGCTGCCAAGTGAAAGAGACAAGAAAAAGTCCATTAAATGAGCTGAATAGACTTAAATCATAGCTTGACATGAGCCGTCTTTCAGATGAAAGAGGACATTTCTAGAAAGTGCAGCAGACATGGATGTAACAGTAACTTTATCACAAACCTGGTCATGGTGTGACCGCAAAAACTGTGCAGATCAAACAGAAACCAACAGGTCACAGTTTGAAATCTCAGTATCTACTGGGACTGGCACTACATCAGAGTTAGAATTTATTAGTTAATTTCCTTCACACTTCACACACTACAGGTATTTTCATACTGGAAATACCTGGAAAGAGCAGCAGCATACCATCAACTCAGAGAGTTTTCTTCACATATCTTTGAATTTTGTTTCTGATTTGTTGAGGGGCCAGCACGCCTCATGTATTCACCGTTAGTGAATTCCCTAGAGAATGAGTAGATTGTCCATCGGATCAGTGTTGGGCAAGTTACTTTGAAAAAGTAATTAATTATAGTTGCTAGTTACTTCTTCAAAAAAGTGGCTCCTATCCCCAAAGCCGCCTCCTATCCGCCGCATAAATGTCCTTGCGCTTTTACACCAGTCTTCACGGTAGCGCCTTTTCGCTTTATATCCTGATTGAAAGCCTAGACTCGCGCACACGTGCGCGCGCGCGAACAGTCACACGCACACGCGCGCACACAAATTATAACTTTGTGTCCTTCTCTGGGACACCTACTGTACCTGTGTGCCAAGTTTCATCCAGATTCACTGTAAAATTCCTCAGAAATTAAAGGACATTTATATACAATTCAATACAGCCAATATACTACAATTATGTAAATTTCGAAAATTCATTAAAAATCATCCTGAGTAGTTGAGGAATCTGTTGAAAGTTGGACCTCAACTATTCTGGAAAAGGCGAAAAGGCGCTACCGTAAAGACTGGTGTAAAAGCGCAAGGACATTTATGCGGCGGATAGGAGGCGGCTGGCTTGACCGCGGCTCACAAATGACGGCTCACTTTACCGCGGTCCCATGTTACTTACATAGACAGCAACCTCCGCGCAGCTGATATAAGATGCGGTAACCTGAAGACAGCTTCAAACGTCTGTTTGTTGAAAAATAGTAATGCGACCGCATTTTCTTGTTAGTAATGGTAACGGCGTTGTAACGATAGAAATAGTAATTAGATTACTCGTTACTGAAAAAAGTAACGCCGTTATTCCCATCACTGCATAGGATGTATACAACAAAAAGGAGGAGGCAGCTGCCATGTCCTGACAGTGAAGGCAAGGGCATGAACCTTGCATTCTTCTTTATGGCCAGCAGGGGGCGACTCCTCTGGCTGCAAAAAGAAGTCCAGTTATGCAGACGTTTGTGCAAATGATGGCTCTCAGCTCTATGACCTCACTAAACATCTTCTTCATGGCATATGGTGTCAGTCACTCCTTTCAAGTCATGTTGAATACAACATGGATCTCATTCAGTAAGTTATGGCGCCCGTTAGAGTCGCCTTGTGATTTAGATGTTGCTAAATGATCATGTAGTGTTCCTCAGTTAAAAAAACCCTAAATAACTAACCTACTAACTAACTAACTAAAAAAATTGTAAAAGGCTCATTTTAATCCTGGAGTGGCATGTGGACCTTTAGCAGTGTTACTGGTGTGATGGGTGTCTTTTAGCACAGAGTACAGGTTGTAACCGAGCAGATTTCAGTGGCTGAACATGAGCACAGGCTCCACAGGAGAAGAGAGGTGACACTTGAGTTGGGGAGCGAGAGCAGGATCCACCCACACGAATAACACAGTCCTTCTAGCTGTGTGTCTGGGGTAAAATAATATTATTTTACTTTTGTACATGCAGTACTGGTGTGCATTTTGAGCTACAAGCACATTTGTGGACAAATGCAGCGGTCTGATTGGTCAGATTTGCTTATTTGCATTCGACAAAACAAAACAAAAAAGCATCAACCTTAGTCAGAAAAAATAAATGCTGCAAATTCATCCGAACGTCTGCGGTTCAACTGAATTTTTAACACTAAACATATTCACACAGATCCTGTGTGTGAAAGGCCTTTAAAGCTAGTGATCAGAGACCATAAACACATGAAAAACGTGATGATCGAGGGCACACTTTAAAGGGTTTTTTTCCTATAGACTTCTAAACAATCGGACTTATTCCTGCAACCAGAGTCGCTGCCTCCTGCTGGCCATGAGAAAGAATGCAGGTTTAAAGCATTTTTGCACTGATTGAACTTTGCAGACGCTGAAGCTTTGTTGTCCAGTGTCGACGCTCATCATTTTTACTTTCATGATGAGAACTGACACAGCCTCATAAAAAACCAGCTCATTCTCTTTAATGTGTTAAAATTGGAAGCTCATTGTGTGGCAGGTTGGGAGTAACAAAAACAAGGTATACCCGCAGAGAGGATGAGTATAAGCTCTATAAACATAAACTGTATTATTAAGACGTTGTGTCCCTTCACCGGAGGAAACCGGGTGATTAATCGCAGTGCACGAGTGATCTGTCACATCTTAATCAGTATGTGTTTGCCTGCTGACGTCAGGATATTTCACTGTTGTGTGAACACAGACCAACACTGACAGGGAAGCATTCAAGAAGAGGAACATTTTGTGACCGATTTAACAATAAATTCATGGTTGTTCTTACAGCACAGCTATTTCAAGGTTCAATGTTCTGTAACTACAAAGGACAAACAACAACAGAGTGCAAGGTTTAGGACCTGAATGATTTGCAGGACGAGCTTCAGTTTGCACGTTTCTTTTAGAAATGTGCATTTGAGCCTCGGTTTGATTCTCCATTTACAGTAGTGACATAACTAAGTGTGCAGTTTTTATACAGTGGCTTGAAGCACAAAGGAACTACCTTCTGACAATAGTGCAGGTTCGCCCTTTGTCTGTATGTGGAATTGTTATATTGATGTCTTTGACCCTGAAACAACCGAGCTGTTTCAATAAAAGGACTGAACTGAACTTTTAAAGTATTTTGTACAAAAGCACTGAAAATCAAGCCTGCTGCAGCAGGACGTCTTTCTACTATATTTATATTAATTAATTCAGGAAATTACAATGTAGTGATTATAGGTGCAAAATCACAATAAAATCAAACCCAACCGTGATAGAAAGAACAAAAATTAATGGGCTGTAAATGACGTCACACAACTTTACAATACTCTCACCACACAGTGGCCCACTGTTCGTTGCAACGAAAGGTTGTAGGACTAGTTATAGGGTGACAAATCTATGGGACTAGACACTTTTAAGACTGAAAATCCTTTTTTTAAATTAAAAAAAAAACATTTTATTACACTGATCTTCAATTTTTTTTTTCAGTCCTTTATGCTGTTTTTGCCACACACACCTACTGGAGAGGAAATGTTTACAGGAAGTTTCCTTCATTATGATTCAGCTGTTGTTTTGTTGTCTGCTTAGCTTCCTTAATCTTCCTCCTCAGCTCTTCATTTGCTCTGCTCTGTCACTCACAATATGAAGGCTCAATTATAACCTAACTGCAGTCAACAATTAGTTTATTGACAGGTTAAATTCAGATGAAATTAGTTTGGACATTTTGGGCTTCACAGCATCCTCAGTTTCCATCTCTCCTGTCTGTCTTTCTGTTACCAATAAGGGCTCTATGAACCCTTCCAGTATGGCTTCCATACACACTGCAGTGCTCAGACTTTAGCAAAATAACTAAAAGCTTCTCATTCCTGCTGACTCTGGCCACATCAGCATCCCCATCCTCCTGGACCTTTGGAGCCTTTATCAACCTTTCTCTCACCATCCTTCTGTCACATCTATCCAACTGTCTTGGCTTCACTGGTACTGTATTCTCCTAGTTTCAGTCCCGTCTCTCTTGTCACCAGTGGGAGGCTCCTGATCCACTCCTGCCCCAGGAAATCATGGTGTGCCACAAGGTTCTGTGTTTGGACCCCTTCTCTTCACATCTATTCTTCTTTTACTCCCTGTTGGTCAGATGGGAGAACATGTAGATGTGTAAAATCTCCCCTCTTACTCATCACAACAAAAGCAAAGGAGGCACCATCCTGTGACGCTATGTAGCAACTGTGTTTTAGGAGTTGCCAACACCAATAAAACAACAGGCCCGGGACTCTGGGACCACTGAGAAATGTGTCATGACCTCTGGGATGCAAAGTTTACATTTTTAGTCTGATGAAGTCCGTCTGCGTGATGTGGGACTTATGTGGAGAGATTATTGTACAGTTAAGTAACATCTTTGCTCCAGATCCATGAAACCCCCACTTTGTCACCACAACAACTCTTGAGCCTGACACAAGCCTTTGTCCTGTTTATGCCGCTTATATCTGTGACAGTGGGGGGAATGTTATCACTAAATTTAAGCCTGCCTCGCTGCGCAGATATTCACCTCGTCCAGTGAACCCAGATGGGGCCCCGAGGACGAGGGAGAGAGGACCAACAAAAACACAACGTCTACAACCCTGATGCTCTGATAAACTCTGAGGCTGCTATTTTAGGTCAGTGTCAACATGGAAAAGTATTGAGCATCATCCAAACATGAGTCATCCTCCTCAGTCCACAGTTTACTTCTTATTTGGATGCATTTCATCATTTCGCAGCATTAAGTGTGTGGCTGCAAAACACGTCAACGAGCTGAAGAAGAATTAAATTTTATAGCTCTGTAATTAAGTAGGACAAAAAGCAAATGAGATAAACAGAATAAACCGAGAGACTCATTATGAAATATGTTTACAGCTTCAGGATATATATATCGCCACTGATTTACATAACTATTGATCAAAGGAAGCCACGCCATTGGATCTGAAATTCACCCTGATGTGCCAACCTCACAGCAGGACTAGAGGAAACATACAGGAGGCAACAGTTAGTAGGATTCATCCTTTGGGAATCCCGAGTGTTTCTCAACATTAAACGTAGCTGTCAGTCTGAGGGCCGAACCACAGATCCGCTGCTCCCAATAATATAATGTATTTCCAGAAGTTTTCAAAACCAGAACAAACAAATCACAGCTTTCATTCATTTTATTTTATTCACAACCCTACTTCCAAAAAAGTTTGGACACTATGTATAACTTAAAAAAGAAATCAGTATTTCAGTATTTTGAAAATTTGGTGACAGAAACGGCTTAAAAACAGTTGGCAAACATCTGGGGACTGAGGAGAGCAGCTGCTGGACCTTTGGAGGAGGAATGTGTCCTGTTCTTGTCTGATTGGCCGTCCGACTGCGGTCTGGAGTGTGGAGCCTTCCTGCTGCTGCGGAGTCGGGGCGGTCTGCCTCCCCCCACCGCAGGGAAAAGGGTAACACCACCTGGGTCTGGGTGCAGTTCCCCCCTCCAGGGGCGGGGGCACCTAGACCCGGTTTGTAGAGTACGCTTGGGGAGTGTGATCGTGTGTACAACGTCTCTTTATGTCTGTCTCCACGTTGGTTGAGTGTGGAGTGAGTGCATATGAGAGCATGAGGGTGGGAATGGATGTTTGTATCTGTGTGTGCCTGTATGTCTGTGTCTATATGTCAGGTTGGGTGTCAGGCGCCACCTCTCTGGGGACATCTCAGGCCCTCCAAGGTTTGGAGGCCTATCTCCCCCCACCACCACTTCCCCTGCCAGTGGCGGACCCCCTCAGACATCGGTGCGTTGGTGGTTCTTTGTGTCCGGGGATGGGCGTCCAGGTACACACCGGCTCACTCCTTCACTCAAAAAAATGAAACGTTGACTTTAATTAAAATTATTTTGTCAACAGGTTCCACGAAATTGAATTATGTTAGTTTAAAGCAAAAATCTTTAGTTCATCTAATTTAAAAAAAACTACTTAAGATTAACAAGACATATTTAAGACTAACTAAATCAAGTTATGTTGTATGAACATAGATGATATATTTTCAGGTTAGATAGTTTAGATTAGTTACTTCAACACATTTCTTATTTGTGGCAGTAAAATGTTAAATTTAAGTTAGATTAATTCAAATATTATATTTTCAGCCACCTTGTGCTTTATTAATTAGTTTTACATAAATCTATTTTGTCAACAGGTTCCACACAAATGAATTAAGTACATCCAACTTATTTTTTAAAATTTATTTTATTGCCAACACATTCAGTGAGCATTTGTGTAAACCCAGTCCAAAATAAAACACAACAGCTCATTAGGATTAGTAATTAACAGTATGTAGACAGATGCAACATCAAGACTTTAAATTAAATGTCTGTATCTACCAGAAATAGAAGAGAAAAAAAACGCATTGAAGACCACATAACACATTGATAAGATGACACTTGAGTTATGCACATGTGATGCTAGTAAGGTCTGTGAGTGTTTTTTTCTTTTAGTGTCTAAAATGGATAGCAAAGTTGCTATTTGCAATGATTGCTTAGGGTCAGTCCAGTAACACAATGCCAATGAAGTGCTTTCCTTTAACAATGCAAAGTGAAGTGTCCACCTCAACAGCCACAATTTAAAAAAAAAAAAAAAATGTAACAACAACAACAACAACAACAATAATAATAATAATAATAATAATAATCATAATAAATAGTCCACTGATATTAGCAATCAAAGAAAATTACATCACCATCCCAAATAAAACTTTAACAAAACATGCCAACATTATGGTCTAACAATAAAACAGCTTGTCAGCGTTCAGTTTTTTTGCAACAGCACAGCAGTAACCATTTAACACTCGCCACTGTCAACATTTATTTTACCAGTGTTTGGGCAAAAAACTTCAGATGTAAACATTTTAACATGGAAACAATTGTTCGTCTTTAAAAGTCCACAAAATATACATTCATCCTGCATTCCCAACTTGGATGATCTGATATCCTCGTGTTGGTGTTGTTCCCAGACCATCATGAAAATGTTGTTCCAGGTTCAACATTGCAAGTGACCAATCACATTGTTGTGACGTTATTCTATTCCAAGCCATTCGTGCATTTATGAAATTCCAATGTTGCAAGGACAATATCAATTCTGCTTACTGTTTATTAAAGGGTTACGGTTAGGGTCAGTTGATCGGCGGACAGAGGCGGTTTCACGCAGCTTAAGTACAGTTTTTTGTTTTACGCCGGTTTTTCCCGAAGTCGCAAAAGTATGACGTCACAACATTCTGATTGGTCACTTGCAATGTTGATCCTGGAACAACATTTAGTATGATGATCTGGGAACAACACCAACACGAGGATATCAGATCAACCTCCTAACTTACCCTTATTTTTAGTATGTATTGCAATTACCTTTACAATGCACACAATGTAACACAAACTGAATATGAACATATTTCTACCTCATAACAATATGCCTTGAACGCTAATATACACACCACCCTTCAACATTTCTGGTGCAGTATCATCTCTCAATTAAATCCTTTAAATCTCAATACTTTTGATTGTCTCTTAGCTTTCAGTCTTGAGGTTAACTGAGATTCAGTGCATATATCCCACCCATTAAGAGTGCACATGCAGAGGCCAGGTCTTCCAGGTCATGCAGGACACACTAGATGGTTATACCCACATCGGCTGGAGGAGTGCTGGCATCAGCTCTTTCGATGGTAAAGATAGCAAGGGTAATTTGTTCCAGCTCCCTCTGAACAGCTGTAGCTTAGACACAAAAACATAGAAAAATGGCATCCAGTTTTAAAAAAAGAAAGAAAAAGGGCCAAAGCTACCCTTTAATGACGTAAACACAATATTAGGAACATGCACCCCAGTGCGCCACTATTTTAGACTACAGATTCAACGATAAATATAAATAGTTTGGGTATACAAGAAGATTTCCCAAAACATTTAAACAGGTTCCATGCAAATTACAACAACAACAACAACATTACAACATGCAACAACATTAGTTATTCAAAATTTGGTTTAATACAGATAAAAAACTAAACTAAAATTACCAACCAATTATTCTTTGAAGAGGATGCTTGGGTCTTCATTCAGGTAAAAAGGTAGTGCCCTGAGGACACACTCCCTCCCCTTTTCAATGGTTTCCTTCTGTAGAGAGTGGCAGAGATACAGGAAGAGAAAACAGATATACTTTAGGATGACAGAAACTCACATTATACACAAAATGAATGACATATCCACTGCACAGATAGACATGTACACAAGACCAACTAATCATCACATGGACATGAATAGTTAACCTGTTGGGCAGGGTTTCCACCACATTAGATATGTCCATAATGGAGGTAAAGACAAACTAATACATCATCTTTTTTGCATTCAAAACATAACATAAAAACATTCACTTCTGGTTTAACCTAAATCAAGGGATCAGATTTTACATATGTTTAGGTAATTTAAATTTTCCAACGTTTTGAGTACCAAACTTTGTCTTGCTTAATATAAATGTAAGTGCACTGTGCAGCTACCATACACTAGCTGTTTAAATTTGAAAATGATCTTATTAGCCATAATATTTTGCTACCAACAGAATAACGCACCTGTGTGGCTGGGGCCAAAGTTTGTCTAATTTTCTTCCCTGCAACGCCTCCTTTTTTCTTGAAGACTTTTATGAGCTGGTCAGTGTATTGGTCAAGTTGTGTAAAAAGCCTTGGAACATGTGCAGCAGTAGTAATCCTCACATATTCTGCTTCCACCTGAAAATATGTCAACAAACACAACATACTGTACTGTAAATATACATACTATATGTACACATATACAAACTAAAACTAATGTAGTAAGACCTCATTAAAGCTATAATTTTAACACAAACATTTACACAAAATGCTAATGGAGCCATTACAGCTTTTATTGTTATTTATCAAGTTCCAAAAAATATTGATCACAGCTGATCTGAAAAGAATTTCATGCCTCAGGCCCTTGAACTGCAACCTTTACCATGGTTCAGATGTGGAGAAGAAATAACAGGGGCATGGGATGGGTCACAAAAGAAAACTTAACTTATAAAACAGTTTTGTTTTTAAAAGTATAACAGTTCACATACCACATACAAGCTCAGCAATACCACATACACCACATCAGTATAGGAGGGAGCAGGTAAAGGCAGGATCTGAGATTTATAAAGAAAAAAAAAAATTAATTCCTTAATTTCAAGAAGCAAATTATTGTTTGAATTACAACTAAATAAAATACTACTCAGAAGAAAAGCAAGAGATTGACACTGCCATGTGCTAACTTTCTATAGAAGCAATTATCACCAGGTCTGTCGACCTCCATTGTCTGTCCACTCATATGTCTTGAATAATTTTATTAAAAAAATTAAGTGTGTACTTTCACAAACTGTAATTTATAACTACATTGATATGTATAACTCCGCTAGGAAACATGCTGTATTTACAGACCATTTTTACATAATACAGATTACTGATAGAGCAGAACAATGGTGTCACAGTGGCTTTCGCCCTTGACTTTTTGGATTTTAAATGTCACTTTATGCTATCCTTGCTATCCTATTCGATATTTCCGACTCTCGGATTACAGAAAAGGAATCCCAAGAAAGCAAATGGAAAAATAACCCCTTGAAAGAATAACCCCATGAACCCCTGTAGCTAATCCCTTAATAAAACAAAAAACAAAAATGTTTCTTACACAGTCCACAAAATAAGCATGTCCAGGACCCAGTAAAACTAATGTAAAACAAGCGCACGCAAACGATATAACATGTCTTGTAAGACAAACGCAAAATATAACCATGCTGGACATATAGATACTACACAACATAGTCAAAGAAAAAAGTGGTCTTACCTCTCAAAGAAACAGCAGCTTGGCGCCAAAACAGCCTTTTTCAGTTAAATTTGAAGTCTTGCGCATGAGCAGGCACAAGCCGTGAAACCTTCTTGTTCTGCGCGGTTTCATTACAACTGTTTTTGCATTACTGCCACCTTGTGGATATACAAGGTATATCGATCCTAATTGACTTAACTTAAATGTTATGCGATCAAGTAACACATTAGTATTATGTACGTTGAATAATAGACACAATTACGTAGACTTGATTAGAAAAACATATGTTAACTTAACAAAAACATATATTTTAAGTAAAATGAAAATAAATAATTAATATACACTGAACAATCCACCTCATTCATTTTTTTGAGTGTTGGCGGCCGCTTATCGGGGCCTGGAACCTGGGGCTCGCTCGGGCCACTTCGGAGGTGGGGTGCCCCCGGCCTCTCGGCCTGGGGCTCGGTCACTCAGGCGCAGCTGGCTGCCGGCGGAGCTCACGGGCGCGTCACTGCAACTCCCCCTGGCTTCTGCTCCGCGGCTGCTGAGTGAGCCCTCATCTGGGACTCTCCTCAGCTCTTTCCGGGACAGTGGCGCGGCTGCCCCTCTGTTGGTCTTCCTTGGTCTCTTGTGTTCTGGGGGCCTCTGGATGTCTGGAGTTTTGATCTCCTCCACACCTGCTTCACGCCCTGGAGGACGGGGCTGTGGCCCCCCCACACCCTCTAGCAGATCATTACATGAAGGAACCTTTTAAAAAAACAAAAAACAAGCGCGTCCATGCTCACAGGTGTACACACGGGTGATCACACCCACAAACTACACCCTTTTTGGCTCCTACCTCAAAGCACACTGTGTTCTGTTGATCTTATGTGCTGCACAATAATGTTTAACATTTAGTATTTACTGTCATATTCCCATATATCATTGTGATGTTGTTTATTCTATTACTCTTGTTCTCTTCTGCTTGCTTTCTTTTTTCTTTCTCAGCAGGTGATCCAGGTGATTGATATATGCATTTTTTTTTCTCTGCCCGTTCTGTTGGTTTTTGGTTTTTGCCCTTCTCCCCCGTCCCTCTTCTCAGCTGTTTCTCTTTCCCTCTTTCTTTCTCCCCTTCTTTCCCCCAGTCAAGTCTGTCCCGTATTCAGTAAGTGAAAATAAAATAAACAATAAAAGGTGAATCAAATGGACCATTACGGCAAGGCTGGGATGGTCAGTTTGGTAAAGTAAATCCGTTGGGCATCTTTCTTTGCCTTTAGACAACAATTCTGATGCAAAAGAGCCAAACGGGACAGGCCAAAAAAAAAAAAAAAAAAAAAAAAAAGCAATGTTTCAAGTTGCATCTTTAGTGATTCTCCTACTGTTAAGTCATCATGTTTTGTCCAAAGGGGTGTACTTGCAGTTTTTCTTTGAAAAACTGTAAAAAGATCACAAAAAGATATTGCCAGCTTTTTCTGCAAAAAATAAAAATAAAAATAACACATTTACTTAAGTTAAAAAAAAAAAAAGAAAAAAAAAAAAAAAAAGAAATCAGTATTTCAGTATTTTGAAAATTTGGTGACAGAAACGGCTTAAAAACAGTTGGCAAACATCTGGGGACTGAGGAGAGCAGCTGCTGGACCTTTGGAGGAGGAATGTGTCCTGTTCTTGTCTGATAGACGATTGTAGCTTTTTGGTTTTATGATGAGCCGAACGTTGTTGGTTGGTGAAAGGTCTGTTCAGGCCAGTTCAGCACCTGGACCCTTCTGCTATGAAGAGTCCAGGTCATTTATGAATTTGAAATGAGCTTTGCCCCAGAGAAGACAGCGGTGTTTCTGCATCATGTTCACACATGGCTGCTTCTTTGTATGACTCAGCTTTAACCTGCATTTGCAAACATTTCCTGAGCCCATGATGAGCTGATGTCCAGGATTCACGGGCATCCAGGACTGATTTTCTGATCAACTCTCACACTGCTGATGATGAGATATTCAGTCTTTGCAATTTTAACATTATTTAACATCATATTGAAATTGTTCCACAGTTTATAGATGCAGTTCTTTTTGCAGATGGGTGATGCTCTCTAAGATGTTCTTTTTCTATTCCCAGTAGGGTTTCTGACTTGATGCCATTTAAGCTGATTAGGTGCAAAATGTTCCTAAAACTGTTTCTTTTTATTACCGTTTTCCCAAATATCAAAAGGAGCAAATATTCTTCAGGAAACAGTGAAATGTTTACACATTTTATACTTTTTCTTTGTTCTATCTTGAATAAAATCCGGGTTTATGAGATTTGCAAATCATTGTCTTTAATGTACATTTTACATGGGATCAGACTTTTGGGATATGGGACTGGAATTTGTTGGCAGGAGATTTGATCTCTGGTGACTTGTGTAAAACAGCATACTTCATTACCAAGTGTGTCAACTTTATTACACTGATTAACAGAAAAGGCACCAGAGAAGAAGAAGTTGAAGACATTTTGGTAGTTAACACAGCTGTAAAATAATTGAAACCTCAAAGCATCCAAGAAAAATTTCTGATGCACCAAAGAAACTGAAAACGTGCTTTAAAAGGATGGATTACAGTCACCACAGGTAAGGACACGTTTTTAAAGAGGAAATGACATTGAGGGCAGACCTAGATGTCACATTAGTGCTGTCGGACAGTTTGCTCTTGAAAAATAATTGAATCAGGCTGCGCAGATGTTACATTTATTCAGTTAAAATGATGGATTATTGCCTTGGGGCAGCAGAAATTTCTCTGAAGTTCTGAAAGTACATCATTAGCGTGTGTTAGTGTTTTTATAATTACACTGTTTTAATGGGACAGAAACTTTAGTACTCGTGGTTAAAACATCACACTGTATATTATCATCTTAATTTTAATCTTGAGAGCACCCGTGTGCGCACACCCTGCAGAACTGGCTGGAGGTAATACAGAAATACAGAAGCACAGCGTGGTTGTTTTTTCCTCGCCAGTTATCCTGCTCAGGTTTTCAGTGCTCTCAAATTTAGATGAACATGTGGTTACCAGTATTTATAGATTTTCTAATCTTTCCCTATTTCACATTAGAACAGCCACAGACTGCTTTCGCTTCTAGCTTCTGTACGGTGGCCCCAAGAGGTCAAATGCACTGCAACTCAAGAAAACACCAGCAATTAGAAGAATGCTCCACAATGAGCGGAGCCAGTTGAGGTGGCTTGAGGATCTGAATACGACGTCTCCTGAGCACCTCCTAAGTGAGTTGTTCTAGACACGTCCTGGGAGCAGGGCTCGGGGTAGACCCTGGACAGGGAGAAAAAGATGCAAGGTAATGTGTATTTTGACTGCATTATTTACAATCAGCCATTCCTAAAGTAAAGAGAGCTGTTACCACTTGTTGGCTAGAAACTAGGAATTTCTACCCAGTCATAGTCAAAGGTTTCAGTCCAATGTGTGACCCAGCTGCTACTGGGGCACAAACTTTAAAATCAACAGTAAATTTATGTCAGACTAATGAGTAATATCACAGACTAACCACCTGCTATTACACGTTTTAATTCACTTTTTATATAAATAAAATCATTTATAGAAATATGTAACTGTACATACCTTTAAGCTGTATTTCTGTTCTGAAGCCCACCTGCAGTACCGTCACTGCCCACCAGGTGGCCCACACTTTACAAATCACTACTGTCGATAACAGTTTGCCATTTGCTGGTTACTGTTAACTCGTCACTTCTGTCACCTTATAAAAACACATCTGTCATGTTTTGAGCTTTTGCAGCATTTTTCTACTTTCTGGTCTTTCATTAAGTGTGTTGACCTCTCTGGGTCACTGTAGAGAAGCACTCGATTTATTGCATAAACCATTTTTGCTTCTCTGTAGTTTGTATCTGAAAAATAATAAATAACTTGAAGGACATTTTTAAACTTTAGTTTAAATGCCTCTCTGCTGTGCTGAGACGGTTCTGCTTACACTGAAGGAAAGAAAAGCAAAACACAAACATGTGGATCCATGCTGGGTTGCACTTATTCGTGCTTCCACCCAAAACCTAGAATTACTAAAATAACACCCCCACATTAAGCTTGTTACCAAAGGTTTCTCAGAGACCGCGGCAGCACTGCAGCTTCACTTCATACTAACTGAAACTCCAAAACCCAGGTGGTTTATCAGCGGTCCACAACCGACCGGTTTAATGTCCAACAGTATTTTCACGGACCGGCCTTTAATGTGTCCCGGATGAATACAACAAAATAAAATGACACGACCAAGACAAAAACTGTGGTATTTTGTAAATATAATAACAATCGCGAATTCAGTTTAATTGTGTAACTTTATTAGCAGCGTCCTCCTCCCCTTAATGCTCTCTGGTCGCTATGGTAACAGGTAAATATTTCTTTCAACATAAGACACACAACTACAGCACGGTAAAGGCCCAGTGAAACCGAGTTAATGACAAAAACCCAGAAAACCATAAATTTCACACCCGAGCTTCAACTCTCACAGACCGGTCCATGGCCCGGGGCACCGCGGGACGATCTTAGACGATCTTTTCTCCCGTACGAGCATCCCAAAATGAAAACAAGTCACACAATGAAATTAAGACCAGGCAGTGATCCAAAAGCTTTTCAAAAATATATATTTTTTTTTTACAATCTTGGCCCAGGAGAACATTTCAAAAATGTATTTCTTTACGGTAAACACAGTGAAAACTTTGGAGTGGTGTTTTCACGCAGCTCTTTCACTGCTCTGGCTCGTTTTAGATCGATGTGGGCAGCATGTGGCGTATTAACTACAATGAGTCTGACACCTCCGCTCTGAATGCAAAAAGTTGTCTTCTGATAAAAGCCAATATTCCTCCTCAAAAAAGGCTTTCAACGATGCTTCAAGTGTTGAATGTGCCATTTGGAGGACGCTCGCCAGACAATAACATATTGGCTTTGGAAAAATCTGTCTTCACTCAAATATGAGATGAAATACGCTCCGAACTCCAGCTCCTCCAATTCTGCTAGAATTAAGCTTTTATTTCTGGGTGCTATTTACCAGCAAAACCCCTCCTGACATGCATTCCTGCCATTTTCATCAATTGTGTCAAATTTAGGGTAAAGTCTTTTGTTTAAGGCAAGCATCAGTCCATTCCATGGTTTCATCATCGTTTCCAGGGAGAGATATTGAAACCGTTGCTGCTTGGACACGTCGTCCTGTTCTAAAAAAAGAAAAAGAAACATGACTGCTTGGCTTCAAAGCAAAGCCCCAGAGTGGGCACAGGAGTAGATTTGTTTCTGGAATACTTTTGCAAATAAAATTTGTGTTAACTTGCAAACTTTTGTGCTATTCTACAATGTACAGCAGCAGTTAATGTGCTGTTCCAGTCCAGATTTGATGACGTGTCACATTCAGAGAAAGCCTTCTAGGAAGAGAGCAGAGATAACACAACACTTGAGCTCTGTGATATGGAGCAAAAATCTTGCACTCATCTTAAGACACTGATTGACCTAAAATGTGATGATGTTCATTTTCATTCAGAAAACCGTTTCCACTTAGTTCATTTTCTTTAGAATAAGCTGGTATTTTCCCTCAGACACAGGACATAATGACAGACATGAAGCCAGAGTGAAAGAAAGAACATGCACAGTAGAACAGATGAATAAATTAGAGAAGCTGGATGGAGAGAGAGCCTGACGGCACACGTTTCTATTAATATGACAAACTCAAGACAAATGAAAATTAAAAAGACCTCAGCAAGCTTGCATCTGCAGAAGTGCCCGCGCTGTCATTTTTGTCACATCCTTGCTTCACCATGAGAGCTCACCACGGCTACATCACAGGTATGATGGAAAAGAACTCACACAGTGAAGCACAGTGACATTAGGTGGAGGATTTGATTTGATATACCTTTATTAGTCCCACAACAACAATCAATCAACAGATCCATGCAGGAGCTTCAAAGGAAAGGACCCCCAACTGTGCAACCAAACATCAGTCTAAGGCCTCAGCACAGCAACCCTGATGTTTCACTGACACAAACTCAGACCTCGGGCACTTGACTGAATATCTTGAACATGAACTCATCCTTTGATCTGTCACATGAAACGCTGAACTCCCGACACAACAAAAAAGGAAGAGAACACAACCCTTTGGCTTTACTCATAACCAAACCTTATGAGTTGTGACTCAATTGTTCACAGAGAAAAATCAGTCGGCAAATCAGATGTAGACGTGCTCCTATTCATTTAACCGTAATGTGTTATGGGACAATAAAAGCCTGAGCATGCTTCTCTTGTTGAAAAGTAAAATACGTTCAGCTTGATTTGCCTGTGTCAGCTTGTTTGTGTGTCACTTACCGTTCTCCTGTTTTCAGGACGTCTTCATTCAATAATGAATAAAACAGAGATCAAGAAATTTATTTCATTAAATGAAAGATAGAAGTTTGGACACACCTCATTTAATGGGTTTTCTATGTTTTTAAAGCCTGTTTACATTGTAGATTCTCACTGAAGGCATCAAAACTATGAATGAACACATGTGAATTATGTAAACAAAAAAAAGTGTGAAATGTCTCAAAACACGTTTTATTTTTTAGATTTTTTCAAACAGCCACCCTTTGCTTTGATTACTGCTTTCACACTCTTGGCATTCCCTCAATGAGCTTCATGAGGTCGTCACCTGAAAGGGTTTTGCAGCAGTCTTGGAGGAGTTCACAGAGGTGCTGAGCACTTGTTGCACTTTTGCCTCACACAGCCTGGAGGTGTGTTTGGGGTCATTGTCCTGTTGAAAAATAAATGATGGTCCAACTAAACACGAACCTGATGGGATGGCATGTCGCTGCAGGATGCTGTGGTAGCCATGCTGGTTCAGTGTGCCTTCAACTTTGAATAAATCCCCAACAGTGTCACCAGCAAAGCACCACCACACCTCCTCCTCCATGCTCCACAGTGGGAAACATGCATGTAGAGACCATCTGTTCACCTTTTCTGAGTCACACAAAGACACGGCGAGTGGAACCAAAGATCTCAAATTTTGGCAGTCAACTTCGTCGCAGTGCTTGATGGTTTTTGCAGCTGCACTTGTGGACACGTTCAACATTTTAGCAACGTTTTACTCCATCATTACTTTAAGAACTGACCCTCAGTTCTTATAGTTTCGTTTCTCTTTACTTCGCAGATTGGCTCTTGCAATAATATGAATTCTAACAGTTCTCAAGTAGGGCTGTCAGCTGTGCACCAACCTGACTGCTGCACAACACAACTGATGGTCCCAACCCCATTAAGAAGGCAAGAAGCTCCACAAATGAAGCCTGACAGGCACAGCTGTGACGTGAAACCATTCCAGGTGAATACGTCATGAAGCTCATTGAGAGAAGGCCGAGGGTTTGCAGCGCTGTCAACAAAGCAAAGTGTGGCTACTCTGGAGAATATAAACTATGAGACACATTTAGAGTTATTTATTGATTGTTTCTTTGCTCCATTTATCTTGCTCTGATGTTTTCAGTTTGTAGCTACAGTGTAGAAAGTAGTAAAAATAAAGAAAAAACATTAAATGAGAAGGTGCGTCCAAACTGGATTTGAAAACCTTTAAATGCAGCCAACATGCATTCAGTGATAAATTGTAATGCAGCTGACTGGAGGGAGTGCTATGCACCAACCTCTGATATTTGGAGGACAGCAGATAATGGAAATGCACCTTAAAAACAAAAACAAGACACAAGTACTACAAATCAGAGCTCTAAATATGTCTAAAAACCATTCATGCAGCGAATGGTTGCCTCCTGCTGTTCTTGTGAATGTTCACCTTGAACTATGTCTCTGCTTGTTTTTAATGTCAGAAAGACATTTAAATAAAAAAAACAATGCAAGAGCCAATTTGTCAGGAGCCAGTGCATCATCAGCTTTGGACAAGGTGATTATCAGTCCTCTGCCAGCAGTGTGTACATCATCACTTAGCTTAAAATGACTACATCAGTCATCAGCCATTGCAGCTACAAACCACTTTATTAGGCTATAATGAGATTAGACTGGGTGATGCTTTCACCTGACACACACCTGACACACACATCACAGTGGATAAGAATGTAGTTTTCTACAACAGGAATGTCCTGCAATCTGCACATTAGCTTCACTTGTATCAGTCATGCAAACTTGCTTCAGAAATGTAATGTAACAAAATCCCTCCTGACTTCTGAATGCAGCTCATTAATACAAAAAAGATGATCAAGATGACCAAAGAATCGATCGGTCATTAAAGCATTTTACTGAAAGCATAAACAGAAGCAGGACTGTTCATCAAATTCAACTCCTACACTCCACCCCAAACTGTGAAATAGGTAAAAACAATGTTGGTGCAGTAGCACTGAAAACTGATACACAGGATGATACAGAAAACTTCACTTTCAGTGCAATCCTTTAACCAGCAGTCTTTGGTCTTACAAAAGGTTTCACACAACCAGCAGCTCTGCAGACACGGTGACTTCTTCGATTGAGATCAAAGATCGATGCTGTTATTGAGGTGGTTCATTGACAGTCTGGCCAGGAGGCAGATTTAACAGCTGTGTTTTAATCAAACTATAATAACTCATTAAGAGTCTGCACTTCTCACTCTGCAGCTGGAATATTACTCAGGGTGAGACGGAGGGGAGAGAACCAAGGAGCAGGAAGGACGGCTCGGTCTTTATCATCTATCAATAGCGAGCAGCTTTCCGCGGCGTGAAAGCGACTCTACGACGTGGGTAATTTTTACTGTAGATTGCTGGAGCCGCTGAACGACAAGGAGACAAAGCTCACGCCGAAAGGAAGCAAGAGGAAGTAAATTAACAGTTTATGACCTTTGTGATGCTTGTAGCCCTTTTATAGGAGCGTTCATGGTGCTGCTTCTAGTGGAGGCTAATGTGGAAAAAATGACTGTCTGCCACTAGTGCTACGAATCAGTGATCTGACCTTCAGGCCAAAGTCACTGGGATTTGAACTCATCTGAGTTTTTCAGTAGACACAACTATAGTACAGCTACCACAGGGCGAGAAGCAGGATGCACCCTGGACAGGTTTCCAATCTGACACAGAGAGACAGACAGCTACACCTCTGGGAAATTTATAATCGCCAGTTAACTCAACTCCACTAACCGAGTGTCTTTGAACTGTGGCAGGAAGCTGGAGTATCCATTTTATTATACTTGACATACCTGACAGGTGTGAAATATAAAAGGCAGATCAGGGGTCAGAGGTCAAATGTGGAATGATATTTGGATACAAAGCATAATGTGATATTTAGAATCCTCTTGTAGCAGTATCATTTCCTAACTGTCAGCGATACAACCAAAGGAATTTTAAGTTTTAAAGATCAAACACATTTTAAGAAAATTTGATCTTATTTGACCTTGAAAAAGAGGTCAGAGGTCCAAGGTCATGTGATATTTTGAATCTCCATATATCATTCCCTGTGTGCCTCTGTAATGCCAATGCAGACAATGACAGTAAGAAATATAGTTTTAAATAGCTTCATAGGATTATTATCATTTTGACCAGATCAGATTCAGATCAATCTACTGAGAGGTCAGAGGTCAAATGGGACATATTTTAATTAGTTATACAATACTTTCCAAATGTTGCTAACATACACCACACTTATAAGAATCATAGTTTTTGTCTGTTTTCAACCAACAAATTGTGAAGTTGACCTTTACAAACTTGGTAGTTTAACACGTTAACCGTTAACACGTCCTCCTGCTACACCACCACAAAGTCTCATCAGAATTTGCTGAAAACTTTTCGAGCTATCGTGTTTACAGAGCGAACGACATGCACGCATGCACACAAAAAAACGTAACTTCCTTGGAAGAAGTAATCAATTCGATTCCTTGCAGGTCTAATCAGTTGTTTGTTTTCAGCAAAGCTTCAGCATCCTCAGATGTTCATTATGTGTTTTTCTCATTGTCACAGCTGTTAAAGTTTATTAACTAAAATCAGTATTTTTGGAAGAAATGTTGCCATCACACACAACAAGGCCCAGGAGAACAACAAAGGCAGGAACACAGACAGCATACTAATTTTACTTCTTCTTCTACTCTTTTTGCAAACAGTCAGTGTATTTTCTGCCAGCTTTATCTGAAAGGATAAGATGAATGCCTGTAGGAAAAAAAGCCCTAAGCTAATTTGTTGTAGTAAGGTGATCAAATTAAAAAGCTGGGATGAAATTAAATTTGAGTCTGTAAAGGTTGAAATGATGACTCTAGAACAGCTTAAAGTGTTTTCCATGTTACAGCTTTTGTCCTTTTCTTTTGGTAGTTTTGGTCGACATTGAACTGCTGCGCTCCGCATCACAGTCTGCCTTTTTGCAACTTCTTGTCCCTGGATTTGTCTCATCTAAATGCAAACATCCTGAGGTAACTGCTTACTGCCCAAGAACATGCATAACAAACAAACAGAGACTCTTAAATCCTCAGGCAAGGACGGCTGTCCCAAAAGTCTAGACCGGAGATCAAAACACGACAGTGCTTTTCATCCTACTTGAAATGTGTGTTTTAAGTGGCACCACCTTAAGTCATTAAATGTATTTCTGACTTTTGTTTTCAAAATTGACACGGTGCTGCATCATTCTGTTTTTGCCTGTTATTATGTAACCAGCTTTATTCTGACTGACAGCGTTCTTATTTTATAAACAGGGTTTGTATTAGCAGAAATACGCCTGTCTTGTTATGTTCTGCACATGAGCTTGTCTAATCCCGGGGGAGGCAATTGGCTTCCTGCGAGACTGAGGTGCCTCTTGTGAAATTATTAATTAGTCTCTTGGATGTTTTTTGATATTTCCATTTCAAAAGATACCCTGCAGTGGATTCCTGCCACATAAGCTGTAATATCACCTGGGCAGGAAGCTGGGCAGCTGTGAGATCCAAATATCACCATCACGAGTGAGCCGGATGTTTCTTATTATGTTCCAAGATGCCTGGCAGCTCACTATTTCACTTATTTTGTCCAGTATATTCACTATCTGCCCTCTGCACATGTCCAAAACATCTAAACCTCACCTCTCTAACTTTGTCTGCCTGCTCTCTTCTTCACCTCTCCTGTGCCCAGGTATTTAAACTTTCTCTCTTATTCAAACTCATGTATTGGAGGTGTGCTTTCTTTTCATACCTCCACCTCTAATGCGTCTCTACCACCTGCTCCCTACTCTCACTACAGGTCACAATGTCATCGTCTGCAGACACTCCTGCCGGTCAGCCTGTCCATCACTGCTGCAAACAAAGAATGAGCTCAGAGCTGATCTCTGATGTGAGCCAACCTCCATCTGTCACTCCTACTGTACACCTCACCACTGTCTTCCTGTCCTCATCCATGTCCACCACACTCACATACTTCTCTGCCACTCGTGTCTACCTCAGTTCTTCTCCCTGTTATGTCCTTTTTTCACAAAGACAGAGTGAAGTGCTGTCTGACCTTCTCAATACTTGTTTTCTTCCAGGACTCTTTTCTGGATCTTCGCGGTGTGGCTGATCAGCTTTGTGCAGTTACCACAGCTCTCTTATTCCTGAAACTCAGTATCAACACACTTCTTCTCCATTCCTCAGAAATCCTGTCATTCTTCAATATTGCGTTAAACAACCACTCTCCTAGACATCCTCACACCTGTGGAAGTACAGAGATTCAGCTGGACCAGCTACCGTTCTTCATCCTCTTCAAAGCTTCCCTCGCTTCCTTTTTACTAATTCACTTTCCTCCATCTGTCCTCTTCTCTCATTTTCCTCATTCATGAAGTCCTAAAAGTACTCCTTCCATCTTTTCATCTCACTCATCGCTCTCCTTTCCAGCTCAATGTCTGTCAATGTCTCTGTCAAGCCAAAAATCCCTTTCTTGTTTCTTAGTTCCTAACAATCTGTAAACATCACAGTACTTCAGCTTTCAGATTTCTGCTATAAATATATCCACAAAAACATCAAGTTGGAAAAAATGTTCAATCCGTAGACAGCACTGCTTTGATCTTTCTGCACTTTGTTAAAAATATAGACATATAAAGCACTTTCTACTATGTGCTATATATATAGATATAGGCTCCAACCCTGAGATATGTATGAGTTAATATATACAGTATGCAGAAAGTGTAATTCTCTCTTGGTTTGTGTGGGTGTGTGTTTAAAAAAGAACGAGCTCTGCCTCGCAGGAAAACCCCTTCTGGCAGATGGCAGCGTGTCTGAGAGGACAGACTCCCCAATGATTTCCAAGCTCGTTAAAAGAAAAAAAGGACAGTACTGTGGAAATATCTTTTGTTCCGATCTTTGTTAAAGTTATCAAAAACTGCTTCGAGAAAACTGAAATTTCTCATTTGGGTTCATCACTCCCTGCCATTGACTGTCAGTCCAGTTCTGTGTAATTTGGTATACCTCAGTCTTTTCTCCCTGATCCTCCCTGATCCTGTCTTCCTGACAGCCACTCGGCTGAAGGATGAACTGAAGGCTCTGATGCATCTCTCAGGCTCCGTATCAGGTCTTTGCTGGATTTTCTTTTCGTATTTGTTAAGCACGTGACTTTCACATGCTGTTCATCTGCTGTAGATAGTTTTTATGCCTGCCGTTTCTTTGTTTGCCCTCCACTTCCTCAGATTTTTAAGGGAACGCTGCACAGCATGCAGAGATGTGCCACATTTTCAGCTAACAGCTCTTTTGGAATCGCCTTGTTGATGCTAAAATCTTATTTCATGTCTGTGAAACGGTTACCTTTAACATTTTTATTAGATTCAACTAAAGAAAGCCTCGCGAGTGATGGATGTCTGTGGAGGGACGTCAAAGTGCTGAAAATTGGCACATTGTTCGTTGTGATCTGTCAGGTGGACTTTAGTGACAAAAGAAACAAAAGAAAATGTGCTGGTGACAAATTCAATGAAAAACTGTGAACCGGCAGAACAGCCGACAAGTTTCCAGACTTTTTTTCCAGACTGTTGTTTTTTTTTGGGTTTTTATCATATAGTTTATTCCAATAAAGAAAAAAAGGGAAATCGATCACCAACTTCCTTATTTAGTGAAAACTGAAAGGGCACTGAGCTACATTCAAGATGTATATTACAGGCTGTGGTTGGAGCTAGTTTGCATGTTTCAAATTCATGAGCCGATAGAAAGAAAATTTGTGATGCTGATGAACCTGTTGCCCTGAGGCCTGTCAGGTGTGCAGAGGTAGACGTTCCAGCTGTATCAACCCTCCTGTCTGTAATAATCAGGATCTAAGGGTCGTCCCTGGGGTGCACTTTTATAACCCTGCAGTGCATCTCACCCTCAGCTGCTCTACACTTTTCTGTCTTAGCACTCTTTTCCCCCAGAGTCACGTCACCTGACACCACAGTTTAGTCAAACCAACTGTGGGTGGATGCAGGGAATTTGAAAGAGGAAAGACTGTAACACACATGCGCAAGACATATAAGTGCAGGACAAGACGTCATTTGATTAACATCCTCAGAGACTTAGCAGCTACTAGTGTCTTTAACAACCAAGCGCATTTTAAGAAACTATATATTAAAGTCGTAACCAGGACTCTTATCTAATCTTGAGTCTGATAGTTTTTCAGTTCTTTAAAGGGCTATTACCATGGTGACTGATCATATTAATGATGAAAGAGAGCATGACCAATCCTTAATTAACTAATTAAATAACTCATTTATAATGTTAATGTTTTTAAATATGCCAGAATTACTTTGTATTTTCTGTATACATGTCAGAAAATATAATTTGTAGCAGAAAGAGTATGGAGAAATCTCCCCGGTTTATCTGCTTTTAGCCTTTATGAATAGTGGTGGCAACACAGAAGTGCTGAAAAATGTTTGAACGCAGTGCGGCTGCTGGTTGATCGTAGACGGGCTGATAGGTTTGTTTAAGGGTGTAAAATAAGCAAAAGGAAAAAAGTGAATGAACAAGAAAAGTTGCAAATGATTTTATGCTGCAAAAAGCGTATAAAGGGAAGTCAGACTGATACAACATCAAAGCTGACAAATTAAGCGGTTCAGGAACGTGGTGATAACTGGGCACCAGGAAAGACTTGACTGTTGGGATGTGTGTCTTCAAACATATTCGTAACTAGGGATGGGTATCGTTTAGGTTTTATCGCTGCCGGTGCTTAAAGAATGGAGAACACACACTTTGTCCAAAAACCTCTCATGTTCAGCTGTTTTTTTGTAAAAAGATAACAATGTTAGCCTTTTCTGCAGCTATGGGGCATATATGGTATCACTCTTGGCTGGAAGCAGTGCTTAAACAATGGAAAAAACACAAACTTTGTCCAAAAACCTCTCATGTTTAACTGTTTTCCACTTTTTCTTTGGTCATTTTAAGCTTTTTGGCCAGGGTGAAGGGAGTATCTGCCATCAAACAAGAAGACAGCAGCATGTAGCTATGATGGTGTTTGCTAGTTCACCTTACATGCATTAATATAATAAAGTGGTTAGCCTACTCAACGTAAATTACACACGAACAACATTAAGCTACTCACGCAGAGAAGAACGGCGGCTGCTGCATCATCATCCTCATCATTTCTGCTACACTGGCAGGGCTAGGGGCCAGGACTCTCCTCTTCGGGTTTTTGGGGGATGTTGCTAACTCCGGGTCCGATAACAGGCACCACACCGCAGTAGATGTGCTCGGTGTGAGGTCTCGCAGCAAGCTATCAAATACAGCACATTTCTCGGCTTTTAACAGAACGCTATGCGTCGCCAGGTGTTGTTGCAGGCTGCTGAGTTTGCATCTTTTGCTGTGAAGTACAGCCAGACTTTTGACCGCTTTTTAAATCTGTAGCTCTGCTCTAAAAGAACGTATGTACCTGGCCCCGCCTACTATCCTCGGAAACGTAAAATGATTGGCTAGAATCTAAAGCGTATCACATCTCAGGGGGAAAAAAGCACCGAAATGTGCTCTGCTTTTCGGTCTGGTTACTACCGTTTATGTCAGAACCGGTGCCATCATGGCATCAGATACCGGTACCCATCCCTATTCGTAACAGTTTATAACCTGATCATTTAAGCTAAAATGCAAAAAACAAAAAATAAAACAACACACACACACACACACACACACACACACACACACACACACACACACACACACACACACACACACACAGCAGTTAAATCCATGTTGGACCAGGAGTTCTTCCTCTTTCCTCTGTGTGTACTTTTGTTCCTCGGTGTTTGGGGAATCCATTCTGACAGTAACACATTTTTCATTCACTCCCCAACCAGTGCCAAAAAACCTGTATAAATGTCTGAAGTGGGCCAGAGGTAAAGCAGTCGCTCTGATTAGCATCCTGCCTTCACCGTCACTGGAGACAAACAGCCTGCTGCATGTACAATACTTCAGAAGAAAAAACGGCTGACAGATGCTTCCCACGACCACTCCAGGGGGGAAAAAAGAGATGTTTCCCTGAATTCCCTCATTGTTGCTGTGAGATAAGACAGAATTTAAACAAAGAATAACACGTGTTCTGCATTTTAAACATATCAGACTTCAGAGAGTTAACCCATGACTTCACCTTCTTTTCACTTGTTGGGTAAAAACTGTTGCAATAAAGTGAATGTGAAATCACTCCTGCGTGTCCAAATATGAACTGTGAACGTTCACATAGATTTATATAAAAAGGAAAATGCATGCCGTTTTCACATTCCTCTGGATACTTCAGTCTGCTTAGCTCTAAACATGCAAAGAGAAGGTCTCATTTTTCTCTTCTGCAGGGATCCACAGATGCATGATTAATTTTATTCATAGCTTTAGCTGTTCCCGCTGTTCTTCTTTATTCACACTTGTCTTAGCCAAATTATGCATAGATCATAAGCTGAATAAAACTAACTGAATAAAGATCTGGCCTCGCACTAAAGCCAAATGTCCAGTGACTCTTAGATCCAGCATGCACATTCATTCCTGCGGGGTTTGGTTATGGCTTGGAGCTGCAGGTAGGTGGTGCTTATCCTTTTTTATTTGTCGTCTGTGTAGATCAGGGTAAACAAATGTATGAATCTCATATTTATTTATCAACTTGAGAATCCAAATAATAATCTTTTATTTTATTTTCAGTAGTAAAACGGGCGAACATACCGAGACAGAAAACAAAGAAGAGCCCTACAGTTTGGCTAAGCAGCTGGAGAATGATGTATGCACTTATTTGCAATTGATCAAACAGCTTTGCTGCAAGTAAGCGCATATGTATGTAATATACAATGACAGAGCTGCAGTAACATTTCTTTATCAAAGCCTTTATGAAAATGTTTCAAATTACCATGGAAACAATATAAATCATTTCAAAGACCAGGCACTAAGCCATCTATGCAGCCTTTCTTCTGGAGGCAGAGTTTATTTTTGTACAGGTTTTCATATTGTAAAGCAGAATGAACTGATGATTTTATTTTTATATGTGTACCAATATACAATATATACATACTGACAATAAAAATGTTAAATGTTATACAATCTTTAGCATTAAGTGACCCAGTCTAGGCCGACTGGAGGCTGTGATCAGCTCCAAACGTCGTGCTGTGTTCCTGGAGTTAACCTTGCTAAAGGCAGGCTTTCCATGTAGACTTCCTGTTCTGTTTGCCAGTTTTTATCAAAGTGGTTCTGAGACTGAACTTCACCAAATGCACAGTCCAACCGCATGAAGCCAAAGCTGGTTTAACCAGGAAAAAAAACAGAAAGCATTTTGCTTCCAGATGTCTTGTCCTTTGTCTAAAGATAATGCACAAATGTACATGGAGTAAAATAACATTTAAATACTCTGCCAGATGTGTAGCTATATAGCTCTAACAAAGCTTAAAAATGCTGTGGTTTAGACAGAGACATGCGTAAAACTGTAAATTTGCCTCAGTTTTAATATACGGCGCAATCTTACTTTCTGTTTTCGATTTTGTTCAATTTAAATTATTACGGCTTTAGTAAAGAGCCAAACAGATTTGGACAGACATTTGACAAACATTGGATTGATGATTTGGATTTTAGGTCTCTATGTAAAGTTCTGATAATGATGAGGAAACTGAAAAGACCTAATCACACATAACTCAACCAGCCCGTAAAATAATCAGAATCAGAATACTTTATTCATCCCGAGGGAAATTAGGGGTTACAGCAGGCAGCACGCTAATGGCGCATGCGCACTCACAAAGGAACCTTCTGACCAACTTTACACAAACATCACATTGGGGAGACATGTCAGTAAACACTCCACTGCAGGCAAGTTCAGTAAACAAAGCACAGGGTCAGGGAGCTGCAGTGTTTGTAAAGTTTGAAAAAATAATGCAATCCTATCTATCCTTCCACATGAGGCCAGCTCTCTGCACTCTCTACAGCTGCTGTGCATATAAAACAATGTTATTCTCAAGGCTCGACCTGCATATACTGCAGGATGCCTGTCGTCCACAAACTGCCTTCTTGTTACCATGGTGACTTTCATCAGCGCACACACACACACACACACACACACACACACACACACACACACTGGATTCCCAGAGAGTAATCCAATTGTTTGAGGTGTCCTGAGGGATGACCCAAAAGTTGCAGCAAGTTCAAGTTTTAAACTGGTGTCATTTTTGGATTTTATTAGTGCAAAAAGTGTTTGGCATCACTTTATTTCAAATGACAAAACCCCCTTGCTAAAACAGCTGTGTTGCCATACTGCAACTCCCACAGGGGGGGTGCAGTTACTACTGCACGATTTCTTACCACAAAAAACCGAAGTACAATGCACAACATTGCTTCTTTAATAGAAGGGCAGCCTATTTGAAGCACCCACTAATCTGATATGTTCGACCCTGTGCCACTCGCTCCACCGGTCACCCACAATTTAAGTTTAATTATAGATTAACATGGTTCAGTGACACATTCATTACTTGGTATGAAGTTGGACCATCAAATCAAAGCTCGGTCCTAAAAGTCTGTAAAAAAAGAAAAAGATTTAAAATGAAGAGCAAATGTGGCAAAATTTAAGAATGAAAATAAAACATCACAGTGAATAAATTAATTAAGAAGAAGCCAAGTGTAAAACTGGGAACGCCAGTCATACCTAAATCAGCTCTTTGTGGGAATGACCCATCTTAATACTGGGAGACAAAAGGAGCAGGGAAGCAAATACATGCACATGCATGCCCTTCAATAGGTGGAGAAGGTTTAAAAGGCTACTTTAAACATGTCTGCCAGCAAGATCTGCATCGCTTCATCTCTGGTTCTAAAAAACCTAAATGTGGATCATGTTACTACAATTAAATCATTGGGTGGGTAAACCAAATTGGAGTTAACCAAACATGTAAGTGCTTTTCTCCAAAAATAGTGTTTCATTGCATATCTGCGCAAACAAAAAGAAAAAGTGAGATGTTTTCAAAATAACACAAACTGAAGGCAGCAATGAGCTGAGGTCTCACATTTATTCTGAGAAATAGAGAAGATGTTCAGCAGGTTATCCCGTTAATACACACCAGCCTGAGAGCCTGAAGCCAAATAATCCAGCAGACCGACTGGTAAACTAAGACTTCAGGCTGCAATCACTACAAGCAGAGAAACTGTCTCAAGAGAGAGTCGGCACACTTTTAGATTCAGGGTTGGTAACTAAATTTTATTTAAAGACAAAAAAGAAAAGACATTTCTTTTAGAAAGAGAAAAGCGTGACTGTCAAATCTAAAGGGTTTTTTTGTTGCTCAGCAGGTAACATGGAAAAATGAAAACACCACAAGATGGCAATCACAGTCCTCCACAAACGCCGCACAAGCCTAAATCAATTTTAAAAGAAATACTATGATATTAAGATGAGGCAACATCTGCTAATACTTTCGTGAGAAAAAAGTGAAAAAAAAAAAAACAGCTGACAAGTAGATTTGAGATCAAGACAAAACAGGAAAAGGAAAGAGTCCAGAAAATACAAGCAGCATAAAAGCAAAAGTTTTAGAAAGTACAGCAAAGTTGTAGCAAAGCAGCAGGAAGAAAAATCACAAGGGGCAAAACAGAGACACGAGGAGACCGACAGGGAGGTGCAGAACTATGATTGGCTAACAAGTCACAGGCAAGTTTACAGGAAGCAGAACCAACTGAGACACACGAGCACGTAGCAAACAAAATAAACAGTAAATAAGAACAACGAGCGACACAAAGCTCACACAGACAACAGGGAGGGAAACACAGGAGATATGGTTTAAAAACAAACGTGTTTCATGATGAATCCTCACATATCAATAAAAGACGCAGCAATAACTGTGACTGACTACGACAATCGTCACAAAATCATGATAACGTTTATCTCACTTAATTGGTCGCTTTAGGCTTCAAAGATAAAGCATCTAAGGGTAAGGCAGCCAGGAAGGCCGCCATTAACGATGCTTCTGCAGGTTAGATCTTGTTGCTCAATAACTTTTTCTCAATGATTCAGACTCGAGCCGAATCAAACATGCCAGAGCCTGGGGAAGGAAGTTTGGGCTTTTAACTGCAACGCTTTCTCAGTGTGTACGCAGCAAAACAGCACTCTCTTCCATCTGCCATCTACAGGGGAGCATACTGTGTGCTGCACACACGTTTCATCATCAGAGTCCAAAGAACAAAAAAGAAATAAAATACAAAGTGGGAATTTGCATTAATAGAAGCTGATTTAGAGACAGATTAATACTTTCTTAACATATTAGCGCAATGAAAGGAACACATGCAGGAAAGGTCCACAGCAAGATTCAAACCAGTAACTTCATAGTTCAATTATTTGACCAACACATTAAACCCACAAACCACAAAGAAACCCAGATAAGAGAAGTGACCCTGTTAGACCAATCCCTTGATGAGGCAACAGTCAAGCTGTGGGAGCTGAAGCAGCGCAAGCAGGCGGGTGGTGGTGGTTTTAATGCAGCACAGCAGCTACCAAAGCAGAAATACAGGTTTTTAATGTTGGGCTATCAAGCCGACCGCATTTGGTCCAATTTGATCTCAAGTGAGCCACACCAGTAAATTATAAATAAATCCATCTATAGATATACAAAAGCAATAAATGCTACTTTTCATCGTTACACACTTAATCTTCTCTCATTACATTTGCATTCAATTATATGGTTCACAAATAGACCTTTAAAAAAAGCATAACAACACATAAAAATCATAATTTGTTAGTTCTTAATAATCCAAAACAACAAATGAAATGCTGTATGTACATGGATTTCCACTGGAAAGGCATTTTATTGATAAAATCTGAGGTTATTATTCATTTCTCTGCAGGGAAGTTCGGCCTCAGTCACACAGGTCTAAAGATTAGATGACAACAAAAAATTGGGTGGCAAGTTTCACCTTTCAAAACACGTTGGCTGCAGCATTGAGGCACTTTTACTTTGAAACAAGTGTGCGTCACACTTTTTCTAGTTTCACTATTGCTCGTTGATTAGTTGGTGGGGGCAGACAAGTTTCTGTCTTCAGTGCAAACTATGGGCAACCAAGCAAACTGCTGGCACCCAAAGCAATTGCAAGGTTTTGTTGTGCAGCACCCTGATTTAAGGACTGATTTTAGCTAGCACCATTCAGCAACAGACAGCAACCGCTCTCCAACTGGTTGGGGAATAGCCAATTTTCCTAGCGACCAGTGGTTGCCAGGGGAGTGCAGACTTAATAAATTCTGGCATCTCAGGGCTTCCATAAATTTGTTGACCGTGGCTTTGAACATTTTTAGAAAACATCCACATGACTATATGGGGTGTTGTGTGACGGTTCCTGAGGCTATGTTTTACTGCGCAGACCATCTGTGTTCTGCCCCCCCCACACTTCCACCATCACAGACAATGACATTTAAGAGTCAGCAGCTGGGCGAGATCGGGGCGATATCACTCAACCATTAGCCCGTTCATCCTCATCCTCTAATCCCACCCCTGCGCCCCCGACGTCACAGCATCAAACACGGCTGGATCTGCACAAATCCCACACTTGCGCTCTGAGCGGCCGGCAGAGCGCACCATGTGCCACGAGAAGCGCGCTTTCAGGCGACGCGCTTGAACGTGGATTGGTACGGAGCTGAGTGAGAGAGAGAGAGACTGGCTTCTTTCTGTTTTTTCTTCGGTTTCATATAAATATGTCTCATTCGGAGAAAAGTAGAAATTTGGACATTTTCTTTAAATGAACGCTGCCCGTTGAGGTGAAAGCAAACAAGGTAGGACAACATCATAAATAACGCAATGGTGAACATTTCAGTGTTTGGCAGGGCGACGTGAATCTGTAGAATTAATTTTCAGTAACTTTTACTTATCTTCAAGCTGAATAGTTAAAACTGGACAGCGTTTAAAGCTCGTTGGGGCGTGTAGAGGCAGGGAACAAGTGCGCATCCATCCAAACCATTATCACCGCGTTTTTGTCCACTGCCTGACAGGACGCTCTTTGTCCAGGAGCGCTCAGTCATTCAGCTCCTGAAGTCTGCATCCAATTCCTCTCCTGTGAGATTTACTGGGAATCTGAAGAAGCGATATTATGTCCTGATTAACTTTAATGTTTCATTAAGTGATGTGCGCATAATGGTTGCACAGTGTGTTCATGGAGCTGTCTGCTCGCCTCGATGCATCAGGCAGAATGCTGCTGGATGGACGCGAACTTAACGAGCTCCTGTGTACGTGTTATCATTATCATTAGTGGGAAAGAGGATCATGCACAGTCATCACTGGGGACTTTTGGAGCTCCATTAGAATTACATTTGAATTGTTTGATTAGTTAATAAAAAAAACGTAACTTCTTTTCACCTTTTTCATTAAAATATAAAATTTAACTGGGTTTGACTCTAATTAATTAACTTCTAAACACGTAATGAGCTCCTCTTGTCTCATGCAGACGAAGGTGGAGCATTAAAATCTGAGGTAAGCGTGTCACTGTCAACATTTACAAACCAAAGTTGGCTTAATGAATAGAAACACATTCAGGGTTTATTACAAAGCATAAACCACTGGTTTCACTGAAAAAGAGGAAGATTGCTTGAAACGCTCTAAAAGAGCCTTCACAGTTCAGACAAAGAAAATTCTCTGGACAGATGAAACCAGGATGGAGAAAATTATGGCGGAGGAGTTGAACTGGCTCGTGATCCAAAGCATACCTGTCAAAAATGGTGGAGGTGTTATGGCATAAGTATGTATGGTTGCCAGCGGAACTAAGAACGGATGTTTTAACTGCTGATAAAGGTAACAGGATGAAGTGTGAAGTGTACAGGACTATATTCTTAGACAGACTTAGACAAGTGCTGCAGAAGAGTGCATCAGATAGTGCTCACAGCACAAATGGATACTGATCCAAAGTAGACTCAAAAGCAACCCAAGAGTTTCTCACAGCAAAGAAATGGCTTCAACCCAGCAGAGCAGGTTTTCAATTACTGAAGAAAAAACTGAATGCAGAAGGATGTCAGAGTAGAAATGATTAGCCTGTACTTACAACACGTTCACCTTTGAAATGTTTTCGACAGCATACGAACATAAATTCACAATTGCGAGTTTGTTGACTTGGTGGGTAATTTTTTCTTTGGCATTTTCTTTTTCCCTCAACAACCATCTCATCTCGTTTTATAAAACACAATCAGACAGCGACAGCAGGATCCCACAACAAGAGCTGCTCCAGTGTGGCAATGCTCGGGTTGAAAAAGTGAAGGGGGAAGAAGTGCTCTTTTCAAGTAGCAACACAGATGGAAAATAGGACAGTGAAGTAGCGCGCTGCTGCTGGCACGGGGCCGGTTTGACATGTATTGAAAGAGATGCTGATTTATTTATTTTATTAAAAAGGCTTAAACAAAATGTTGAGGAAAGGTTTGATAATCTCATTTATACCAGAGACTGAAAAGATGGACACAGCTTGGGATCTGTAAAGTGAAACAAGTGGTTGTAAAACCAAGTGCAGCTGTTAAGAGGACGACTGGGAAAACTTAATCCATCAGCTTTTCCAATAACGAGTTTGAGTTGCAAGTTTCAAAGTCTTATTGGACACTTTAATATTTTCATTTTGTACTTCATAATGTACGGATGTACTGAATGCTGACTATACTAAACTACGTTTGAATAATGGCCAATAAACGCCCAGTAGGTAAAAGTTGGACAAGAGTTGGCAGTTTGTCTTGTAATGGGAAGGTTGCCGGTTCGAGCCCCGGCTCCGACAGTTTCGGTCGTTGTGTCCTTGGGCAAGACACTTCACCTGTTGCCTACTGGTGGTGGTCAGAGGGCCCGGTGGCGCCAGTGTCCGGCAGCCTCGCCTCTGTCAGTGCGCCCCAGGGTGGCTGTGGCTACAATGTAGCTGCCATCACCAGTGTGTGGATGTGTGGATGACTGGATGTAGTGTAAAGCGCTTTGGGGTCCTTAGGGACTGAGTAAAGCGTTATACAAATGCATTTATATTTTAAAATCAGACTTACTCCAGCCTGGAAAACCTCAGGGGATATAGTACAAGCAGTTACAACAACGCTGCTCAAAATGGAGCTTTTAAAAAATAATTTATCATCACCTCCATTAAAATAACAGACAAATAAAACACAGCGGGTGATCAGATAACCATCAGATACATCAGCCGACTCGAGCTTTTTTGATAAGAAATGATCAAAATCAAAATGTATCTGCCCACACTCAACATCTGGTATCATGCAAAAATCGCAGCATTGTTGTAACACAATAAAAACCCAACACGCTGCACTGATGTGAGAGTGAAAGGAACAAGGTTTCATCACAGATTTCTCTGAACTTTATCATTCAGCTACAAAGGCAGAAAACTTCTCTTTGAAGAGGTGAGGGTATTTCTTTTACTTTTAGAGGAGCATTATCTTTCTTCATTTTGATTTCTTCCCGTTCTTGTGTAACATTACACATTATAATCTGACAGGATGATATGTTTTTAAGGTATTTTTGTACTCCTTAATGGGTGCTTTTTTAAAAGATTGGGATTAAAACTTTTTGATTAAGCTTATAGTTAAGGCTGGATCAGGTGACCTGAATCCTCCCTTAGTGATGCTGCAGTAGGTCTAGTCTGCTGGGGGATTCTTCTTCACTCACATCTTTTTTGTTTGTTTGTTTTTTTAAATACTATTAATCTCTGGCTCACTTCCACAGTGCGTCTTTTTCCTTTCTTCCTCCCTAACCCCCAAGCAGATGGCTGTCCCTCTCTGAGCCTGGTTCTTCTTGTTTTTCCTTCCCACTGTCACCAAGTGCTTCCTCATAGGGTCATCTAATTGTTGGGGTTTTCTTTCCAGTATTGTAGGCTCTTACAGTATGATGCACATTCAGGTGACTGTGACTGTGATTTGGTGCCATGTGAATAAAACTGAAATGATTTACAACACTAGAGAGGGATTCAGCCGTGGTCAACAAACATGTTTTCACCAAAAATCCTTTAACAAACCTTCGATTGCAGGATTTTACTTAATACAAAACTAATCTTAAAATAAATAAATAAATACTCCAGTACCTTCTCATTGCACTTTTCTAACGACTTTTCATATTACAGGGTTAAAATGAACGAAGGATTTGAAAACAACTTGACTCAACTGAATGACAACTGGACGTTGTACAACTCCTCCCTGGAGTCTGTCATACCCAGGAGCAACATCACTTATGTTGGATTTTACCTGCATCAGCCATCCACGGCAGCCATCTTCATCGTGTCCTACCTGCTGATTTTCCTCGTGTGCATGGTGGGAAATGGAGTGGTGTGCTTCATCGTGCTGAGGAGCAAAAATATGCGGACTGTTACCAATTTGTTCATCCTAAACCTTGCCGTGAGTGACCTGCTGGTGGGGATTTTCTGCATGCCAACAACGCTTCTTGACAACATAATTACAGGTGAGCAGACAGTAATAGAGGTGTGTTGCTCTTTTGTGCTATCAGTGGCAACACTACCCAAAAACTACCTGGTGAAATTGCATCAAATTTGAGAGGTTGAGCATGGAGTAGGGAAGAAACTATTACCTTTTAGCACAGAGGAATTTCTGCATGTGGATTCTTATAAATTAGATGATTTATTGCTTCTTGCTTCCTGATAACCCAGATAGAGGACAAACTTCTATTGTGATTAACATCCCGAAAGGCGTATTTAAGCTTCAGTGTGTAGACCGAACAGCAATAATGGACAACAAAATAAAAGGTTGCCAACATGAAAGTTAAAATCTAATTTCCTTGATGAAAGTTTTGCAGATTATCTGCAGAACTCAGCAAATACTAATGAACAGAATCATAACCAGCTACTTACCAGGTTCTGAAGCAGAAAATAACCACTTTTTGGTAGCGATAGAACATCTTAGAAAGATTTGGTATACCCACTGCACACATAAACCTAAATTACAAATGAATGTTAAGGCAGCCGGAGTATGGTAAAATCCAGCCTGACCAGCAACAGCTGAGTCACTGCAGTGGAACCAGATCTGATTCCTGGTATCCTGAAACGGCCACCGAGCAGAAGGGTTAAGGTTTTTCTGTCGTCTTCACTTTTGCCCTGTTTTACCAAGACTTGCTTCACATTTCAGTGATCGCAAAGAAAATGCTGTATGAAAAAAAGTGTTCTCACCATCTTTTCCAGAGTTCAACCAGCCATTTAGCTTTCTACTGTGAAATCACAGCGTCAGAGCTGCTGGCTTTGAGTTGTATTAATGTGGACTACCCAAGTTTTCTGTAGAGCCATCCCTTGCTAAATGAACCTTGTGAGCACTGAGACATGACCCACCGCTTTCTTATCGCCTGTGGTGGTGAGAAACAGAAGAGGCTCGGCAGAGTTGAAATTGTGAGCTGAGATGGAGAAACCGGGGCTTTTTCCACATTGTGCTCCAATTCCGTTTGACAGTTGGTTGCTGATGACTAAATCACACATGAGCAATTTTTAAGGCAAGTGATAGTAGCTGGGGGTTCAGATACTGTCTACAGTTACACATTGAAATTAAATGACTAAAATTTTCCTGACAATGATTTTATGATAATTTACTCTTGGAAAGTGTTTTCAAATTCCTTTGATTCTGATATGAAATGACAGTTTCAAACTAAAGCCCACGAGCTTCTGTATTTTGCTAACAATAAGAATGTCAACTGAGTGACAACGAAATTGCTTTACTCATTTAGAGCAACAATTTTGGATGTATAACGAGAGCGGAATCTGCAATTAGTGATTACAGTTACAGACCAATTATCCACATCTTTCCTCTTTGTAAGAGCAGATATTTGGTATGAAAAAAAAAACCATTATAGTCTGAATCAAGAGCCAAACCAGACATGTGAACGTACAGCTGGCTGGAATTCTTTGTGTGATTAAATTCCTGCTGCGATGACATAACAATGAATTTAATCCAGAAATGTAAGGGACGGCTTGCACCCACCAGCAGGAAGCATATTCCAGATTAGCTTTCCAGTAGATTATCGCATTAAAAATTATGCAGAGTTTTAGAAAAATCTCTTTCAGTGCGAACCTCTAACCTCAACAGTTCAAGAATACACCAGTGGGTAAGCATTTGCTGCACTATGAATGGCACTGGAACAGCTAAAAATAACAAAAGCATTTAATAAAATAAAGCGTGTATGCAATCCCAGTGTCATCCATTAATAAAAGAAACCTAGAGGAGAGACATGTCAACGGAGTAGGAATTGAGCTCTGGAATCAACACCTGCCGAGCACAAAATAATAGAAATAACAGGATAATAGTAATAATAGAAAAAACATCAGTAAAAATTATTTTGTGATGTAGCTTATTGGAGAGAATGATGATTACATTTGGCTAATAATAGCAAGATTTTTGCACTTGTGCAACTTGGATATATCCATATCTGCAGGGGAACAAACGTCTTGCACAGAAGAAGCCTAATGTGTAAACACTGAACCCAGGAGATACAAGTATACCGACCCCTGCTCGCCACCTCTCACTGAGGACGACTTTACAGACCGTCTTTAGGACATAGGCTTCAAAACCCGAGCTGTGCGTTGAAGAAAGCATGACTATATACAACTGGCATCTCTCAGCCTGGTGCAATAGCTCCAGCTGCTGCTGTTCGAAGTGCCAAGAACCAGTTTGGATCTGACTGCCCAGACCTCCCCCCCGACTGCTTCCCCATTCATATTGCATCAGACACCAGTGGACCCCCCAGCCAGTAGGAAGGGTGATTGGCAGGGCTGGCCTATGGGACTGTCTCTGGTTGAGGTCAAGTATTGACCAAACTCAGGTCATCTGCAGAGCACGTCTCCATACAGAAATCTAAAATATTTGATTAGGCTTCATCAGATATGGATTTTAAAAGGATTACACTTTGGTGGGAGGTGCATGCTTATAGGTCATAATTAAGCGGGGATCCTGATTGCTTTCCAGAATGCATTAGCCTTTGCAAAGGATGTACCACCCGAGAGCTTTACATTACCTGACTCTCTTATCAGCAAGATTATAGAAAAAATGAAATGTGGATATACCATCTTATTATGTGACGCCACCTGCAGCCATAACTGTTTTTGATCGCTCCAGAAGGTGATTATGTGAAGATTCTGTCAACATTAAGGTGTCATGGCCACACAATTTCATGCAATCATGAAATGATAAAGCGGGATAGGAGACATCAAAATGAAGGCCTGGTTCAATAAAGGGAGGAACAAGTGGCTGATGACCCCGACCACTAGATGCCTGTTGCAACACTTTTATTTTTTGGGTCTGTTCTGAGAATTCATGAGTCAGCTTGTCACATTTCATGTTACACAAGATAGGATAACACAAGATGTTTTAGAAGAATATACTCCAGTAAATTCTCTGCAGTTTCTTTAGTGTGTTATGTTGCATGACCTAGTGGAGAGGCCGTGTTAACAGGGCAAGAAAGATTACCGTCGGCGTCTCCAGCAGATTTTTCATGCCACTGAAGATCCAAACATTTGAGCAAGAAGGGAGCCCAAAGTGATGATCAGGCGAAAAAAGATGGCCCTCTATGTTTGCTGATCGACTGTTGAGATTTGAGTAAAATATCAGTGGACATAATGGTAAATGTGATGCAGCAGACAAAAAAAAAAGGTTCAAGGTGAGTCAAGCTGCAGTTTGTATGAGGACAAAATGAAAGATTCATTCAGACGCCAGCAGGCCAAAGAGCTTTTGGCACAGAGATGAAAATTGAGCTCACTCAGCTGGAACGTAAAGGGCTGTGTCAATCATAAAGTGGGCAGAGCTCATCACCTGTCTGCCTGCACTCCATCTTTCAGTTCTTTCAGTGTTAGGAGTAGGATACAGAGAAATTCAGTGGCATTTGGCCAATAAATCACTCCGACATCTCAATTCAGCTCTGCTTTCCATTATTGCGTCAGAACAGATTAGATGCCATTGTAATCTGTCTGTCTGCAGTTTGCATGTTACTCAGGCTGCATGTATGAAAACATGACCTTATGCATAATTTTTTCTCCTTGTAGCGTAATAGTCATGTGTTTACAGTGATCGTGCACCGAGCTTCGAGTGCAGCCAAGCATGGGCGACCTACAGCTGAGTGATAATGCACGATGCATTCAGGCACAGACAGAGTATGGGAGCCGCTGCTGCTGATACTGCGCTCGTGTGCTGCTCACACCTGTAAAGGCTCAGGGATGTGATGCATATCCTTTTTTGTATGTTAGTTTCGGTTGTCAATGAAAACTCTGGGTGTTTGATTTATATTTAAAATTTCACAAATACCAAAAAGATATATTTCTGTGAAAAAATGTGTTGATGAGAGATTGTGGACAAAAGGAGAAAAGCACAACTTAATTTTGTAGGCAATAATTAAAAGTTAGGACAGGGGCGACAAAAACATGAAAAGTGATAATAATACATTTTAAAAAACACACAGTGGAACATCTGATAACTAAGATGTTAATTAGTAGCATTATTTGGAATAAACAGACATTTCCTGAGAGGTTGCAAATTTAATAGAGACTAGAAGAGGATCACCACTCTGAAGGACTGCGTGTGCAAACGTCTCACAATTATGAAGAATTTTTGGTACATAAACAAGTAAATGTGAGGTTCGGCCTCTCAGGAGCACTCTCTCTGCGATCAGGAAAACAAGTAAAAACTCTAAAATGCAAACAAACAGATGCATAATGCACATTTTCGAAATGCTGATATCTCCTGGGTGCTCAGCACTCAAATCTATGTGAGCTATGAAACTACAGCTAAGCCCTCAGTGGCTGAAAACACCTAGAAATGTTGTTAAAAGGAGAGGTGATGCAACCAGAGGTAACTTGCCCCTCATCTCACCTTTCTGAGACATGTTGCTGGCATGAATTTAAAAATGAACATACTAAAATGTGTTTCTGCATTTTTAATTCACATTTTTTCAGCTTTTTTGGAAATGAGACTGGACTCAATGTTAATGGAGGTCAGGGGTCAGGGCTTTAACACAATGAAGTGAAGCAATAAATAAAATGTACAGCTCTCCATTTGACAATGAGACTGTGAAGCTTCCCAACACCAACGAAAAGCAGTGCGATGACGGTTACAGTCATCTTCTTTCAGCTATAGTGATAAGAGGCTCTTGTTTAGCCCATGAGTGCTCTGAAAAGACTGGACTACTCGCAATCTGCCGCAGTTTCTAAGAAAGCTTTCATCTACAGCCCATGTGATGATGCTCTAGTTCACCGTGATTGATGGTATTGAATCTGCATCAGTGCTTACTGGCAATTCAAATTATATGAAAGAGGCATCGCAAGAAGATTAAAGACGCCCAAAATCTGCCTGCTCGTCTGCTCAGCACTGTGAGCAGATTTGGCAGATGCTGTGTAATTTTGGTTAATAACATATTGTGTGTAACAGAAGTGCACTATCGCACTGTATAATATAATTTTGTGAATAGAAATTATTGTAAAAAACAGTAACTGCAGACCTCCAGCAAGAAGGAATTGGTGTTTGAGGATATTTTTTATTATGGAAACCGTAATTAATAATGACACTAGACCGTGTCTGCTGGTTCTAAATCCAGTATGCGGATGGATGGCAGCTCAGGATATCAGCATATTGTCTGCCTACACAGAAGAAATTTGATGAAAGTGGGTCTGTCTCTGCCTTATTTAGAGTTTTCTGTTCTGAAAGGGATTAAGAAGCTGAGCGTATTATGTAGACAGCTTGTTAATCTGTTTATTCCTTAAAAAATGAAAGAAAGGAAGACAAGGAGGTAAACATATACACAGTGAAATAAAAATACGCTTTCAGTCCAGTTATTTCTGCCATTATATTTATCTGACATCATCCATGTAAGAGAGCAAACTTCCAGATCGTTGTGCTCCCAGCTGTGCGAGGCTTAATCCTCAAATAATTTGCATAGTTCAAAAACAAGACTATCCCCTCCTCTTTCAAATCCCTTATTCTGTTTCCTAGATATACATTTTAATATCTTAAACCAGTAACAGAGATATGCCTTATGTTATTATTAGAAACCGAAAAGAAAAATTATTTCATTAATTTTTTTGTATTTCATTTTGATCAATTAATTTTAATTTCAGCAGGTGGTATCACACTCGAACAGATTGAACATGGACTGAACAGTGGGAAATACATGATTTAAACCTCCCTATACCACAAAATATTTTTTTTCATTGTAAACAGCTGTGTTATACTTGGTGAGACTCTAGAACTTAAAGAAATATACATATTTTTTTAATTATTAGTAATTGTTTGTATGTACTGTTAACATATACTGTTTTATCAAACAGCCTGAGCTTATTAATATTAAAAACATTTCACCGTAATTTTGACAATAATTCTAACAATGTTTTGACATTTTGTTAAAATTAAAAGTACGGTATGTTTTAGGTAATATACAGTTGTAAATCGTAAATTCAAATGAAAAAAGCAGGAAAGATTGCCATTCATACAGAATTATTATGTAAATTGTAGTGTGATTCATTGTAAATAATGTTACAGATTTTTCCTGTTGTTTTCAAAGACAATGTGCCATATTACAGTACATTAATTTATTTTCAACATATTAGCAGTGTAAAAATAAAAGCAAATCACCATTTTTCAATTTACAGAAATGTAATGTCCATATTACAATAAATTACTCTTTTTGATTTAATGGTAATTTACCATTTTACAGTTATTAACTGTCATTTTTATGTACATTTCTTACAGTGAGGTTCATTTTCAAACTCAAAGAGCCCTCATCAGATCCCCCAAAACGTAGTAATACTGCTGGTGGGTGGAGATAGAAACACTATTATAAAGTTCCCTGAAAATCTCGTCCTATAAATGTTTTTCTCGTCACTGTTCAATGCCAATATTTTAAAACTCAGATTTCAACTTCACTAATAAGAACAACACGCTCTGCCAGGAACCCCGTGAGGTTTGTTAGTCTCATTCAACCTTCATCTGGTATAACAATTAATTGCAAGTGCAGATAAATGGCTCATATCAACATCCTTCTAGCCTGCTGGCCTCTCGGGCGCTTGTTTGTGCAGTGAAGCTCCTATATGAATGAACTGGAGAGGGATTCACACGTTTTACTGAATGGTTAAAAGCATTTTCTGCAGATTTTACTAAACTATTCTTGCACAAAGGGCTGATTGAGGATTCCTTGAGTACCGTGTTTCTTCTTCCTGTTCACTCTGTACTGATGATTGTCTGCAGGCATATTAAACATCAACACTGTAGGTGTTACTGTTACCAGCATCACTGATTACGTATTGTTCCCAATCAAAACACTTGCTTATGGCATTAAGACAAATCCCCTCAGCTTCAGCGTACACTGGTGAGTTTGTGGGTGTAATCTTTGTTTTCTCATTTCTTATTCTTCTCCAGAATTTACATAGGTACTGGAAAACTATCATAGAGCAGTCGTGCCTCTCAGGCCTTTGCATACATGTGGGTCGCATAATTACGTTAGTCCTTCCAGACTAACCGGCAGTGTTTAACACTATGGTCTGGATTATTAAAAGGTTGTTTTGAAAAGTGTTTCCTAAATGGCCTTCTGGCTTTTTCAGAACTCACTGGTTAAATATTTCTTAGAGGAACTGATGGTTTCTTCTGTGTCCCAGAAGTATGCCATTACATGAGAGTCACAGCCTGGGGCTACAGTCATCATGCCAACTGTCACAGTTTGTTGTCTCAGTAGTAAATCAGCTGAGTGCATCTCTCTTGTCAACAGGATGGCCTTTCGGAAGCTTGGTCTGCAAAATGAGCGGCATGGTTCAAGGCATCTCTGTGTCAGCTTCTGTCTTCACGCTCGTCGCTATTGCTGTTGACAGGTAACGTAGATGTATTTTATCTTTTAAGCTGCTTTTGAAAAATATAAAGGTCGCAGCGTCTTTTATGCAATTTGTTCAATATGTGCTTTCCATGAATTTGTGTAATTAAGTACTTTGAAGTCCTGTCATGATCCTGGGTTTTTTGTGAGCTTGTGATTCCTTTTAGTTGTAAGAGTCTCTCGTTTGGAATCTGTTTGTACTATTTTTATATTCTCGTCCTCCTTTGTCATCCCTCTGTCTCCTCAGTCATGTCCCCCCATCTGTTTGGATTTCTTTTTCTATGTCAGTTCGGTGTTTCGTGTCAAGTTTGTATATATCAGTCAGTCACCTGTTCACTTAGTTCCTGTTTAATTTGCCAGTCCCTTGTCTCATGTGCTTTGCGTGTAGCTTTGTTTCACTCTGTCATGCTTCCCCTGATTTAGCTCAGCTGTGTTTCCCCGGTGCGTTACATCTCCCAGATTACCTCTTGTGTATTTGAGCCTTCAGTTCTCCTGCAGTTCCACCCCCAGCTTTATTTAAAACAGTCTTTTAGAGTGAATGATATCATTAAGCTTATGACAAAGCTCAGATGGGTAATAATAATAATAATAATAATAATGCTGCCGAGAGAAGAGCTGTGGTACTGCATGAGGAAGTCAGAGGTATGTGAGGGGGCATAGGAAAGACAGTGGTACAGTGTGAGGAGTGACAGATGAGTTTAAGTTGAGTGTAGTAGGGATGGACAGGTTGACAAGTGAGGCTATGCAGGAGTTTCTGTGGACTATGATGTTTGCAGACAACTTTGAGATCTGCAGTGAGAGTTGGAAGCAGATGGAGGAGAATCTGTAGCGGGGAGGTATGCTCTGGAGAGAAGGGGAAGGAAGGTCTGCAGAAGCAAAACAGAATACATGTGTGTGAATGACAGGGACGCAGAAGCAAAGGTGAACATGTAAGGAGTAGAGATATTGAAGGTGGATGAAATGAAATACCTGGGGTCAAGCATCCAAAGCGATGGGCAGTAAACAAGAGAGGCGAAGAAGAGTGCACAGGCAGGGTGGAGCAGGTGGAGATGAGTGTCCTTCTATCACAAGAGTGAAAGGGAAGGTTTATAAAATGGTAGGAAGACCTGCTGTGGTGATGGCACTGATAAAAAGACAAGAGGTCGAGCTGAAGATAGTAAAACTTAATTTGGACAGACCAGGAAGGACAGGATTAGAGGGACAGAGGGCTAGCTCAGGTTAAAAAGTATGGAGACAAAGGTAGAGAGGCACGGGTAAGATGGTTTAGGGATGCTGGAGATACTGGACAAAAGATTTTGAATATGAAGCTGCCAGGCAGGAGGAAAAGAGTGAGACTCTAAAAGCAGCAGCCCAAACAAGAAGACGTTGATGACAGTAGGCAAGTAAATGGTAGTGCTCTGATGCAAAGAAACAGGAAACTGCAGCTTCAGAGTTCTGAGATAATTTTATGGGGATTATCAAAATTCCCATAAAATCCCCTTGTTTCTATACTTTCTGCGGCCCATCTGGCCTGAGTTGGGCACCCTGCTGGCCCCAAACACCACAGATAGCTGACATACATCTATTTGTGTCCTCTAATCGAGGATTACACGCATGTCAGTGACGGAAACAGTGGATCCTGTCTCCTCTTTTGTTATCTCGTGTGTGCAGAAATGCACCTAAGCCATCACAGTTAGTTACGTCCTCTTGGTGAGTGTTACAGGAGATTTGTACCATTACAGTAACAGAGTGCATGGGCTGAACAACTACTGAGCAAACAGAGAACCTTTGTCTTCATCCGGTCGTCCTTCTCTCACCAGTCAGGGCAGATGGCCCCGCCCCTCCCTGAGCCTGGTTCTGCCGGAGGTTTCTTCCTGTTAAAAGGGAGTTTTTCCTTCCCACTGTCGCCGAAGTGCTTGCTCATAGGGGTCATATGATTGTTGGGTTTTTCTCTGTATCTATTATTGTACGATCTATCTTACAATATATATAAAGCGCCTTGAGGCGACTGTTGTTGGGATTTGGCGCTGTATAAATAAAACTGAATTAAAAATTGAATCGAACCAGAGAATCGCCTTAATCTAACTTCTCTCAGCCTTTGGGTATTTAATAGCTGAGCTATTATACCAATAATTTTTTTTTCATTCTCAGACTGTTGCTGTTTTTGCCTCAGCAGGAAATGGAAATGCTACGGCAGTGTTTCCCAACCTTTTGGAGCCGCGGCACATATTTCACATTAGAAAAATCACACGGCACACCACCAAACAAAAGTGTCACAAGAAGCATATTGATCATTTTTCACCAGGCACAGTGGAATTGGCTCGGTTTGTCCCCAGTATACCTTTTTTGCTTTCTTCTGACCACTACTCCTGCCTTCATCTGGGTGAGAATTTTCTCCGGGACCAGGTCGGATTGACCACTTTTCCTTTTCAAATATGTATCTATTGCTATTACACGCTGGTTATCTCACTCACAGCATGACATTATGTAATTTCTTCTTTGTCTTCTGTTTTACTGGCGGTTGGCAACCCATTTACAGTTTTTTACAGACGCTAGGACACATTTCTCAATACTTAGGTCACTTTTGCAAAACTCCTCACACAGTGAGCACAACAGAAGTCTATGTGGGCTAAACTGAGGACCAGTTATCATTGTTTTGGCACAAAATGCATTCAGTGACTACATCTCTCAAATTTCATGAATCATCTTCTCACTCAGACACAACAACTGCCAAAAATCTTTGTACGTACAGGACATTTTG